>NC_090445.1:1049506630-1049834130 GCF_031143425.1 Pleurodeles waltl | reverse complement strand
GGGGATGCTCAAGGCCCTCACGGTGCCAGCTAGCTCTCCACTTCCTGTGGGAGCCGGCACTGCTCTTGCTAAACATGCAGCTCCCTGTATGCAAGAGCAATCATTTCATAACTTTCCCTGCCATGTCTGTGGACAGGGAAAGAAATGAAACCTCTGCTTCCAGCGGGAGGGAACACTTTGACAGCTCTCGCCTGCTGAAAGCAGATTGTTTACTCTGACTTGTCGGGAGCTTTGACAGCTCCCACCAAGTCAGAGCAAACAGCTATGTCCTGGGGGTGGGTAAACCAGGACATAGTAGGAACCAGCCCTGGGCGATGGCCGCCCGAGGGGCATTATTGGCTCCATGAAGGGAGGCCACACACCCCCCTCCAATGCTTAATTTAGCCACAGGGAGGTGGTGGTACCCGGGGCCTGGGGTCCCTGACGGACCCCCTTCATTATTTTTGTTCAGCCCGGGGGGGGGGGGCTGTATTATATGTATATTATATTGTATTGTATTGTATTGTATTATATGCAGGGGGAGCTGCGTGGCCCTCCCCATCTTCGAGGACCGCCACATACCTGGGGCAAAATATTCAGAGAATATTATTGGGTTTCTGTGGACCTCTCCCAGGCCCTTGGGACTGCCAACTCCCCAGGGCTAACCTTTTATATTATGAGGGGGAAGTGCTCCCCCCCTTCGGGCCTCAGGGAACGCGACCTCACTAGGGCTTAAATACAATTAAAGCAGGAGGTCTCCTGGACCCACAGCACCTGGCACCACCACATCCCTGGGGCCAATTAGAAAGATGGAGAGGGGGCAGTGCAGCCATCCTCTCTGACTCATATATGGTTCTAGGGACCGCCACCTCTCAGGACTGGCTCCGGATACCTCCTGAGGTGCCCACCCTCGGGAGGTAGCTATTTGCTTTTGGTTGGTGGGAGCTGAGAGCTCCTGCCAAATGAAAACAAATATATATGCTCTTGCTTGCTGAAAGCAAGTTTTCATCTTTTTCCTTTCACGCAAACATGTGGGCAGGGAAAGAGATGAAAACATTGCTCCCGCAAGTAGAGAGCTGCTATTTAAAGACCGAGGAAGCCTAAAGACTACAGCCCATGGTCCTGTAATTTTTTTTCTCTCTTCCATCTCATAATGCACGGAGGGACTGAGACAGAGATTAATATTGCAATGGTCTCTCAGTACAATGACTTCAAAGCATCACACTAGCAAGATGTTTGCTATGAATGTTATAGTTACGTTTTGATGCACAGCAGAACAGTCTCACCTTTGGCCTACAGTTAAAGCTCTTAGACTGCCACTCAGCAGGTTGAAGATTTAAACCCAAGTATCTCATGGCAGTGCATCTGTTTATTTACTTGGGTTTTGAATGTTAAACATTGCTAGTGATGGAACATTTACGTCTTTTTCTCATCAATAATCTTTGTTTTGATGGTCATAGATATGTCAGGACAATGCACGATGAGGAGTCACCTGTGGCCTAATGGTTAAAGTCGCAGGCCCTCACACAGAAGGTTGAGGGTTCCAGTCTAGGCGTGTCAGTTGTATTTACTCAGATTTAAATTATTTTCAACTTCAAATATTTAAGGTACATACAGATAGGTGATCTCACTATTTGTACTTCTAAACTACGTTTTTTAATTTGTCAGAACATTTCTCATTCTAAGTGGCATGGGGTTGGGTGGTTACAGGGAGTTGGGCGCAGGGTCTGGCCACAGGCCAGGCCCTGCGGCCAACCTCCGCCGTGCACGTCTGAAGGCCGTGAGTGGGCGTGGTTGGATTAACATATAGTAATTAAAATCACTTTATGTTACGAAAAAAACAGAAATTCACTGAAAAAATAAAGGTTACAGGGACTTTGTAGTTAGGAAATAGAATTTTGAATTCACTTAAATATACAAAAGTTACAGGGACGTTATAGTGAGGCTCACATTTTAAATGTATGAAACCACAGAAATTCAACTGTTAGAAGAGTTATTTCAAGTAACTATAACTCATGCCATAAGGTAACTAACTCACACAGTTGCTATGCACCGTTAATTACCCCAGACATTATAGCACTCATGGCATCTTTTAATGCACTATTGATAAAATCACTGTACCATTTGCTGTAAAAATTTTCATTAAAAAACTATGTATGGCGGGGTACGAGTCTTAGTTACCTTAGGGCACTTGTGTTGGAAGGGAACCAAGTGGTTGCTATCCACGGAGCAAACCTTTTGGAATGCGATTAGATCCGGGTTGCTGAAAATGTATTTCTTGCAATGTGTGAGAGTTTGGGAATGAGACGTTGTAGATTGAGCTTGTCTGGGCCTGTGAGGATAGTTCGGGGGGGGGAGCATATTAGGTTTGTCAAACAACATGTTCAGGTCACCAGGGATGCATAGGTTAGAATAACCTTGCAAGGAAATATTCTCAGCTTTGGCGAGAGTTGCTGTTTCCTTATGACGGGCTAAGCTGACTCTTCATTTGCTTATGCAATTCTTTTTGATAGCCCGGTAGAACAGACTCATACGATCCTGGAGCTAGGTCTTCACCTAGCCATGATTAAGGTATGAAGAATAAGTCGGGCTCTATGTTTCTGCATCTTCTCCAGACATTTCAGCCATTTGGATATTACCCTTCACCAAACGATTTGCTCTCTCTACTATACTATTTCCTTGTGGATTATCAAGATATGGAGTGTGATGCCATGTTCTGCCAAAACCCTGTCATCTCATGAGAGACTGTGTGCCATTGTCAGTTATAAGTATTGACAGTACACCTTCTAAAAACATTTTGCGCAAATTTAAAATTGTGGCTTCTGTGTTAATTTCTTTCATAAACTTCACGCACAATCATTTAGAAAAAACATCTACACCCAACAATGCAAATCTGCACTCACATCACAATTAGTTCTTTGGACCAATAAATTCCAACACACACTGTGCCATGATTTACCAGGTTTCTCAATTTGCCCCATACTTAACTGTGTTCCCACCTTAAGACTTTTCTCACCCTCTTTGCAAAAGGATAGTTTTCAACCCATGTGGTGACTTGGTCATCAAAATCTGGCCCCCAAACCTGGGCTTTAAGGCGACGTTGAGTCAAGCTATGACCTAAATGGTCCTCATGGGCCACAGCAACAAGCTTCTTTCTCAGACCCAAAGGTGGTATAAATCTGCCACCCCTCATCAATAATTTTTCTCCACATATGAAATTCTTATCTAAAACCTTGATATACGGCTGCATCGGAATCGAAACACAACTCTCTTCTATTCCCAGAAACCACTGTATGTGTATGACTTATTTGAGGAGTTCCTCAGCCGCCATCTCTCAAGACCACTTATCAATGGTACATGCATCAGCCCCTTTCTCAATATCATCCTGCACTGAGACCACAGCACCTTCACTTTCCTTACCTGACAAGAGGGACTGTCTACCAACTTCCTTGTAAGGAATTTGTTGTACAGAAGTACTCAAGAATGACATGCTTGTAGAGAAACAGATAAGTTAATGTTGAAGGTGGGATGGGTATAAGTGAAAGATGGTGGTGGACCCTGTAGATTTGAGAGCTCTGCAATTGATGGCAAACGGGTGAGTGAGTGCTGTGTATTCCTGAGCTGAATGATCGGTATCATTGGTGCCTGGATACTGTAATGTAGAAATGGGTGAAGATTTGAGTTATTTGTTTTGGCATTTAGTGATTAGTGGTTCCATGTCAGTATTTTCGGATTGAGGGGAGTTTGGGGATGCCTGAGGTGTTTTTGGGGATATCTAGGCTCATGTTTTTTTGCAAGGGGGGTTGTATGGTCTAATATTGATGTCTTGAATTGAGATGTAGGTTTTGAATGTGAAAAATTGGGGTGGTGTGGTTGTTGAAGGAAAAGGGGTGTAAGGTTGGGTCTTAAAGGAGAGTATGCGGGAGTTGGAGAGGGGGTAAACAGGGGTTAGAAGGGCCAGTGGTAGGGTGAGTAGGGGGAAGTTGTAGGCTTATTGGTAGAGAGGAGTGTTGCAAGTGTGCTATCTTGGCCTCCAGGAGACAACATGAGGAGTGCTGTGTAGTGGGAGGATATGATAGAGGGTTACGTTGAAGGATGAAAGGGTTAGTATGGGCAATATTTGGAGTTTGTAAAGGGAAATGAATGGACTTAATATAAATAGAGTGTGTGTGCGATTAAATGAAGTATGGATACCTACAGAGTGCGGTAGTGGCAAAGTTGGGATAGGCATTTTGGATTGGGGTTTAACAATAGTTAGTGGGGTTTAACATAGTTGAGATTTGTATAGGCAAGAAGGGTCCCTCATTAGGATGTAGGGATAGAAGGGTATGTAGGAGTGTTTTGTAGGGGTGGTCAGTAGGTGGTGGGTACGGGTTGGTTGAAGTGACGTTATTTGCTGGAACCAGTCGGTGAGTGTTTTTTGAGAGATGGTGTGCACATTAGTTGTTGTGGAAGTGCTCTGTTTATAGGTATAGTTAGGAAAAGGGACAGCATTTCTGACCCTAGGCCTTACCAGGCACAAATACGGAAGACACCCTTCTCCTTTCCTCCCTTTGCTTCAATATCTGGGCTGAGAAGCCCTGGGAAGAGGGCTAGTATAGGCTGAGGGTGAGGTAACAGGACCCTCTCTAATGCTCTTAGGATACCTGCAGGGCCAGCCTAATGATTGCTCAGCAACAACTAACTGGGTGCATGTTATAGAGGGGGGGTATTCAGATTTCAAATCCACAACTTGTGTCTGGAAGAGCAAGTAGGTAGAGAGGAGGGGAAAGGATGAGAGGACGGAGGACGGATTCCCCCATACTGCCCCCCATCCGCCTCAGCACCCCCTCCTGCGGATGGACCAGGGTCACTCAGCAGCAATGGACCGACTCCCTCAGCACCTCACAGCCCAACGTCACTACCTATTTGGATCAGACAGTACAGAACTTTAATGACTGGATCATCAGTGTCGCAGGCCTGGTCGCCCCAACCAAACCAGCCAAGAACCACCAAAAAAGCCAGCTGGTACACTCCGGACCTCAGCAAATAAAAGCGCAGGTGTAAATAAATGGAGAGAATTTGGCGCACCAGCAAGAACTACGCCTACTGAGCCACTTTCAAAACAGCCCTCAATAACTACTGACAGATCAAAGCATCAGAAAAGGGGCCTTGATGGATTGAGAACAGGGCCAACCAAACCAAGGAACTCTTCATGTTTGTCAGAGTTTGCCTGCCCATCAGCCATTGAAAACTTCATCCTCCCCTCACAAGAACTCTGCGGTCCCCTCACCGACCACTTCAACAACAAGACAGAAATCATTACAGTAATTTCGATCCCCAACCCTCCAACCTCCTCAGCATCCCATCAAACTCAACCGCCGACCATCTGCTCACTGCATGTGGACAACTCAGCACACCGAACACGATCACAACCTTGAGCTCCATACACTCAGGAGCACCAACCGACCACTGCCCCCAAAGGATCTTCAACCTCAGAAGAAAGGAATACAGCAGCTAGTTCACCACTATCCTCAAAGCCTCGTTAACCACACATAAGCCTGGAAACACGTAGAGATTAGAAACCCTCCTCAAGAAGCTTTCTGCAGACCCCAGTGAGCTCCAGAACTACAGCCCAATCTCTCTGCTTCCGTGTCCCGCCAAAGTCCTGGAGAAGGCCATCAACCTCTAACTCACCGAACACCTGGAGAGAAGCAACCTGCTAGACCCCTTCTCAACCAGAGCCAATCACAGCACTGAGACAGCTTTGATCGCACAACAGAGGAGAAGCAGCCACCCTGATCTGGCTCAAACTCTCCGCTGCCTTCAACATCCTCTCCCCACACACATAGAGCAACCAAATACACCAGACTGAGATCACAGATGATGCTCTCAGATGGATGGCATCCTTCCTCATGGGACGCACCCAGAGAGTCGGCCTCCCCCTTCACCTCACATGTCAAGCACACCATCTGCGGCATCCCTCAAGGCTGCTAAGCCCAACACTCTTCAACATCTACATGACACCACGCACAGACATTGTGAGATCGCACGACATTAACATCATTTCCTATGCTGACGAGCAGCTTTACCCCTTGCTCTCAACAGACCCTACCAAGATGAAGACCAGCTTCCACAACTGTACAGAGAACATATCCACATGGATGAAGGACAACTGCCTGAATTTCAACACGGACAAAATGGAGGTTTTGATCTTCTGCAGACACTGAACCCTCTGGAACCTACAGAACGACTCCTGGTGGCCAGCAGAGTCCAAACCCCCAACCCCCCCCCCCCCACACCGAAAGATCACACTCGCAACCTCGGCATCATTCACAACAGCAAACTCTCCATGAAATGCCAGGCCATCGCCGTTTCCTCAGCCAGCTTCCGCATGCTCTGCAAGATCTTTAAGTGTCTCCCCATCAGCAAATGAAACACAGTGACGCAGGCACTCATAACAAGTCAACCTGACTACAGCAGCACACTCTACGTAGGCAGCACCACCAAAGTCATGCAAAGAAACCTGGCTTTTCAAATAAACATCTGCACAAGCGCAGAGTAACCCACTCGGGTGACGAAGCACACTATACAAATAACACCTGATTGATTGAGAAAAAAGGCAGGAAGACTCAGTCTTGCAGCAGTAAGGATCTGTAAATGGAAGGCAGAATGGCAGAACATTCACAAACATTTACAGTTAACAGAAGCAAAATTTGTCACAAAAAGCTGTTCTAAAGCTTATATTCCTTCCTTCTGCTGATACTCATCGAATACCTTAAGGGGCCTTTGATTGTAGTCAGAGGAGTACACAGCTACTGTGCTGATAAGTCGATTCAGTAGTCAATAGGGCCCTATGAGGGTTTAGGCAACGGGGCAGACATAACACTAAGGACAGGGGGTATTCTGAGGGTGGGAGGTATTTGGGGTGGGGGAGACAAAGCACCAAGAATCACAAGTGGTAAGTGGAGAGAAAGAGGAGAAAGAGTGCAAGGCAGATGACGGAAATACAAAGACTTAAATGAAGGAAAGGACGGGGCCCTTATAAACATCAGCAATCAAAACTGGCTTTCTTTGAGCATCAAGTGAGCACAGAGCTAACAGGAGCAGCATCTGAATAGACCACTGAATGGTACCAAAACACACAAAGTAACAGGTATTACACAAAGTTCTATTTTGCAACCACTCAAACCTGGGTTAAGGCCAGAATAATAAAAGTACATATCACTCCTCTTACCCGCAGCTGTACCTACAGTGAGTGCTTAATTTGTGCTGTTGTTTGCCGGTGCTTGGCACTGAGACCTAATTTACCAGCAATGCTGTATGACAGTCCACCACAAGATGGAACTGTCTGCCTATTTTTAGCAAAACTCATTAGTTTAGCAATTTAATATACACTAGAAATAATAATAGCATTGAGTCAAGGACAAATGTATTGTCATTTGGCAGCACCGGCAGGCTTATTTGCAGAGCTATGGGAATTAACTGGCAGGGGAGGGGCAAATTATGCTGCAGGGTTGAGTAAACTATGTGGCAATAAAAGGTAAATTATGCAGCATAACTGGGCACATTTAATGACAGTATTACTTAATTATTTTGTCATTTTTAGGTTGAGCGCAAGTGCTCTGACTTGTTATAAGTCTTGTGGGCTTTAACCACCCCCACCGCACGCCCATCACTATCACTCGTTCGTGGGCTTGCCTTTCAAAAATCCTTTGTTATCACTGGTAAATGCTTTACCTTTGTCCCTTCTTGAGGTGGTTTTACTACCGCCTTGGACCCCGATCCTGTTACATGTATAATTACCCGTTTACCGATATGTTTGACTACGAGCAGGCTTCTTTTTCCTTGTGTGTCTCTCATTTGCGCTCATGCCGGACGTGCTGCCTTGAACCAGTCAACTCGATTATGTCAATTTTTTTACTTTTCATTTTCAATTTAAGTGACAAGAGAAGGCCAGTTAGGAATTTACAATGGTAACAGCTCTAACTTGAGCAAACACGAGACCCATTGCATTGCAAATGCGTGTTACACTTGTTAACACTGTCTGGGCATTGGTTGCACCTCATTAGTACCTGCTTAACACCCAAATTTGCAACAGAAAGGTTACCAGCCAACCTTTGCAAAGGGCTCTCCACTGGATTGCAACATGTATTGCTGTGTTTCTACTAACCTTTGAACCATTTCAGCAACAATTTTTTTTTTCTCTGTTAAAATCTGCAAATTATGCAACAAATGACTGATTATGTAGCAAATATACAATAATGTGAAAAACGCCACAGACACACAAATGTAGAATTCCAGTGGTCCTGGCTATACCTGGTGCAAGTTGCAGAGACCTTCTAAACAATACCTTAGGTCCTGGTACTTACAGTTTCACAAATTCTGCACTGCTTACAGTCCTAATCAGTGGAATAGCCCAAGTGCAATCAGTGGCAATGCCCACAGTCTCCATAAGAGCCAGCATCTACAGTCCTTCTATATTAGAACACGCAGTTACCATCAGTCTTAATGCGCATGGCTGCCACTGTGTGCTTACGCACCGAACCACCATTAGTAGTAATATCCAGGGGCACCATCTATATCTAATCCATACATTTATACCGTTCCCCAAACTTTTCTTTTCTATACATCTACATTTTTTAAAACAACATTTTACTGATTTTAATAGACAATAAATGGATAAAATAATAATGCCTAAAAACATTTGAGGCTTGCACATATCTGGTAGTTTATATACTACCAGGACTATAGCATCTCTATCGTTTGCTTCCAAATTTTAAATTCATCTTAGCTACTGTCCTTGGGTCTTTTGTCACTGGACTTTCTAGCGTGTTAGAAAAATTTGTTACATACAAGGTACTGACTCAATTTTCCCCATATTCTCTCAAACTTCTTTAGGCAGCCTCTATTTTCATACATGCTTTTTTCTGCCCACATGTACCAATTCATGTCCTCCATCCACTCTTTTATAGTAGGAGGCCCTCTCCCATTTTCTTGCGGTATCCCTCCTAGGTAACATGATATGGCACAGATGGCAAAAATCTTGTTGATGTTTATGTGTTCACTCCGTATGCCTAACAGCAGTGTTCTTGAGAGGCAAACCAAGCCATAGCCCTATGTTCCTCTTTTATATTTAATTATCTCCCTGCAATATGCATTGTTTTAGGGCATATCCAGAAAATATGATAAATGGCAGCTGGTTGTCTGCATTTCCTGGTGCAGTGTGCATCTTGCGCTCTATCAAAAATCCAGATCTGTAATCTTATGTCATATACCAAGTGGAGGGCCTTTAGCTGTATGAGTCAAAATCTAACGCATCTCCACCTGTCTGTAGTTTCCACAAACCTCATCCCCATCTGTTTCATCATTTCACCTCATATCCTTTGCCCATTTAATCACAGTTCTACAGCGTGACATTGGGAGTAGTGATAAATGTCTTCTATATCTGAGATATTATCTTTCTATGCATATATCTAGATAGCACTTTATACTCTACTGCATGTTCTCAATGTCCTTCCTATACCTTGTTAATGCATGTTTAAGGTGTCTATATCAGGGGTGTGGAATTCCTATAGCCGACACCCAGGACATTTTGTTTGGGGGCAAGGACAACATGCTTTCATGTTTATTTTGTCCGCCCCATAGCACAAACCATTAGATGGCAATTTACAGAACCGCATTATGAAGCAAGGAAGGTAATAGTAAAGGTAATATTTGCGTCCATATGTTAATGCTGTTCGAACGTGTACTCATGGTTTATTATTGGAAAGCCTTTATTATTAGCGTGAGCACACATAGAAAAATGTTGAAAGCTCAAAATGCACTACTGACAGTGGTTCCAGAATAAAAATGTGTACACACATTTGCAAAGTTTACCAATACGAGGCTACAAAAACACTGCCACAGTGCTCTCTGATTAAATGCAAATAATTGCAGAAGGTTGAAAGCAGTATTGATGATTCTTTGCTTTGAAAATAAAATGTTCACAAGAAATGCAACTAGTGAAACATATTTTGCTAAACTACAGTGGAATTGTAGGTACCGTTTTTTGGAGGCATCATTTAGTAAGATGTGTTAATGCATGCTAGTACTTCCGAAAATATTTATAATGCAAAATTAGTGTAACCAGTTTCAATAAGGTTATGGGAAACATGGAAATAGACAATAATTAGCAAACCAACAGGTCTGAAATTGGTGGTCAATTATTTTGGTTTTGTGAATGTGTGCCTTGTTTCACAGGAGTTTTGTAAAACGTTATTGCTGTGGGAGCTGCCGGGCCTTAACCATCAGAACAAACACTGGCAAAAAGCAAAAATATTTTTGGGCCTCAAAAAGCACACATTACCACAGTAGTTCCTGAAATTGATCAACACTAATTTATGTGCCAATATGTTCCTTATGAAAGAGCAGAACGCTGTCACTGTCAGTAGCCAATAGACAGATTTTTAATAAAAATAAGTGGTCTTGGTTAACATCAGACCTAATTAGGGGCCTACTAGTCACAAAAGTGCATCAATGGTTACTGCAGATTTAGAGCTTTCAAGAATTCAGAAACATTTACAGTAGTAAGCAGGAAATCGTTCTCCTGGAAAATATTTGTGAACTACATTTTAGCATGGGCAAATATACATATGTAGATTCTCAATGATGGGTTGGGGGGGCAAGGGGGGAGATTCGTCACAGCTGCTAGCATTCCATGTGGGGATGACGAGATTGATGGTGAGGAATCGCCCTGCCCTATGCTACCCCCGGGGCTACCATGAGGCTAAGAAGAAACTGAGCAGCAGTGGATCCACAGACCATGATCGGGAGTGAGGCGCTAACAGCAGGGGAAAATAAGAGTGCTGCTGCACGGGTTGTCCACAAAAGCAGTCAAACTGTAACACAGCGGAGGAGGGCAGTCCTCCCCCGTTAAGAGTCAAGGCCCAGGTGTGACATGATCTGACTACCCGATGGCCCATGGAATGAGACACTACCTGTAATCTGTACATTATTAAGTTTCAATTACTGCAACAGCCCCTCTCTGATCTGGTGAATGTGGACCAGGGGGTCCTACAGACACCGTACCTAACTGCAATAACACTCTGAGCCCCTGTTCTTTACCGGCTAAAGCAGATATTCATGCTCGCCTTGCTCGAGGATAGGGGTATTCAGTAATTAGCACCTAGTAAACATAACAGGCTGTTTGCAGCCCTGGACCAGATGACGTTGCAGGCTGCTGTCGGCACTGGGTCCATCCCATCCCATCCCATCACTTGTAGGCCTTGGGCACTTCTACAACCTGGGTTTCTGCAGATGATCAGGCCCCACCCCCTCAGTACCCAAGCAAGCTACCCTAATACCAACAATTTGCGGTGGCTGGGTCTACCCCTTGAGACTGACCTTGTTCGGGTCATAAGCTGGACCTCACTTGCCAATCACGGTAGCCTGCGACCTGTGCCTCAGTGGATCAGCTGTACGGCCCACACAATAATCATTGGCAAGATGGCCCGACCTGGCACTGGGGGCCCCACCTGGACCCCCACACTACAGGACAGACTAAAAGCCATTGTGGCCTTGCGTGAGGCTCTATAACCCAAACTCGATACCCTTGGCACAGACTTGGGGCTCTTGAGGGAAGACCACAGATGCCTCATTGAACGGGTTACTACTGAGGAGCGGGACTTTATGGATATGTCCCCCACCATACCCATCCATCAATGGTCAACTTGGTACTATAGAGTACCACTTGAAAACACTAGAGAGAAGGTCTGAAGACACGGAAAACAGATCCCACTGGAATAATATCAGGATTGTGGGACTACCAGAAACAACTGAAGGGGGGCGCATCTGGAGACCTGGCTCCAAATGATGTGGCTCCACTAGGACTCTCCACATTTTATGCCCTTGAGCGTGCCCACAGAGTACTGGCAAGGCCCCTTCTTCCAGTGGCCCCTCTGAGGCCATTAGTTGAATGCTTACTGTACTTCAAAGACCAAGACCAAACCCTGTGGCAGGCCACACAAGGAGGTACCCTCAACTACTGAGAATAGCAGAGTGATGATTTTCTTGTATTTCTCTAGAGAAGTGCAGCACCAACACACAGCCTTCCCAGAAGCAAAGAAAAAAACTGCGTGAACCTGGGATCCCATACTCAATGCAATTCCCCTCCTGTCAAAGTGGTTACTCCTGAGGCAACTCCATTCTTTCACACACTGCAGGAAACGTGGGCATGGTTGGATCATCAGCCTCAAGCTGGAACGAGTGTGGTGCCTCAGGTGGGGCAGAGAGGGCGCCACCCACACTTATGCCAACAAAGAAACTTTCCTAGCACAATGACCCTCACAGAGATAGAGGCACAGCGGGAGCAACAAAGTGGTGGCAGCGGTGGTCTCCCTGAGTGGCTCTGGGCCGCCCTCACCGCCGCATGAAACGGCCAGAGTTGGTGGGGTGGGGGAAGGTGGTTGGGGGGATTTCGACCTCAGAGGATGATTCCCCTGACTCTGAACTCTCCAGCATCATCTTACCAACTGTCACCCTCAAAACAGCAGATGAGAACATTTAAGCATAGAACTCCAGCCCAAAGACTAGAAAAGGGGAGAGAAGTCTTAATTGCTTTCCACGAGTCTCCTGAGTTACTTATCCTTACTAGGTTTATTGATCCGCATTCATTGGTCAGATGGGTGCCTAGGTGACCGGCCTTGGACACAGCTGCACCAATCTTACCAGATACTTCCTCATATGTTGAGTTTTGATGTTAACTTTGGATGGGAGGGTTTCTGCTTGCTGTGTTTGGATATGGGAGTTGGGACTTTTTTTCTTGGATTGTTTTTACTTGCATATTGGGAATTCCTCTGAGTCAGAAATTGTAAGTGTTGCAAATTCTCCTTGCGAATATACATGGACCTGGAGTCAGCAGGGTCCCTGCTAAGGGAGAACTCTAGTATAGGGCCAATCACCACATGACCATGGTGTACACAACAGACTATGAGATATTATTCTGAAATGTAAGGTGAATCAACACACAACGTCTAAGTGCTACAAGGTATTCTCCTGTTTAAGTAGATGGGGGGTCCACATTGCCCTTCTAGAGGACACACATTTAACAGCTTAAGAAGGTGCAGGCGTTCAGCACCTTCTTAAGCTGTTAAATGCGTTAAATGAGGGTACAGATCTACAACACTACTTACTCTGCTTTTGCCAGACAGGCCCTGATCTGGGTCAGAGCTGGACTCCCATTCCAGCTTGTGAAATCGATAGCTGACCTGGAAGGCAGATATGTAGCCATAGCGGGCAGACTGAACAGGAGAGACATTAACATCATAAATATCTATGGGCCCAATGTAGATATAGATGTATTTCTGCACGACTGTCAGCACAACTGACCCTCTTCCTACCTAAACTACCATAGTTGGGGGAGATTTTAACTACAAAGCAGACCCTGAGCTCGACCGCTCCCTTCCTCCACTGAGCAATTCCCCAGTCTGTCAACCAGTCCGCGCATTCAGGGACTGGCAGAAGAACTGGGGTTTTCTGGACGCCTGGCATTGTACCAGCCCCCACACCCGTGACTATTTCTATTCGTCCCCACTACACAACTTGCTTCCTGTGCTCGCATGATATACTCACCCATATTCAGGAAATGGAATACCTCTCTCGCACCATCTCAGATCATAACCCAGCCTGAATTTAACTAGACTGGTGTAGGCCGCCGTCTAGGATCCCCACAATGATGTTGAAACCCAAATCGTTAAAGGACCCAGTGTTCAGGGAGACCACTGGGGGAAGATCGTCACTTATTTCACTGACAACGCCAGGACAGCCTTCACCCCTCAGGTGCAGTGGAATGCATTCAGAACAGGACTCAGCGGTTATTGTATGGCTGACTCAATGGGCATCTGGTATACATGACTTCAGGAAATCGCATCTCCTGAGCAAGCAGTCAGAGACGCAGAACTACGTCACCCAGGGCAACCAGAGTTAAAGCAATAACTGAGAGACGCCAAGGAACGAGTGACGGCACATACCGAGCGCCTCCGCTCCTTTGACTATAGAGCCTACTTAGAGAGATCCCACACTGAACGCGACTGTACAGGTCGTTTATTGGCATGGTTAGCTAATCCGGCTAGATGAGGGATGACCATAGTGGAGCTGACTCCATAAACCTTCAGTTCAACATTAATTACTGTTTCCTATCATACTACTGGGACTTATACACAAGTCAAACCCCGCTCGATGACCCTGGTCTCAATTTATTCATCATGCCGGCTACCCTTCCTCGCTTACTGTGAAAGAGGTAAACGGACTGTGAGCTGACATCACCCTCCTGGAGATCCTCAGGGCGAACAAGGGCCTTGTGAGAGGTAAACCTCCAGGATCGATAGTCTACCACTAGAGTTTTACAAGGCTTATGCCGGAGAGCTTGTACACAAAATGATGGAGTTATACAGGGTCGCTAGGGATACCAGAGGCCTATCACTGACTACCATGGAGGCGCTGATCATCTCCCTCCTGAAACCTGGGAAACCAGTGAATGATGTAAAGGCATACTTGCCACTCTCAATGCTAAATGTTGATTATAAAATCTTGAGCAAAATATTGGCCACTCGCCTACTTCCACTGAAACAAAAAGTGATTCACCCTGACCAGGCAACTTTCATTCCCATTTGCAATACTGCAATTAACATGAGGCGACTGTTGATGATACTGGAGGCCTCCACATACGATAGAGAGAGGGAAGTAGTACTAGCTGTAGATATTGAAAAGGCCTTTGACAGCCTGGAATGGAACTTCTTATACAGCGTCATGAAACATACGGCCCTGGGCTCAAGCTTCGTGAACTGGATGGGCCTCCTCTAAACAAACCCCACTGCCCGAGTACGTACAGGACATACCATCACAAATAGTTATACTGTCGGACAAGGTACACAAGAGGGCTGCCTACTCTCGCCTTTACTATTTGCAATAGCAATGGAACCTCTTGCAAACTTGGCTCCCATGGGGATTTATTAAAGAGGCATTTAAGTGGCCCAGTGCACGTAGGGGATAGCATTATATGCTGACGATAAGCTCCTATTTCTCCACTACACTGAGGATGACCTTATGAGGGACAGAGCCCTGCTATAAACCTTTGGTACACAGTCAGAGTTGAAAGTGAATTGGCAAAAAAACAGGTTATTCCCTACGAGGGGAGATGCTGCAGCCCCCTACCTCCTGGGAGACCTCTCCTACCTAGGAACAAAAATATTTCATAATGCACCAGACATATTTGACGGGAACTTTTGGCTTGTGATCCACCATCTGAAATCTCATATGGAGTTCTGGAAGACCCTCCCAGTGGCAGGCTGAAAAGCCATTATAAAGATGGTGGTATTGCCAAGTTTCCTATACCTCTTTAGGACACTCCCAATATGGTTACCTCGATCATTCTTTAAGGACCTCAATACTATTTTAGCTACCTTTATACGGGGTGAGGGATGCTGACAAGTGTCAATGAACACCCTCCAATGACCGACTTCCCAGGGAGGGCTGGTTTTCCTTATTTTGAATCATACTATTTAGCAGCCCAACTCCAATGGTTCACCCAATGGATGGCAGGTTGGCAGTTACTGGGGGGAAAGGTGGGCCCCATGTTCCACTCTACAAAGACTCAGTAAAAACGCTACTCAAAGTAGACTGAGGGTCAACTGAGGACCCACAGGAGTACCTGACTATCCAGAAATGCTAGGCGTGTTGCCTGTGAAAAACGCATACCAGGATTCCCTACTCCCCAGACTTACCGCTTCAAAAGCTAACAGTACATCCACATGGGAGAAACTGCGCTGGACTGCAGGACTGGATGGCAGCAGGGACCGACAAGACTGGAGATCTGGTCCAAAAATTGACGTTACTCCCCTCTGAAGATTTTTGGGCAGCTTATGACTTACCCCTGGGTCATTTTCTCCTGCACAGGTTGGTAACAGCGTTTCTCCACATACACTAGAGAATGGGCGGGTCAGATCCTAAAGATCATATCTGTTGTTATGTGGCAATATCCGTCATATGTATATATCGCTCTGTGCAATGAACAGTGGGTGTAACGCAGCTGAGTGAAAAGCTGTTCTGCAAACAAATGGAGGAACCCGCAAAGCAGGCAATAGGAGGCAAAGAGCTGGCTCTTATTTTTCGTCCAAAGGCAATGTGGTCACATCAGTGTGCTCAATTTCAGAAAGGATATCTTCTGCCTCGGGTACAGTTTTCTAGGCTTCACTCCCTGGGCAAATGGAAGAGTAATATAAGGTGCAATAACACAGAAGCCTGCCCAAATCTGCCTTTCAAGTAGGAACAGCTATAGAGTTAACTATGCCCAATACGCTGATTCCAAGGAGTTACTAGAAAACTTTGAGAGAGTAGTATTTTCTTTTGCATTTGGGCAGGGACCCTTTGCAGCTGACTAGATCCTCAATGTGGTACAGACAGGTTACACAACAGAGTTCCTGAGGGCCACTATAAATGCTTGTTGTTTGAAATCAGCAAAACCAGGAGGTGATAAGGAGGCCCTGCTGCAAGGTGTCAAGGCCCTGCTCCAGAAAGGTACTATCATTGTAGCAAGCAGAGTAGAAAGGGGTGGTATTATATTCAACCTTGTTTATTTATTTTTTTTTTTTTTAATTCTCAGGTTCTCCCAAGGTTTCCAACTAAATCTGCTGCTAAAGAGCAGATTTGTCAAGAACAGTTGGTTCTAGTCCATCCATTCTTGGAAAATCTTGAGTACATGTCGTCCATAGAACAACGACCTCCACATTGCAATTCTCCCAGAAGTGAGTTGAAATTATAAATTCAATTACCTCTTACTTGTATTGAATTCAGCACCTTGTAACGTCATGTCCTGGCTCGGCAAGTGACAGTCCTGCACTTGAGGTAGATTTCAAATCGTTCTCATCTCGATAAATGGTTCATCCACGCTCCTTCAAGAAAGCAGCAATGAGAATTTTCAGAGGTGTGCAAGCTTCTGAGAAAGCATGGCCAGTTTATCAGCCTGCGCAAGTCCTAAATGGTCCACTGCCATGTCACAGAACTGACTGAGGCTGTATTAAATAAAACCCAAGTACAATGTTCCTCGTCACTTGCAAGGTCAACAGCTTCTGGAGAGGATATTTTTATTGACAAGCCAGGCTTCCTGTCTTTATTGACAAGCCAGTCTTGCAAAGCTTTCCATTGGCTTCAAGACTAATATGAAATGGCAGCCTGTGTTCAATTTCCCATGGCCAAACTCAGACTGAAACCTGTTGTTAAGCACATACGCAGGCACTGGGATCCAATTTGCTCATCTTTGCCTATGTGATCCCAGTGAAAGTCCTGCTGGTGGTTTTCCTCCATTGGTGGTTGGACTTGTCTAGGCAAATGAACCTCTTTCTTCTAGAAACCTTGGTAGCCTATGTAAGGTAATTCATCATTTTGCTATGCCCCCCAATTGTTGGATCTGTTCTGCAATGGCTGCAGGCCTACTGATCGAGCCAGGACATATACACTCTAATTAGGCAGGTATCTTGCACACAACACAGATTTGAGAATTAACAGTGAAGGTGACGTTGGTCTCACCTGTTTTAAAACATGACAATTTTATGTTGCATTTTTTTCTGGCAGCTTCTAACACCTGGTGTACATACAATATGATATGAAATTTATTTTGAAAGTCTTAGTTGGAAATTGCTTTCAAAGCCAAAGTTGCAACATACAGGAATCCTAAATTGAAAATACCAGCAGTAAAGTTAGATTCCGGTTACAAAATACTTTTACAGGAGTTATGAGAGAAAACAATAAATGCATTGTACTGAAATTATAAAAAAAAAAGTAATTACTCCTATTTCTCACTTTTTGATGACTATTGTATTCAACAGTCACTTCAAAAAACTATTTACATAGTTCCCAGGATAAGCAGAAATACTGCCCAGAAGCCTGAAAAGTGTGACATCTGTTAGTGACTAGCACACGTAGGACTTTTTACCATTCAGAAGAAGGGCACAGGAACAGAATGGAGTTATGTTCTGCTGGAGGTCTATGCCAGTGCTAGCTGATAGGGGGTATTTGCAGCTAATGGCGTGAATAAGGATGGCGTGAATAAGGATGGCCTGTGGTTAAGCTGGAAAGTACAGTAGAGCGGTAGATAACAGAGATACTGATTACCCATTTTGAGTTTTTATGGCATAGAACTTCGGGTAATTAGAGGCCCAAAAATGCATCCAGGCATATAAGGGCTGGAAAATATGAGTAGAAATTCTAGGAATTTAGTTAGCGTGACTCAGTTTAGCCCTTTAAAACACACTGATTGACCAACATCAGGGAGAGAATCTAGGTGGATTTGAAAGGGAAGAAGACAATCTGTCAAAGCTAACAGGTGAGTTGTCTTGTGTTTGATCTGAATTTCTACTTCAGGGCTGGTAATACCAGTCTACCGCAGGAACATATAGCTAAAAGTGGTTAAGGTCTTGGAAGTGAAGATATCTGATCCCCGTGCAACATCCTTTGGGAGTGCATATAAGGTTCTAAGGTATACTGGATAATTCATGTGAAGATGACCATTGAGGGCCGCCCACAACTGAAAGAGGTTTACTGGAGAGTGAGGATCCACTGCTGAAACTTTGATGACCTTTCTTCAATACAGCATTTCTAGCAGATCCTCAGAAAAAGGTTTTGACTAATACACCAGCTTCCTATAGTCCTGATAGGTGGGCTACGGGTCAATTTCAAAAAAAGACTTTGCATAGTTGGTGTAGGCAGTGTGGGAGTTCATGATGCTGTCCAAGTGGAAGAAACCCTGCCTTCTTCTCAGCTCAGAATGCTTTTATTCTTGCCCTGAGAAATTTAGATGGTCTTCTACAGACAAAACAATGCGAGGGACATCAGATCACATTAAACACAGGCATCTAAATGATGTAACACACCAGCTTAGCAGGAGGACTAAGGCTCACAGTCTTTCTCTAGCACCAAACTGGCACACTGTTAGGTTATGTCTGGGTCCTTCGTGTGAATTGTGGTCGGGCTGCTGGGTCCAGTTCGTTGGTCAGCGGCCGGTCAGTGAACTGGACTTCACTGGTTCCTTGTTTGCAGGGTACAGGAAAGTGACACCTTCACTCTGAGGGAGGACATTTGCGGTGTTTTGTAGAGTCCTTCATGTTTCCACGCAATACCTCAGCGGCGAATGTTGAGTCCTTGGAGCAGCAGAGAGGGTTTGGCATCTTTTTTATGTGCTGCAGAACTTCAGTTCTTGTGCCTCGAGTCTTCTTTGTACCTGGTCTTCTTGTGTCCATCAAATTTGATCTGTAGGTCTAGGGATGCCCACTAAATACTGCATTTAGGGGACATTAGGGAAAGTACCTGGTAGTGGCCAATGGGCCACCTACCTTAGGGTGGCTACATCCACTACGTCACCACTTCTTGTGGGAAGGGGCTACATCTCTAATCCTGACTGGCTATTTTCCTGCCATCCAAGATTGAGGAAAATGAAATGGAGTGGTCACCTTGCCTTCTACACATGAGGTGTTGTGCAGGTTGGGGTTGGCCACTCTGGTGGTGGAAGGCTGATTAGGACCAATCCACAACCATGCAAGGGATGTTAGGTTTTGCAGGGGACACCTCTAAGGTGCTCTCGGGGTATATTGCATATTAAATCCAACAATGGCATCAGTGTAGCGTTATTATTCTGAGTTGTTTGAAACCAAACAACCCAGTGTTCACAAAGGCCATCATGTAGCTGGGGAACTCGTAATGACCAGTGTCCAGCACATGCATTTGCTAACGCTTCCTTGTATACTTACCATGCCTGAGAATTTAGCAAAGACACAGTAGGGGAAATTTTGGCTCATGCACACATATGCCCTCACATGCATTATAGTGCATCCTGTAGTATGGCTGTAGGGCCTGCCAGAGGGGTGACTTACCTATATTGCATGCAGTGTTAGTGGGCATGGCATTCTAGGTGAGTGCTATGTTGAGTTTACATCTTTTGAATATACCTGGTCATGCACTTGCAATGGCAGTCTGCATGAGGCTGGTGTGAGGCCTCTCAGAGTGGTGCAATAGGTTCTGCAGCTCTGTGGGGCCCTCTTCAGTACCCATGCCTTAGGTACCAGGGGGTACCCTTTACTAGGGACTTACAAGGGTGGCTGAAGTGCCAAACATTGTACAGCTTTGGGGAAAGAGATCTGGCCCTGGGAACCTCTTTAGCAGGAGCCCAGGGTACTTATAGTTTGAAATCACATCATTTGCCAGGCAAAAAGTGGGGGGCTACCATGACAAAAGAGGCCCTTTTGCATACCTGGCACCTACCAACACTACCGGGAAGCACAGAATACCCTTCCCAGCAGGCCTAGAGCATGCCCAAGTCCTCAAGCACCATCCAAAACCCCACGAGTCACAGCACCCAGTGACCAAAGGTGCAGAGCAGTTGGTAAATGGAGCAGAAGCGTCCCTAGAATTGGGGCACCCATGCAGAAAAGGACATAGTATTCCTGGGTCTTCATGATTATTTGCTGTTCTGCGGACTCAAAATTGTAGTTTAACAATGCAATATGAATAAGGGGAGAACTACGAAAACACAAAGTGAAGGCCAACTAACCAGTAAAGGCTCAATAATTATTTTCATCTGTGTGAGGCAATGAATGGTGACTATGCACAACATCAACCCTCCGTGCGCTGAAGAAATTAAACAATTCACCGTACAAGGGAGCACAGTGTTGGAGCTATCAAAATTAGTGATGTTTGCCTCTCCTCAGATTTGTTTGACAATAAAGGTAAAAAGGTGCATATTGACTTACATTTTGCTGCATGCAATAGTCATGTAGGCTCTTGTCCCAGGCCCTGCATGTGATTTATAAATATGCATACCATACCACCATTAATTGGTTCACAGTGAAAATAATGTTGCTATACCATCTTAGCTGTTTGTGCGCAGACCTTTCCTACATGGTTACTGTAGGAGGCTGGCCTGGCTTATAGTGGGTACCTTGTGGTACTTACACTTGGGCCAGGTCCAGTTATCCCTTATTAGTAGATTAGAGGTGTTCTAGCAGCTTAGGCTGATAGAGGTAGCTATAGCCGAGCAGCTTATGCTGAACTAGGAGACGTGCAAAGCTCCTACTATACCACTTATATCACTTAACACTATATCATAAGAAAACACAATACTCAGAGTTACTAAAAATAAAGGTACTTTATTTTAGTGACAATATGCCAAAAGTATCTCGGAGGATATACTCCCTTAGGGGGTAAGTAAAATACGCAAAATATAGACACAAACCAAAATCAGGTAAGTAAACAGTTAGAAAAGTAGTGCAAACACCGTAGAACACAATAGAATGCAATAGGAGACAATAGGCCTAGGGGCAACACAAACCATATACTCCAAAAGTGGAATGCGAACCACGAATGGACCCCAGGCCTAGTATAGTGTGTAGAGGGTCGCTGGGAGTGTAAGAAAACACTAAGGGTGTACAAGATACCCCACCCCAAGACCCTGAAAAGTAGGAGTAAAGTTACCCTACTACCCCAGAAATACAGTAAAGTCGAGATAGGGGATTCTGCAAGGACAACAACTGACTACAAAGCACTGAAGACGGATTCCTGGACCTGAGGACCTGCAAAGGAAGGGGACCAAGTCCATGAGTCACGCAAGTGTCTGGGGGGGGGGAGGGGGGATTTAGGTGGTAGGAGCCCACTAAACCCCAGATGAAGGTGCAAAAGGGCTGCCTCCGGGTGGAAGAAGCTGAAGATTCTGCAACAACTGAAGGTACCAGGAACTTCTCCTTTGGTCAGAAAATGTCGCACGACGTGCTGGAGAATGCAGAGTTGTTTTCACGCAGAAAGACTGCAAACAAGCCTTGCTAGCTGCAAGAGTCGAGGTTGAAGGTTTTGTGTGCTGCCAGGGCCCAGGAAGGACCAGGAGGTCGCCCCTTGGAGGAGGAGACAGGGGGCGCTCAGCAACACGGAGAGTCCACGCAGAAGCAAGCAGCACCCGCAGAAGCACCTGAAAAGGCATTCAGAAGATCTGAGCACGACAGTCGACTCAGCACAACAAAAGAGGGTCCCACGAAGTCGGAGTCCAACTCAGCGAGTTGGGCAACGCAGGACGGAGTGCTGGGGACCTGGGCTAGGCTGTGCACAAAGGAAGTCTTGCAAAAGTGCACAAAAGCCCTAGCAGCTGAAGTTCACGCAGTACCCAGGATTACTGTCTGGCGTGGAGAGGCAAGGACTTACCTCCACCAAATTTGGACAGAAGGGCCACTGGACTGTCAGGGACACTTGGATCCAGCTCCTGTGTTCCAGGGGCCACGCTCGTCAAGATAAGAGGGGACCCAGAGGACCGGTGATGCAGAAGTTTGGTGCCTGCGTTGGCAGGGGGAAGATTCCGTCGACCCACTGGAGATTTCTTCTTGGCTTCCAGTGCAGGGTGAAGGCAGACAGCCCTCAGAGCATGCACCACCAGGAAACAGTAGAGAAAGCCGGCAGGATGAGGCGCTACCATGTTGCTGGTAGTCTTCTTGCTACTTTGTTGCACTTTTGCAGGCGTCCTGGAGCAGTCAGCGGTCGATCCTTGGCAGAAGTCAAAGAGGGAAGTGCAGAGGAACTCTGGTGAGCTCTTGCATTCGTTATCTGGTGAGATACCCACTAGAGAGATGCTAAATAGCCCTCAGAGGAGGATTGGCTACAGAGAAAGGTAAGCACCTATCAGGAGGGGTCTCTGAGGTCACCTGCAGGCACTGGCCTCTCAGAGGTGTCCATTGTGCCCTCACACCTCTGCATCCAAGATGGCAGAGGTCTGGGACACACTGGAGGAGCTCTGGTCACCTCCCCTTGGGAGGTGCTGGTCAGGGGAGTGGTCACTCCCCTTTCCTTTGTCCAGTTTTACGCCAGAGCAGGGCTGGGGGGATCCCTGAACTGGTGTAGACTGGCTTATGCAAGGATGGCACCATCTGTGCCCTTCAAAGTATTTCCAGAGGCCAGGAAAGGCTACTCCTCTCATGCCCTTCACACCTATTTCCAAAAGGAGAGGGTGTAACACCCTCTCTCAGAGGAAATCCTTTGTTCTGCCTTCCTGGGAGTGGGCTGCCCAGGCCCCAGGGGGGCAGAAACCGGTCTGAGGGTTGGCAGCAGCGGTAGCTGCAGAGAACACCCCAGAAAGTTAGTTTGGCAGTACCTGGGCTCTATGCTGTACCCCCAATACCAAAATGGTATTGGGGTGACAATTCCATGATCTTAGACATGTTACATGGCCATGTTCGGAGTTACCATGGTGACGCTACATATAGGTATTGACCTAAACGTAGTGCACCCGTGTAATGGTGGCCCCGCACTCACAAAGTCCAGGGAAATTGTCCTGAACAATGTGGGGGCACCTTGGCTAGTGCCAGGGTGCCTCACACTAAGTAACTTTGCACCTAACCTTCACTAAGTGAGGGTTAGACATATAGGTGACTTATAAGTTACTTAAGTGCAGTGTAAAATGGCTGTGAAATAACGTGGACGTTATTTCACTCAGGCTGCAGTGGCAGTCCTGTGTAAGAATTGTCTGAGCTCCCCATGGGTAGCAAAATAAATGTTGCAGCCCATAGGGATCTCCTGGAACCCCAATACCCTGGGTACCTAGGCACCATAAACTAGGGAATTATAAGGGTGTTCCAGTGTGCCAATCAGAATTGGTAAAATTAGTCACTAGCCTACAGTGACAATTTTAAAAGCAGAGTGAGCATAAACACTGAGGTTCTGGTTAGCAGAGCCTCAGTGATACAGTTAGGCACCACACAGGGAACACATATAGGCCACAAACGTATGAGCACTGGGGTCCTGGCTAGAAGGATCCCAGTGACACATATCAAACATACTGACAACATAGGGTTTTCACTATGAGCACTGGGCCCTGGCTAGCAGGATCCCAGTGAGGCAGTAAAAACACCCTGATATTTACTCACAAACAGGCCAAACGTGGGGGTAACAAGGCTAGACAGAGGCTACCTTCCTACAGTCACTGCCTTTATCATTCACATAACCCAAGAAGGCATGATTTACAATTGGGGTTCATATGGAACTTTATTTAATCTGCTATACTTCCTTTGATGATTCATAATGAAAGTTATTAATTGTTTAAAGGATAAGCTTGGCCAAAGCAATCACCCAATGTGGCTTAACATTTATTCTTAGAACTAAGTGTTGATATTGCGGGATGGAGGATTAATGTAGAAGTCTTGCTAGTCTCGTTAGCATTGTGCATCAAACTAACACTCGGGTGCATCAAGAAAGCCTTGTTGTGTTGTTAATACCCAACTAACTAGATAGTGCATTGGCATAGGAGTTCGGCAACCCATGTATGAATTTCAATAAGTAGGCGTCATGTCTGCTCACAGTGCATCATTGGAATGATGGAAAGAAAGATAGGTTGCACCAGTATTCTGTTTTTCTTTGTACCCAGACATACACAAAACCCAGCTCACCAACCAGGTCTAAAGAAAGCCAACGTACGAGGGAAGTGAAAAATACCAAACTCTGTACTTCTCAGTTGTAATGTACCAGCAGTAACAAGCAGGTAACACTATGAACAAGTGGCAAGGTCATAAAAAAATCAAAACTGCTTTATGACCCATTTTATTCCTTTACATCTTCAAAAAGGCATATTTGCATTAATGTTTCTAACAACATTACATTAACACATGAATCAGCTATAGGTGTGAGCCCCCATGCTAGAGTGATGAACAACACATACAATAACGGAGCACTGGGCACACACTAGTGCTACCTATGCCATTACGCCCATTAGTTTTGGGCATCTCAAATTCCAGGAACAAGAAAAGGCACAAAATAAATAATGCAGCAGGCCATTAGCCTTGTTTCTGAGATTCTCATCGGTTTACACAACTGAATAGCAAAGTCTCTTTCTTGTTCTCTGAAGTGACATGTGGAGAAATCCACAGTACGAGGTGAAGAGTACATATTGTGCAGCCTACAGTATTTGAAGTCATAGCTAACTCCCTAATCCACATACTACCAATTTTTTTTATTTCAGTTTAATTTGAATCTTGGATAAAGTTGTGTGTGGACCATGCACCCCTCTTCTCTTTTTAGCTGTGCAATTTCTTGTATGTCAGAGTTACAGACACCAGTTTGTGCCATGGGGTTCTCGACACTGACCATAATCTAAAGACAAGCAAAAAATTGAGGATGGACCCATGTTTTCACAGGCTTCCTAAATTTCATGTGTCTGTGGAGAGAGGGAATGCAAGAGTTTTCAATTAATTTAAAGGCCATAACAGAACCAAAGCATTTATCCCTACCCACCACTGCTGCAGGATCATTTCTGTTGTCACATTCAAACTCTCGATACCCTGAGATACTGCCATCCTTGGAAACTCCTCACCCATATTTTGTATCATCTTCACTCTAGACAGCTCAGGAAAGAGATGAGACACATCCTTCACATTGCCCAAAATATCTCTACCAAGCAATGCACCGAACATTAAAACTGATGTGGATGCTTATGATATGTTTTAAAAGGCATTATTTGAAGAAAACACACCTTTGTTACATTTCTCCCCTAACTTTTCCAACAATTGTAATCTCTTCTGACTTTGAGCAGATTTTTGCTGAAAAATCGTAAACCTGTGTTTTTCCTACTTGTCAGTAACACTAGAAAGATCTGTTCATATGGTTGGTGCTTTTACCCAAAATAAAATCTAGAGTTAACCACTACAAGATTAAAATCTGTAACTTCTAGGTAGGCTTCTTCAGCATTTAGCACTGGCAATTTAGCTCACATAGTTAAAGCACCTGCTACTGAGAACTGAATGGAAACTGGCTACAGGACAGATATCACAAACGTTTTAGAGGGTTAATGTTGCCGCACAAGAGTACTGCATGTAACATATGGGTCATGTCTTCAAATGTTAAATGCAGAATCTGGAGGATTTTAGCATTTTTGTAAATGCCAGTTTGTAACCTTCAAGTCAGAAGTTGCTACACATTTCTGGTGATAACTAGGTGCCTCCGGCAAACATTTATATTTAATGAGGGGGGCATATGAAGGGCCAGGGCAGCACCAAATTATATGGCAGCATTAACTACATTATGCAAGAAAAGGCAAATTATGCAACATAATACAGCACATTTTTTTATATTACTACTTCAATATTTTATAAGTTTTTACACATGGCCAGGGGTGTGGAATTTATTAAAATATCTACTTGTCCAGGGGACAGGTTGCTTCTCAAATCTACTTGTCCTGTAAAAAGATCTACTTGTCCCTTTGGTGCCATGTAGTGTGGCGACAAATTATGGCAGCAATTAATAGCCTCTCTGATTATGCCAGGGCTACTACCATAGTAGGGCTTGAATACTTGGAGTTTCAATCCCTACTGTAGCAATTTCCTTATTTTGCCACCTTTCTGCAGATCTGCATACTGGGGCTGGAGGAAGCAGTAAGCAATAGTTCCAGGGCTGGAATGCCTTTGAGTCTGCAAACCTACTAACCTGCATGTTTTAAAGATTTTTACCAGCTTCTCTCTAATATTTTCCCATAATAAGAAAGGTTGGACATTTACTCCTGACAATGGCAGAATTAGAACTTCTTCCAGGGTTGGGAAGAAAGTGGCTGGAGGGAAAATGAACTTGCAAATGCTCAATAGATTTTCACATGAGCAAATCTACACATCGTATTTACCCACACTAAAATACAGTTCACAAATATTTTATAGGGGTACGACATATACCATGGGTGCACTTTTGTGACTTTCTTTAAGAATTTGGGGCCACAAGTAGGTAGGTTCAGATTTGTGACCTGCAAATTGCGAGTCGCAAATCCGAATGTAGGATGGTGTCCTTGACACCATCTGTGATTCGCAAGGGCTTCGCAAATGCCCACATCATGAATAATCATGAGGTGGGTCGCAATTTGCGACCCCCTCACGAATAGTGGCCTGCTGGAGACAGCAGACCACCATGTCTGTGACTGCTTTTCAATAAAGCATTTTTTTTTGGGTTTTTTTTGTAATGCAGCCCGTTTTCCTTAAAGGAAAACGAGATGCATAACAAAAACGAAAAATGAAACGTTTTCGTTTCATTTTTTCAGAGCAGGCAGTGGTCCGCAGGACCACTGCTTGCTCTGAATTTTTTTTTACAGTGACATTCACAATGGGAAAGGGGTCCCATGGGGATCCCTTCCCTTTTGCAAAAGTGTTAGCACCCATTTGAAATGGGTGCAAACTGCGATTGGTTTGCGCCCGCGTTCTCGGTCACAAAACAATCCTACATTGCACTGCGAGTTGCAATTAGGAAGGGAACACCCCTTACTAATTGCGAGTCGCAAACCCGTTTTGTGATTCGGTAACCAGGTTACTGAATCGCAAAACTGGGTTTGTGCATCGCAATGTGCTTTTTGCACGTCGCAAACAGCGAAAGTCGCTGTTTGCGACATGCAAAATGCTACCTACATGTGGGTCTTGGTCCCTAATTAGGTCTGGTGTTAACAAAGACATTTTGTTTTTATTAAACTTCTATTTCTCTCTCTTTCGGCTGGCTTTACTGTGAGTGATCGCATTCTGCTCTTCCACAAGGAGCATATTGCCACACAAAGTAGTTTTGTTCAGTGTCAGGAACTACAGTGGCAATCAGTGACGTAACGAAACTGGAGGGTGCCCCTTTGCAAAGAACATGGAGGAGCCCCCTCTCCAGACTCACTCAGGGCAGGTGCTGTGTCGACGGGGCCACCTGGAGGGCGGCTGCGGGGCCTTTGTTATGCCGCTGGTGGCAACGTGTGCTTTAAGAGTTCAAAAACTTTTTTGGGGGGGTTTGCCAATGTTTGTTACAATGTTGAGGGCCTGGTAGCTCCCACAACAATAAAGTGTTACAAAAGCCATGTCAAAACAAGACACGCATTGATGAAACTAAAAGACTTATAAAAATATGTCAGATCAGTTGGCTTTGTCAGTGTTTGTTTATTTTCATGCTTCCCATAATCGTGTTGAAAATGGTTACACTGATTTTTCCATTAGAAATATTTTTGGGAAATACTAGCATGTATCAACACATTTTACTAAATGACACTTCATTTGCATATAATCAGAGAGCATTCTGGGAGCATTATACTTAGCCTCTTAGCCTAAACTTTTCAAACGTGTGTGCACGTTTTTTTTTTTGTACTGGAACCAACGTCAGTAGTGAAGTGTGACCTTAAAACATTTATTTACAGCACGCACCCTAATAATGAAGGCTTTCAAATAATGAACCATAAATACAAGTTCGAACAGCATTATCTTTTGGAAACACATTACCTCAACTGCAGAGAGTTCAACTCTCTGTAAACAGGCAGCCAAAGGGTTTGTGCTGCATGGGGTTGGGCCTACTTGTCCCAAGGACAAAGTAAACATAAAAACTTGTTGCCCTTGACCCCAAACAAGATGTCCCGGGCGTCGGGCGATAGGAATTCCACATCCCTGCATGGCAATACTGTTATGGCAACCCGTTTAACAACCAAATACAGAAATAAGCAACTGAAAGATGACCAATTAACCTTTACAAAATGTCTCCCACTGCACGCAAACAAGCTGCAACGCCTATAGTAACTTTTGATTTGCTTGAGTTAGAAACACTTTTTTTTGTTAAAGTCTGCAAGATTATGCAGCAGATGATGGATTTTGTGGCAAATACATAACTATACTAAAAAAAGCAGTGGCTGCCAAATTGCATAATTCCAGTGGCCCTGGGCATTGCTAATTACCCGTGAACTGACTTGGTGGATGCCCGATTCCTTCTTTTCTTTCAAGAAAAGTTGCTCATTTGTAGTTTCAAGGTAGTGAAATCAGTTAATAAAAGCACAAAATCAGGGAAAGACACAGGTATCAATCACCCTGTGTGGGAAGGAGTCAGCAATTAACATGCTGGACTGTGGTCAAACACCAGGCGAGGAACAACACTATTTGTGTCTGGGTTGTTTACTGCGCTTATCAAGTTTACAGTGTGATGCATTTTAAATTAACTTGCGTGCCAGGCCCGGTTCTAGGAGGGGAGATCGGTGGGCCCGCCCAGTCACGGCAGAAGAGGCCATGCAGGAGGCACATATTAAGTGCTTCCTCCATGTCAATGTCAGAACATTGTGATGTTGTTTTTATTGCCTTTACTTTAATTATCATTCAGGGGCCATTAAGGAGCCTCTCAAACATTTTTTTAAAGGCCATTGTTTGTAATGTTATTTTTTTCAGCGTGTAACTAGAGAAAATAGAAAATACTGGTTTTAGTTGATTTTCCATATTTTTGTACTGGCTGAGACATTAAAATACTGGTCATTTTGGTAAAGAAAAATGCCCAGTTCGGAACCCTAGCTGGTGTCTGAGGCAAACTGCAATTGGGAGGTGTAGAGGTCGGCGTGTCAACAAATTAACATGGGGAACCGAGCCAGAGCCAAGCTAATGGCCTGGCTTGGCTTTTAGGCCAAGTGTTTGGCTTGGCTCTTAGAGCCCAGGCATGAGCCGAGCCCTGAAAACATTTGCTGTGTAAATCATACAACAAACATCACATAAAATCTGATAAAGTTTCTTCAAAATTCAAAAAAGTTTATTTTTTAATGAACTGAAGCTTTGATATTGATATGTCACATTATAGCTCTGCTCTGGGAAGTACTAAATAAAAGTTTTTAAACATTAGAGTAATTCCTGTCCCTGTCCTCACACTACTGACAGTGCTATTAGTGTACCAAGAAGCAAGAGAGTTGTCACATGGTCACTGTATGTGGCCCAGTTTATTATAAAGCAACATTATTCTGTTAAATGAAACAGAATAGGTTGTTGTATAGTTGGTTTTCCGATTCCCATATTTGAACATGCTTTCATGCATAGATATGAAGAAAAATGAGTTTTGGTGAAATAAAATATGTGACTTCACTCATGCAATTTAATTGCGGAATCTGCAGTTTATTCAGGTTTTATGGTTTCACTTTGTATTAAGCAGTCACTAAATAGCTATCTATTTGTCTCTCCTTTTTATATGAATGCTTTGTTTTTATCTCCTATGCAGTTTTTATATAGTGCAAGCTTGACCTGGAGGTATTGAAGTGCATTACATGAACACCAGTTACATTACCCAAGATCGCATTAATTTCTTTTAGGCACTGAGGATTTGCCCGTAATCCCACAGGATGCTTAACCAACTCTGAGGCTCGAACCTGGCTGGTTCAGTTCCACAGTTGGAAGATCTGGCCATAACACCACATCAGGGTGGCAGGCAGAAGATACATGAAAGGTCAGCTCATTATGGGCTCGAAGTTCCAAGAGGATCTTGAGCAGGGCCAAGCTTCAGGCTCAAGTCCTGCTTGAGCTTTCAGTGGGCCCCCATCTCTAGCTGGAAGAGTGGGGACAGAGGTCTACCTGCCAACAAAGCAACAGGTACAGTAAGACCAGGGCTCAGGCCAGTAAACAGCCTTCAGCACCTCAATTATGGTGCGTGTGTTCATGTTTATGTATTTTAATTTGTGTAAAATGTGTAAAGTAATATACTGTATGATTGGGCATACATTATACTATTCAGATAGTGGCAGTGAATGCCTCAAGGGAATCATAAATGTCCCCATTACCTAAGAATTAATGTGTAAGTCTAATGCCTAATAGAGTAGGGCTTGATTCAGAAAGGCAAACTTACACTTTTGTGTAAGTTTATTATTATTTTTGCATTCACAAATTAATAGTTTATTTTTACTACCAGTAATTTTACAACTCCGAAGAGGCTGCAATCAGGTGGCGAGCTGCACACATAAAAAGATAGGACAAAACCATATTTTTATGTGTGGAGAATCCGCCACGAGTGAGGAGTTTCTGCAGTTGTAAAATTACTATTAGTAAATTTAAACTTGTAGTTTATCAATATGAAAAAATAGTAAACTTTCACAAAAGTGTAAGTTTACCTTTGTGAATTAGGTGCTAAGTGTGTCTATTTTCTGCCAGATGCTGTGGTAAAGTAAATAACCGTATTATTGCAAGTGAGACATTGTGTTGGGCTGAAATTATTCTCACCAGTGTGACAGAGTAACAAATGTAACCATTTCATATTATGATATCTTGTTACAGCACACTGCATGTTCCCAGCTTGTCAGGACCACTGGAATTATGCAATTTTATGGCTGTGGTGTTCGGCAAAGCTATGGATTTGCCACATTTGCCACGTAATCTAACATCTGCTGCATAATCTGCAGATTTGAAAAAATGTTTCTAGCTCAAAGGGCTCAAAAGTTACTAGAAAATGCTGCAACACATGGTGCAGGGCAGTTAAAGACCTTATGCAACGGTTAAGTGGTCACCTTTCAGCTACTTATTGCTAGACTTGTGAATTAAACTTGTACTAATGAGGTGCAACCTAGGGCCAGACAGCGTTAACAAGTGTAAAAAAATAAGATAAAATAATGAAGTAATAATATCACAAAATATTGCCAGATTACACAACATATGTTGCCTTTTCTTGCTGCACAATTTAGTCAACTCTGCAGCATAATTTGGTCCTCTCCTACTGCATAAATTCAGTGGTCTTGGTTATAGTAGCACTCTTTGTCTAACAACATCTATCAACAATGGGACTGATCAAGATTCAGTTTAATACAGGGTTACCATGGGTTATGCAATGTGGCGTGATATATATACTTTGGCATCAATGCTAATTATCTAGACTTACCTCAGAACTAAATAACCCACACCTAGAACCTTCAGATCGTTGTCAACAGCAAACTCAGCATCACAGCCCAATCATTTCTTCTGCTTCCACATACTGTAGATGCTGAGGAAGATTTTCATATAACTCCCACTCAACACCTGGAAAATCATCACCCACACTCTTGCCACTAGCAAGCTAGACTATGAGAATACCCTCTGTGCCGGGATCAACAAGCATCTCGTTAGGATTCTGCAGAACATCCACAACCTGGCAGCCAGAATCATTCTCAACCTCCCACAACACTCGCACATCTCGCCTCACCTCAAGGAGCTACACTGGCTACCCATACGCAAGTGAACACATTTCAAACTCCTCCCCAAACTTTCAAGGCACTCTGGCCCAGGATGCTGAACCGATTCCGCCAGACTCAACAATATCATCTGCTTTCACAAACCTTCCAGGCACCTCAGCTCAGTAGTACTCCTATTTGCACACATCACACACATAAGGAAGAACCAGCTGTGTCTTCTCCTACATCGCTCCAAAAGCGTGTAACAATCTGCTGCTACACATAAGAGCCTCTCTCCTCACTTCTTGAATTCCACATGAAGCTGGAGACCTGGCTTTTCAAGCAGCCACATTAGACACTAGGCTTAGCTAGTCTCACACCAACTCAGTGCCAGGATACCCTCCTACATGAGAATGCGCTTTACACATCAACATGACATGACCCAAGAGAAGCGAATGCACTTTATGAGCATTCTGTTCAGACTACTACAAAATCCAACCATGGCTGGAGTATTCTATTGGTATGAATGATTGCTTTTGTTTCCCACGTTGTGTGCCTATTTGACTCTGTGCCCGCATCTCTAATATGGGGCGGGCTCAGAGGGATAATGAGTCCCTCATTTGCATGGGGTCACACCCCATGCAAATGAGGGAACGCCCTTTGAATATAGCTCTGGCTATACATGTGAGCCAGAGCTATCAGTATTACAGAACGGGCTGCATAAGCATCTGAGGCCCCTTCTGTAACTGGGGCACTCAGTGTTATATGGCCCCAGAAGGTTACCTTTGACTGCAATTACCTGTTTTACACTTACTTGTCAGGCATGAAAATTGCTCTTAGTTGTCAACAATACTGCTTTTGTTTTTTTTCACGTTTGGATGTTTTTATCAATCAAAGTAAACCGCAATTACATGAAAATACACAGTTATAAAGTTCACAGTGTGCAAAGAAATAGATTTTGGGCAAATTGCAAGGAGTAAATAGCCAGTCTTCCTAGGGCGAAATGTCAAGGCTTCGGTGTGGTAAGAGGAACCTCCTTAAGCTTGAACTACTATTACTATCTGCTTGGAATCCTGTTGCTTGTGTTGAAGTCTGGCCTGCTGGAAATTATAACTTTCTATATAAACATCAGATCATTCTCTAATATAACTCTTTACATGCACTGTATACCTGTTTGGAAGAATGATGTAAATCTAGGGCTTGTAGGCTACCTCCAGAATTGACAAAAATTGGGCCCACATTGGCTCACCCGACGTACCCTTGGACCATCTAGATGAAAATTCCTGGAACCGGGCCTGTTGCTTGCACTAAAGAAGACATTCAAGCTGCAGTTTTTTTATTTTTTTATTTGAATTAATCAGCAAATAGTCTCTCTTAGAGTTTGGAACGAAGTGTGCACTCTTAGTGACACATTGGGCGCAAGGAGAAAGTGCATACGCGCGTGCAGTCCACAGGGAGCACAGCTACCAAGGTATGTCTGCATGTATGTATTAAAGTGCGTGATTTTTGTCTAGCGTGAGTCTGATTGTGTCCTTGCCAGGAGTGCGCCAAGAGCCACCAGACATGGTAATCTTGTCAGCCTGATAGGTGGTGTTGCTGGTTGGAAATGATGCAGTTAGTTTTGAAGATGGAAAATGGCCTGGCAAGGGAAGTCCGTTGAGTTCCATAAGGATAGTGGTGACGTGCTCTTATTCTTTAGGCCCTGGATGAAGCATGCTGCAGTGTGAACGGGATGGTGACAGAGTGGTGTCTGGGAAGCAAAGCAACAGGCATTTCCCACCATCTAGATGGGAGAATATGAGTGTCTGAATAGTAGTTTCAAGTCACTTTCTGAGAGGCGACGTTTCACTTTCTTCAGCAGAGAGAGCTGGCACCAAGCGGTCTTAAGTTTTCTTGACAATGTGTTCCTTAAGGGAGAGGTTTATGTCCACTGTGAATCCAAGTGACATGGCATTCGGTGAAAGTCGGGGGTTCAAAGCCATCAAGATTCTCTAATGAGCAGAATAAATGGAATTTTTGATTGTATGCTGTTGCACAAGTCTTCCTGAGGTATGCCCTGAGAAAAATCAGATCTAATACACTGTGCCACAGATACCATTTGTGGTTAATCAAAGACAGCATGGGAAGAAGCCAGCCTGCATATCTGATTCCCTGTCTGAGAAGCAGATGACAACCTAATGTCCTTGTCTGTGCAGCATTCCCAGAAATACATTTATTTCACATACAAAATGTCTAAACCAAAAATCTTCCTGTTTGTTTCCATAGAACATCTCAGTAGTTGATCTGCACCTGTTGACCACATAACCTTGGAAGGACGATTGCCATGGACAGACATGGGATTCCTAGTTCTAGTATGTTTATATGTGTTCACTGCGCCTGGAGAAATTAGAAGACTGAATGCCAACTTCACTAACTATCACCCTGTTCTAGAAGGACAATTACTGTCACCTTTCTGACTGGGCTGCCTCGCTTGGATTGTGTGATGTGTGGCAGATATGGCACCCGAAACAATCGCAAATCACACACACCTCTGCAGCACATCACACTCATTCATGCATATATTTGATGTTTACGCCAACACTGGATTGCCGATGCATCACCCAGATCCAAATTCTACTGAAAGGCCTTTCTGATCATGCCGCCATCCTCCTCTTACTCGGCTCCCCAAGGGATGCCTTGTGCCCAATATGGCGTCCTAATGCATGGTACTTGCAGGACAAAACATAAGCTCACGCCCTGGGTGTGGAACTCCACAAGTATTTTAACAGCAATGAGGGCTCAGTTTCTTCTGCCGGCACACTCAAGGCTGCCAGTAAGGTGACCCTTGGAAGATTTGCTAAAAGTTATCTTCGTGCGTGCAAACAAACATGCTTGCTTCAAATCACCCAGTTAGAGGTTTGTGCCTTTTGTCTGGAAACCAGTATCACTGAGTACCCAGACGAGGACACAACCTGTAAACTTGACCTCCTAAGAGATGAATTACACTGCCAATCTTTTGAGGCGGGTAAGCATTTATGGCAAGCCACCACGGCCAAGATATATGGCTGGAAAAATAAGAATAGTAAACTGTTGTACTGGCCCATTTCCCACCACCAAACTACCAGGATTGTACCTGAAATGGTTGACAAGTGCAACAAAATACATGCACTACAAGAAGTAGCACAGACTTTGGGTCACTATCACCTCAAACCATACGCGGCCCAACATAGGGAGGATGCAGACTACTCCATGCAATTCCTCACAGTCTCATCTCCCCCCAGACTGTCCCAGACAGAGGCTCAGATATTGGATGGACCTCCTACAGACACAGAAATAGCCCCAGCTCTGTACACGATTACCTCTAGGAAGACCTCCATTCCCTATGGTTTTCCAACTGACTACTACACCACCTTCAGAGAAATTCTAGTTCCTAGACTATTGGCCCTCTACAAGGAGGTGAAACAGGATGGCACCTTCCCACCTGAACTAGACACATTGAAAGTTAGGGTGATACCAAAAAACACAACCTCCCTCTACCTTTTGCAGAGCTTACAGTGATATATCTCTTATTAGCTGCAAGGTTAAAATATCTGCCACCATATTAGCCTCACGGCTTAAACATGTCCTTCCCACCCTGATCAATCCAGCTTTACGCCAACACGAAGTAAAAGGCACTGCATCCGACGCCTTCATGTGGCCCTGACCCACAGACATCGCCTCACTGCTGACCTAGCACTACTTTTCCTCAATTTTGAGAAGGCGTTTGATATGGTGGACTGGGGCTATTTGAGCCCTGTTTTGACATGCTGGGACCCTGTTTTTGCAAACTTGTCGAGGCCCTTTATTCCAATGCTTCAGCGTGGGTACAAATTAATGGGACCCTATCAGAAGGGCAACCAAGCAGTGGTGGGGTGCCCTTTGTGCCGGCGATCAAGCCATTAGCTCATCTGATCCCTAACAACATTCAGATCCAAGGTTGGAACTGGGAGGAGGGAAGGGAAGATCACATTGCTTTATATGCAGACAAAGTACTCCTCTGGTTGGCCACCACTTACTGCTGTCCCTCATGGGTTTCTCCCGAACCCTATCTATGTTATATGGTTCACTGATCCCTCAAGAAATCAACCCATCAGCTGAATAGTCCTGTCAACCTGGAGAGCTGTCTTGCAATGAATTCAACGGATTAACAAACACACACCAACAAACTCCTCCCTGGAACAGCACTTGGCTTAGTAAATCCCCCAAATTACAGGGCTTTGAGAAATGGGACCTCATGAGACTGTCACAACTAGGAGATGTTTGGTGACGGACGTATATGAGGTTGTTTCAAAACCTTCAACATGGCTATGCACTCACAGCTACACAATTTTATAAATATCTGCAATTACATCATGCCCTTCACATCCAAGTCTCCCACACTGACCCCCTTCCACGATTCAGCACCCCTGGAAGCCAAACTCCTCATGGGGGCAATAGGCAGAAGTAAGATATTTCAAACTTACCTAACACTATTCATACATACCCCAAGTGATTTAGGCCACCTCAGAACCCACTGGGAGGTCAGGATAGGTCCCTTTGAAGATGATGATTGGAGGGATGCTTTATTGGGATCAAGGACCTTTACTATCTCTTCCCATTTGCAACTGATTCTGTCTTATTACCTACATGGTGCTTACCTCTCCCCGCTGAGACTCCACCAAATGTCTCTCCTCTCGGAGCCGGATTCACCCCATTGTGACGCTACTCTGGACGATTTTTACCATATGGTTTGGGTAGGTCCTCAGATTTGAAAAGCGAAACATTGCTGCCTATTGAAAGACCCATGCACCTCCCACTCTCTCACAATGGCGACATGGAGTTGACTGGTGTGCCCAGCAGGAGAAATTGGTCTATGAGGCCAGGGGTTGCCCCGTAAACATATTTGAGTGTGGGGGAAATGGTTGGGGCAAGTTCCAGAAGGCTACATCTTCTAAGAGAGGGGGTGGACTATCTGATTCTGTCATATGTGTTATCCAATGACTATATTATATATTCTTGTGAATAATAGTAACAGCTGTGTGCTAACTGCAGCCTGTATAGTACTCTGTTTCCATGATGAAAACTTAATATAAGTTTATAATTAAAAAAAAATAAAAAAGAAAAAAATGGGCTCGCCTCCAAAGGATAGTAGCTTATTTACACTGCTGCCATGTTGCCACAGACAATTGCTATGTCAGCTGTTCACTGCTATGATAACCAATTAAAAAGGTGACAACGGTGCCCAACTAATGTAAACATCCCATTTGGGGAACTGGTAGACTGGGTAAGGCTATGACGGAACATTTATTATGCAATTCAAATATGTTGTCATTGGTCATCATTTTTATTTCTCCATTATCACATTCATGGTGTCAATAGTGCTCTAGAGCTTTAGCTGAATCTCAAATGTGTATCATCTCTTTAAGAGTTGAATGTCTATAATTTTAAGGTACCTAGGTACCTTCCTAGAAGAGGTGCAAATTGATAGCTGTTTAATTTAGATAAACCTGCCACATAATTTGGCCCTCCACTGCCACGGGGCATACATATAAGTGGTTGCTTTTCAGCATAGATAGGTGAAAAAGCTTATCTTGATCGTTCCAGTGATTATTTTGAACGTTATTCTCCTAAATGCTCTTCATTTCAGTCAGTGATCGGAACACTTCACATACTTAGGAGGTCAACAATTAATAAAGGTTTTCAAACCGATCACAGGCATGCCAGTCGTATTCCACATGTACATCTTTTGGTACTTTGGCACTGTTAAAACACTTTTATTTCAAAATGTTTTCTGTAAAATATTTCAAGATCGTTCACAAACATTTTTCGTGTACTGTCTGATGCACATACAAAAAATTCCATCTTTCTGCAACTTTTCTATAAACAATGGGTAATATGGTCTTCGTTTAAATGGACGAACGTTTTTTTTCTTTAATTTCATTCTCTTGGCCTTGGATTGCACAAACTATGTTTTTTAACACAACATCGAGGAACGTGAGTCAATGCATCTATTTAATTCCGTACTTATATCATTCAAGCATACACAGTTTTAGGACTTGTATATTTTTTCTGTTACTCTGTCAGAGATTTTGCTTTGTGTTTATTTTCAATTTCAGAAGTCACAATTTCAGAGCATTCTTTCACAACAAATTAATTGGAGATTTTTTTGTATCTTTCAAATCACGGTTTTAGTTTAAGTTGCGAGTCAATACAGCAATTGCCCCATCCTAATTTTGTATGCTGTTTTTCAATATTTTAAAGAGTCAGTTATAAAATTATCACTTTTTTAAACTACCAACGTTTGTCCCAATTTAGCTTTCAAAATGGAGTGAATGAAATCACTAAAATATATAAAATACCTAATTTGGTATTTTTCCTAACTATATCAAACCTTAAAGGCATGCTCATTTTGCTTATTCTGTTTTAAATATTTTTTGTAATGAACTAATTATACATATACTAAAATAAGTTATATTGATTTTTTTCATCTGGACAGGAAAAAAATCAGGTTAAAAAATATTGGTTAAAAAAAAGAACAGGTTATTAAAGCCTATAAATGTTAATCAGATAGATAAAAACAATGTGTTTTTCTAAAATGTTCATTTTTTGTATAAACATTTGGACATTTGCTAATAAACGCAAGAAGGCCCTTTATTTCACTTCTTGATGTTGAGGCTCACCTCAACTATATATTTTTAGGATTTCTTTCTTGACGGTTGTTAAATTTGTTGATCAAGAACTATGTTTTCTTCTAAATTATTTGATGAAAAAAACATTACAGTTTAATAGAGTCAAATCATGGCTAGCTAGCAGTTTGTGTATGGAGCACCTTCAGGACAAATGCAGCTCTAAAAGATGAGTAGCGGTGAGCATTCTGAATAATCAAAATTAAGTATGGTAGAGGGGAAATAAACTGTGACTGGAATGGGAATTTTTTTTTTTTCCAGAGAAGACTAGTATGTAAAATGAAAAGCATACCATTCCATAAGTGAGAGCTCTGATATTTATCACATAACTGGCCAAGCTGTCCATGAAGCTTACTCAATGGCTTGTTTAGAACATGTTCACGGAGTTCTACTACAATTTATGGTTTCTGGTTGTCTTTACTTACAATCTTTCATTTTTTTACGTCCTGTGATGCATGGAATGTATACGATGGATCTAGTGCATTCAACTGCCTCACTTGTAAGTGTTATTTGACTAACTCTTGATAATGATACAAGAGTGGCCCCCATATCATTGTTTAAGTCTCTGTTACAGACAATTTTAGCTGCCTGTTTATTAGACCTATTGTTTCCGAAATATGATATATACATAGATTGGGCTTTGGCTCCTACTCTTGCTCAAGACTGGATGGCTTTGTTGTCTATCTAACTTCCCTACTCATAAATCGATTACCTTCCTTCCTATTCTTGTGTTTGCCCCCTTCCCAACCAGCTACTGCCATAAAATCTTCTTGTCTCATGCTGTGCTCATTAGAACTGTTATTAGTTCTTCACTAGCATGAAAGGCATAGGCGTCTGAAGGAGCTGCGGATAGGAGTTCAGGTTGATGGGGGGTGTTGACATGGCTGGGTTTTCATATTATTTGAAATGCACACGGATTAAAGAAATAAATATGGTTTAACAGCAGCAATTTAAGGGGCTGCAAATTACTAAAATGCTAGCATCAAACAAAAGGCTTCGTAAATTCACCCGTGAATGAAAGACCCAAACAAATCTGGACGAATGAACATTACTGATTTCGAACAAGAGATCATTACAGCTTGCAATACTTTGAAACAGGCCTAAATAAGAAAATACCTCTTTGAACAGCTTCTAGTTAAACATAAAATCCCACAAAGTTCACGTTGTCCTACAAAAAATTAAAAAGTGTGTTGTCTTTCTGTGACATTTGAATTCGATTTCCCTCTCGTGAATTAATAGCCTTTGTAATGTTTGTATTCCACATCAGCATTATTTGTCACTCAGCAATATAAATCCCAAATAAATATTTATAAGGCACTAAGATTGCAGGGTAGTGCCATGTCTGAGTTTCACATAACTGTTCCTTGTGTTACATTTTTAATGTTTCTTTCAATGGGGTCTGATGCCACCAGTTAGTGACATCAGAGCCATCTTCCTGACGTTTTACATCACAAACTGCACTTCTCAGTATTAATTCCTATCTCGAAATGTTGTTAATATTTTATTACCTGCAAGCACACAGAGGCTGTTTGTGCTTTCAGAAAAACATTTTGCTCTCTGTATAAACTTGAGTTGCATTTCCTATGCAATCGCTTTCCTCAGGTTAGTTTCCCTGAAATGTGTAAGCTGCACGTCACTGAAATGAAAGGAAAACGGCGGGGTCATACCCGTGTTCACAGGGCCACTCCCTTTTACACACACATGGATCGGTTGGCTAGCTACATACATAAGCAGTGCAACGGGTCTGAGGATTTAAGCACTTAGCAGGATTTTTCCACAGTCCTGAAAATCCTCTCTTAGTTAAAGAAACTCTGGATCTCATTCACAATTTATTTATTTATATATTTATATATATATATATATATATATATATATATATATATATATATATATATAGAGAGAGAGAGAGAGAGAGAGAGAGATAGAGATAGATAGATAGATAGATAGATAGATAGATAGATAGATAGATACACAACTATGTGTGACCCTACACTATTCTGCTACTCGCTACATCTGAGTACAGATTTACGCTTAGCTGTAGATGTATAAGTCACCATGTGAAATCAAGGGGTGGAGCATCCTCTATGAGGATTTAAAAGTGTAAATTTACTACTAGTAACTCTAGACATGTAGGTGGAGATCACCACTTCTGTGGTAGATATCTCCCAATAGTAAAGTACAGAAAATGATTCACGTTTTTCCTACTTGAAAAATACAAAAACGTTTTAATGTATAACATAAATGTAAATTAGTTTAATATATTGCCTTGAACTAATAAACTGACTACACATCAGTCATTATATCAAATAAATATTAATTTAAATACATTCAATTAAATTCTACACTTTTAAAACAATTTGACAAATATTCTCACCCTCACTACCATTTTTACTTGATACACAGTAAATTGTTAAAATTTACTTGTTCAATGAATGTATTTTTTTGTTAAGTTTAAAATGTAATTTATTTTATAATTAAGCTTATAAGTAAATATTCTCTGCCTCCATTGCTTACTACTGGACTATGTTGAAATATACCCATGAGTGGCCATGGGTAGTGCTTGAAATTCTACGAGGCTCAGCTGGACTGCATGTGCACCCTTTTTGACACTTGAAGAGATGTAGTAACTTTAGAAGTGTAGTGTGGGAATAGCAAAGGTCTAACTCTTTTGTGGGTGTATTTATCTTTAGCATGTCTCTCCCTAAAGCCCTACATTTCCTTAAACCCTTCTGTTAAGTACTCCCAATTTTCCAACCACTCCACCTTGTGCTTCCTGCATTTAATATAAAACACAACATATGTGTTCAGAGACTCCAGCCACCTTGGTAGAGATCTCTACACAGAAATAATAGGAAAGGTGTAGATCTCTGGTCATAGGTTTCTAAATAGCTTTTTGTAAGATGCCAGTAGTACTACATTAGATACTACAAAATGTAGACTGAGTTGATCCAAAAGAGTCTTTTGGGCTGTAAACTACAACTTTCAGTCTCCAATTCTAGGCAACTGTGTAAGAGAGCAGTTGAAAAAGCCCAGGTGAGACCTTCACAAAAAGAGTTTCCACTTTCAGCATTAATCGCCTAGCCCAACCATTCTTAACCTTTTGACCTCTGTGGACCCCCACTGAATCACTACTGGAAGCAAACGTTCCCCACCCAAGCAAATCTCATGATTTGAAACTCAAAGCAATACACAAAAATACAGAAACAAATATGCACCCAACATATATACAAAATAAGGAATATTTTATTTGATTCATAAACAAAAAATTGGATAATCACAATTGTAATTTTATTGGGAAAGTTGGAGCTTTTCAAAATGCATTTTTATTTCCAAAAGATGAAGTGCTTTTTAAGACACAACCACACATCACTGTCTTTTGTTCTCCTAATGCATACCCTCTTTTTGTTGCCACTTACTACTGCTTCTTCAATTTAAGCCACTAGTCGTCCATGATACATTTAGTTTGCTGCACTAGTACGGCTCCCTCAAATCGAGATAAGGATATCAACCTAACGAGCTTCCAATATCAAATTCCATCACATTTGCAGAGCATTTTAAAACTTTTTTTAAATTTTTGCTTCTTTATATTTAAGTACTTTATTAATTCACTTATATTATTTACATTTCTAAACAGTTACCGACCCCTTGAATATATGTTGCGGACACTCAGGTATCTGCGGACTGGTGGCCTACAAAAGGCCAAACAACAATTGAGATTAAGGAGATGCAATTTTATGACACTTTAAACTCTACATAAACATATGCCCACTGGACAGCGTTTTTTGTGTGATATTCTTGCACATATATGCATGTTAGAGTAAAGCCAAAAGAAGGCAAGAATTCGGTCTGTCATGTTTTTTTTTCGAGTAATGCTGATCAACATCCACAAAAAAGTGCTTCTCCACCAATTGTCAAGTTTGTGTGGGTAGATGGATAAAAGATAGAATGAGTATATTAGTTTAAGACTATATGGATGAGTGATTGCAGACAGGTTAGTGGGTGACTTAATGAATCAACCAAACATAAAATAGCTAATAACTACACTTTAATTTATAAAAGCCCAGACCGATGGGCTTTGACTATTCTTAGGTATTTTCTATATAACACTCCGAGAGAAGGCATGAATTTCCTTCATTTCTGGACCCAGTTTCACCTCCACTGCCAAACGTATTTTTCATTTCTTCCTACCCAGCTCCCCTTCCTGCTCCGTATGCTACTTTTTTTCCTTCCTCAATGTTTTTTTTTCTGTACTTCATGTATTCTCTGTTGCTTGTCCACCTCCCCCAGTTTCCTACTCCCTATGTTATTTTTCCTTCTTATTTATGTTTTTTTTTACGAGGAGCTGGCAGATGCAAAGTGGATCCTTTTTGGGGGCTTCACATGCACAGCCTAGTGACTTTTTCCGTATTTAATTTTACTGTTCTAACGTAGATGTCCGCCACCTTAAAACGGTTAGTTAAAACAAACGTTGGTAAAGCCAACAGGTCTCACCTTTGGAATCTAATGGCTTTGTCAATAATCTTCAGCGATGTTGTGCAGCATTTCCGATGCTGTACAGCTTAACAAAAAAGGAGAAACGATTAAAAAAAACTTAAGTAACAGCCATGCCATTTTTAGGTATGCACAAAAACTTTTATTTGTAAACAGCAGTAAGGACGGGCGTGGAAGCAGAAGCAACACTGTGGGAGCAAGGTGGAAGCAATACAGGGGTCTGAGTGGGGGTGAATAGACTAGGGCACGGGTGGTGAGAAGCAGCATGGTGGACGGTTAATGCAACACATAGGGTAGAAAAAGTACACAAAATGGAGAGAGAGAGAAAGCAACATGGAGCCCGGGGAAGAGGAATAAGGACACAGGCTAGAGAGAGTGAGGTGGATTTGGAGAAAAAGCATGCAGGCAAGAAAGCAAAGCGGGGAGACTCAAATGAGGGTGAGAGCATCACAGGGGTGGGCAGGGGAAAAGCATACAGCAGAGAGAGCGCAACAAAAAGCAGGGTGGGAGTGAGAAGCACACAAAAATGACAGCTGGAAAACTCATGAACTCTCGTGGAGTGCTTAACCAACAAAAGGGACTGCTTGAAAAGTAAGTAATGGAAGGACACAAGTAATGAGGTCATGCTCCAGGAGAGGGACATCACAAGAAGAGGAAAACAAATGCCCACACAAGCTAACAAATAAAAAGCAAATACATGAGAGTGAGAATAATGTCCCCCAATAATAAACAATGAGTGGTCTTTCTGCCCACTATAATGCCATATGAAAACTAATGACTGCCATGCATCATGACACCTGTCATGACAAATGTATGCGGCTCGATACATGGAGGCCATGTTAAGAAGGGTCTCCTTAAAACAAAATTGCAGTATTGCCAGCAATGCATGCAGGTGCATTTTCACACATGCACTCAGCAATAAAAACTGTCAAAGACAATAGTTCAACAGTGTAGAGCCGAACCCTATTGAGTTATTGCTGTTCGTTTTTATACTGATAGTAAAAAAGTAATAAAAGCGTAGACAATCACAGAATTGGAAAAGTTGTCTAAAAAGTGAGGTAAACGCAGGCAAATGTTTGAGTAAATAGACAATGTTCAAGCATACATTTCTGACAACTGCCAGCAAAACAAGGATGAATGGATGAATGGATGATCAGGTGCAGGCAAAATGTTCCAGTCAAGCTGAATCTGCTGTGCTTAGTTCTAGGACAACTACTGCACTGCTTGCCAACTTCCTGAACAGATCAAATCTGTCATTGTTAAAGAATCTATAAGTATTGCTATACTTTCAACGTGATTATGCATGCACCGATAAATGCAGTTCATATGTAAAATCTAGTAATAATGAACAGCTATCCTTCTGAATGGTTTTATTAAAAAAACATTGACGGGGTTTAATTCCAGTTAACTTCATAATATTATTTTGTTGTTTTCTAGTATATTACATTGTTTCGATTCAATGCTATTTTCCACCTCGTGCACACATAAATACAATTAGTAAACCATGCTCATTTCTATTAAATCCCTCCGCGTTTCAGACAACCGCAAATTAATACTGCTTAAACTAAAGGTCTCGTGGTTATGCCAAGTCTTAAAACATGTTGCGAGTGCCAAGCAAGCATAAAAGTTTGATGCTGTAATCTTCGCAAAAACAGAAGCACACGCATTAGGGTATTTAGCTTGACCTGCAGTAAGTCATACTTGTAATAGTGCTGCATTTTAAAAGGCTTTATTTGTGTTAGTGTTAGCAGACATATTATTGGTACCATAAATTTAAGTTCAATGAGTTTTCGCTAAGGTTAAATGTGTTCACAGCATCTGAGAGATCAAAGGCAAATTAGCAGGCAGGCCCTTCCATCTCTCAGAAATAAAGGCAACACGAAGGACTAGTGGGTATGTCAAATGATATTACTATAAGAAAGCCAGCTCAAACAATGCTAAGCTGGAGGTCGTAATTTTCTTTTTATTCAGTTGTATTCATCATCTTCAGAAGGATGCAAAGAGGAATTTTCCCTGTTCAGTTTTTAGAAAAATAAAATACACATTTTTTTTTTTTTAACTGGTCAATCACACTTTTTCTAACTCCTTAATAGTTCTTATAAATTCCAGACATGGTTAGAAAAAAGGTGTACATTATTTCCTTAACTTTTCATCACCCACATTTAATTTATTTTATAACATCTTCCCTCATGACACTAAGAGTTGGTACGTGCCAGCAAACCGCAAGGTGAAGTCAGGTGTGTCTAAATCTCCCACCGTCACACAGGCTTACCAATTGCAGACCACTTTTTAAAAACAATTTATTGTTAACATCACCGACAGTAATGCTATGACAATCTTGGTGTTGATGTCATGCAGTAAGATTGGAGGCAGACTAAACATCAAAATTACTTAAGTATAGATGAAGGAAAACGTTACTTTAACCTGTAAGAATCTGTTCTTAGCATGTTGTACTGCACATACACGTTTTGCTTACTCCTGCCAGATAGTCTTTGGCTCAGACGTTTGCAAGTTGTTGTTTTCAAAGAAGTCTTTTGAGCACCATGCTGTGATTTGACTCCTCCCTTGAGCCGCAATGGGTAAGGGCACAGACTCCATGTTAAATTGTTTTTCTCACAGTGGATGAGAATGTATTCGGAGTGAGTGAGACCTGAGTACTATGCAGTGTTAAGTGGGTAACAAAAGAAGAGATGTGATATTACAAGCTTCTGGTTCGGAGGGTGGGTGCATGTGAATCAACCGCAATACATATCACAAACTTGCTTAAAGGGTAAGTAACATTGTCCGTTCATATCAATTACATCTATAGATACACAAACTCTGCATAGACTACAAAGCAGTACCTTCTATAAGCAATAGTTCTGGAGTAGATGTTGTAGATATCTGGAACAAAGACCATAGAAGTGTATGGCCAACCACAGCTGCTAGCTAGCTACTATAATGCCTACACAGTAGTGCTTAGTAAAAGGGCGTGGCATTAACCATGTTGCCGCTCTATGGATATAAACTAGCAGATGGTTTCTTAAGAAACAAGTGAACTGTGTCCTGTGAGATACATGTAAGACACTCTTAGCTTTATGGTAGTGAGTATGGATGCACTTGACTATCCATCTTGCTATGCTGGCCTTAGAGATGGGATGACCCTTATAAGACTATGTAAAGGCTACAAAGAGCTGATCTGACTAGCAAAAATGCTTGGTCCTTTCAATATAATACATAAAAGCTTTTTTGACATGTAGTGTGTATAAAACTCTAATACTGAATTTGTTGTGGAAAGATGACTGAGAGCTTCATGGTCTGCTTAAAATGAAAATGTGAAACCTGGGTTGGTCCTGACCCCAACGCTATCATGGTGAACCTGAATGGTTCCTTTAAGGTAAGTGCTGCCCCCTCATTAATGCACTTGAGGGAGGTTATGTACAATAAAAATGCTATCTTCCAGGAATGGTACTATATGGTACATGAGTATAAAGGTTACCCCGTTAGCCTTGTGAGGACTATTTTGAGACTCTCCTGAGGCAGGAGATATCGGAGGAGGTATGACACTCGAGCGCTACATGAAAGCCTCAACTACTGGAATTCTGAAGAGAAATTAATGTTCCCTGTTGTGCACATAAGCTACTACAACAGTGAGATGTAAGCAGACTGGTGTGTAGAAAAAGCTTTATGTTTGCAGATGTAAGAGATAGCACATAGTGTCCTGGACGTTAGCATACATGAGGCGTATATTTTGAGAAGAAGGATGTGAGAACTAGGCAAATGGCCATTAGTTCTAGATAACTGATGAGGAAGCCCTGGTGTTAAAGGGCCCACACCCCTGTACAGTCATGGTGTGAAGATGCACTTCCACTTCTGTGAGGAATGCACCAGTGGTAATGGTCACCTGCGGAAGTGGGTCTGACAAGGGCCTGCTATGTAACAAGCTGTTGCTATCCCACCAATGCAGAAAGAGCTTAGTGCTGGCCTCCACCAACCGTACATCTTCCCAGTGATCCTCCACCTGTGACCACTGCTTTGAACACCACTATTGTATTGCGCGCATGTAAAGCCTGGCATGCGTTATAACATAAATATAGAAGGCGATTATCCCCAGAAAGTGCATGATACTTTTGATCGTGAATTGAAGATTGGGATGAAAAAGCAGCAGCAGGAACGCAACATACACTGGTCCTCGGGCTAGGTTTTCCCTATAACTGCGTTCGGCACAGATCAAAGGAAGGATTGGATCGGTGGAGGTGATAATTGGTAGCATTTCTTACAAGCTGTAGAGCAGAGAAGTACCAGATTGAGTGTGTTTGGCATGACTGTCTGCCTTCAACCTTGATCAGTCAAATGTTGAGATAGGGCAAGATGTGAGTGCCCCACTTCGCAGATGGACACCCACCACCACTAGATACTTTGTGAACACCCCCTGTGGTGACCCAGAAAGGATCTGGTAATAATGTGGGCAAGGTGAATGGGTATGTGGAAGCAAGAGTCTGAGGAAAATGTCATAATTTAGCTGCTTTCTCAGAGCAGAGGCATGATATCTCCCAGGACTGTCATATGGAAATGTTCCAAAACTACATATCTGTTGAGAAGCCTGAGGTCTCGGATAGGCTTGAGGAAGCAGCCTTTTTTGAAATGAGGAAGTAAATAGTACACTCTCTTTGCCATAGAGGCACGTGGGAAATCAATCTCCCCCTTGTGGAGGAGCACCTGTACCTCTTCCTCGAGGAGCTGGAGATGGTGGGGGTACATGAGAAGTTTGAGACAGTAGTTGTGGCAAACCCATTAGTCTGATGAGATTTCCTTCCAGCTAAAGAGGAAATCTTGTATTCTCCACCAACTAGTGTCAAGTAATCAGGCCTTGTGGGGGTAGGTAGGGAGTGTCACTGCTTAGAGGAATACACTTCTTTACTGAAGCCACCTTTGGCCTTCACCTTTTTTTCCTGGATACATCCCTGCTGTGTGCTCTGCTCACCTACTGAGGGAAGGTGTGTTGTTCCTGTTTTTGATACGACTGCAGCTTTTATGGGGATGTAACTTTCGCTCCACCACTGGGCAGCTGTTTACAAAAATTGTCTCTTGCAGCTGGAGTTTGCACGGCACCCCTTGACTTAGCTATCTCCGTTTCCGTTATCTTTTCCAGCAATTCCTCAATCTCAGAGTCAAAAATATGTGCCACGTACAATGGGAGGTTAAGGGGAAGCTGCTGGAGTTTACGTTTGAACCCAGCAATGCAAAGCAAGGAACGTATTCTGAAGACAATGCTAGTTTTAAGGCCCTGGATGCCTTGTCCACAGTGTCAAGCACACAACCAATGTTAGCATTTAACATGATCTTACCTTCGGACATTATCTCCTACTTCATCTTTCTACATTTGTCTCAAAGTTGTCTGACAAGTTCCTGAATCTCCTCCCTCTGAATCCTGGAGAGGAGTCTGACAAAACTGGCTATGCACCACTGTGTGGCTGCACCACTCTTTTGCCTGAGTCATTGACGAGTGTGCTCTCCTTATCAGGCCAAGGGACATCGCCTGTACCTTTGGTTAAGTAAGGCTCTCTAGTGTGAAGTACCACGGAGTCATTGAAGCTATGACCCTTAATGTAGATGGGATTGCTGGTGGCGGGCTTGAACTTCTTCTTTATCCTAGATGTCCACATCAGAGCAATTACCAACTTAACATTGTCGAGGTAGATTTAAGTATAACTTTAAGCGTGGATAGAAATTAGGCTGTGTGTTCAGACTTGGAGAGAGTTTCCTTAAGGTAGTCCTCCTGCACCACAAATATGTCCACTTTGTGGTGTCTCACAGGGGTGTGAAATTCCTATAGCCGAAGCCCAGGACATATTGTTTGGGGTCAAGGAGAACAAGTTTTCAGGTTTATTTTGTCCTAGGGACATGTGGGCCCAAACTCCCTGGAGCACAATCTCTTTGGCTGCCAATTTACAGTACCACATTATGGAGCAGGGAATGGAATTGTCTGCAATAAAGGTCATTATTTTGTGTCTATATGTTAATGCTGTTCGAACCTGTAGTTATGGTTCATTAATGCAAAGCTTTTCTTATTAGCGTGAGCTCGGACTGCACTACAGACAGCGGTTCCAGTAAAAACAAAAACAAAAAACATGTGGTTATAGGTTTGCAAAGTTTAACAATAAGATGCTACATATAATGCTACCTAAATGCTCTCTGATTAGATGCAAATATTTGCAGAAGCTTGAAAGCAAGATTGGTGATTCTTTGTTTACAAAATAAAATGTTCATAAGAAAATGCAATTGAGGAAAAAAGCTTTTTGCTAAACTACTGAATTTTTAGGTACCATTTCTTTGAAGTATCATTTAGCAAAATGTGTTGATGCATGCTAGTATTTCCAAAAGAAGCTTCATAATGGAACATCAGTGTAACCAGTTTCAACAAGATTATGGGAAACATGAAAAGAAACAAGTACTGGCAAAGCCAACAGGCCCGACAACAGAGATCAGTGTTTTGGTTTTGTCAATGTGTGTCTTGTTTTGACATGACATTTACAAAACGTTATTGTTGTGGGAGCTGCTGGGACCTCAACATTGTAATAAATATTAACAAAAATATTTTTTGGTCTCTAAAAGCACACATTGTAGCAGTAGTTCCTGGCACTGAACAAGACTACTTTGTGACCCTATATGCTCCTTGTGAAAGAGCAGGTTGCAGTCATTCACAGGGAAAACAGACGATACATGGATATAATTTTAATACATTTTTAATAAAAACAAAAGGTCTCGGTTAACATCAGACACAATTAGGGGCCCGATTTCTAAAGGCACAAAAGTTCACACATGGCATATGTCTGTGTATTAGTTCAGGTTTACGTATTAATGAATTCACAAGAATTTACAGAAGTAGACCAGGACACTGTACTCCTAGAAAATATTTCTGACCTTTTTTTTTAGCACAAGCAAACATACATTTGTAGATATACCCATGCGAAAGTCAGTTGAGCGCTTACAAGTTCACTTCCCTATAAACCTTTTTCCTCAACCCTGGAAGAAATTGTACTTCTGACCCTTGTCAGGAGTAAATTTCCAACCTTTCTCAGTATGGAAAAATGATCAGAGACAAGCTGGTGAAAACCTTTTGAACTTCTGCTTACCACTAGCTCCAGGCCCAGTACGTAGAGCTGTAAAAAGGTGTCAAAATAAGGGAAATGGCAGAATTCAAGCCCTACTATAGTATTAGCCCGAGAGGCTATTATCAGAACTCTTATATAGTGAGATTGCTGCTATAATTTGTTGCCGCACTACAAGGCACCAAAGGGACAAATAGATTTTTTTACAGGACAAGTATATTTATGAAATACCCTGTCCCATCGACAAGTAGATATTTTATTAAGTTCCACACCCCTGAGAGGACCCCAGGAAGACCTCGTGGTAGACTGTGGCGTCATACAGGAAAAATCAGGTTAGGGTATAAATCAGGATCTCCCACGGAGTTGTTCTAGTCGCCCCAATGGTCATTCACTCCTCTTGAATCTAAGGGCTGGCCATATGGACTTTCTGGGTCGGAAGAAGCATGTGGGACCACTCAGGCGACTCTGGTGAAGGCAGATGAGGTCAAGTGCATGAGTGTGGTGGTGAAGCAGGAGGTGGTGTCATAGGTGTAGGGAGGTGGATGGTGGAGGCAGTGGTGGAAGATATGGGAGAGGGCAAGTGCCTTTAACCCCTTGCCTCTTTAGCTCTGGTCCCAAAAGAGCGTCGGAGGAGAGATCTTCTTTAAAGGCAAGTCTTCTCTTGCAAGGGAGTGTGTCTAGATTCTTTGGCGGAGGTGGTTTTGCTAAGATATTAATGGTGACAAGATGAATAGAGCGTTCTGCTTTACAAGCTCTTTCTGCTGTACTGTGCCTCCGTCTCTTCAAATCTGGCTGTCGATGAAGCCTTCAGGATCAATGGGATCTTCAATACCAGCCTCAGCACTGCCTTTGGTGTCACACAGACACACATGGACACGAAGAGGGCATGCAGGGGATGAGGCACAGGCAGGCTGTAAGAGCACATGAAGGCACCCCAGCAGCATACTGAGTAGCTATAGGTGCTAGGTAAAAAGCTGCACAAAGAAGCGGTGGTGCAACAGGTTAGAATGAAAAATCCAAACAAGACAAGTGTAATGGGTTCTGGCAAAAACAGCAACCATCTAATTGGAAAACTTATGTAGAGTATGAACCTCGAGTTGTCCAAAACCACGTGTTTGTGATGTATGAGAGAGGGAAACTTGCAAATGCTTGAGTACATCAATATTCCAGAACCCACTACACTTGTCTTGTTGGGATTTTTCTCAAAACGGACCATGTCTTGATAAAGCTTTTCACAGGGTGAAACATGCTGGCTGCGCTTTTTGTATGAAGAAGAAGAACAAAGAAAATCTTCTATTATTGTGCATCTGATTAAAAAATGGTCTTCATTTATTACTCATGTATGTTGTCTCTGTAATAGAAAACAATGTTTTCAATGTTGGCCTATAGATGGTGGGCAGCAAATGCAAACAGCCTGTCGAACCTACATGTTGTGCAGGCCAATCAATGTATAGGTGTAATACTTCTATAAAACAAAGAACTGTAGGAGCGCTATTCAAACTGAAAGCAGTTTTCCCAGTTGATATTGACTCTGGGGAATGTTATGCATTTTAAATACAACAGTGTTCTAATACAAGAACATATGCGAAAAGAGTATTCATTGACTCACCAATATGTTCTCCACATTAAATAACATAATTACAAGTATAACAAACATTTTAGAGCGTGGATTTCAAACTGCTAGTAAATGGAATTATATTCTAATGGAATTAACCTATATGTGAACAGGTTTTTGTAAATGGCAAATCCACTCCTTAGCCAATTCAACCCTGTCCCGCCTTAATTTTACCTTCTCAGATGCCTCAGCAGCCAAGTCTGCCTATTTAAATCGTACTGCCAATGAACCAGAAGGTTTCCTTTATACTACCCTGGGTGTTTAGATTGGTGTGTAAATTTGGCTCAGTCTCAAGCTCTGCAGGTTATTGATCAGGTTCTTAGGTCCCCTCTGCACTCTACAGTTCTTAATGATGTTCCCATTGCAACTGTTCGAGACATCCATGTCTCTGCAAGTAAGTATTTACCTGTGACTCCAGGTACTTCTCTAAGAGCCCCCATGAATAGGAATAATTTAGGAAAAAATGTTTTTCCCCCACACACGAGGTTTGCAGAATCCTACATGTAAAATTCAGAGGGTCTCCTCAAGGGCAATGCAATATCTAATTGTGCTGCATTTAATGGGTATATCAGAAACAGACAACTTTGTCAAGGAACACCATTAAGAGACAGATCTCTAAATACTAATTACATCCAGAATACGCCTCCCAGCAAATGTGGAGTTTGCTATTAAGATTACCCCTCATGTACATTACTTTCCCCCTCCAGGTCCCACATCCTATCCGGCAATGTTCATATATTCTTAGATAGATTAGGCGTAGTAAAGTAATAAGCTGTTTCATGAAATTTGCTTTTTGAATGTAGAACTGGTCTGAGGTATTCAACACACAGACCTTCAGCAATTACATAACTAGGTTTTTTTGCAATGTGTCCTGTATTCCACTTCCTACACTCACATTCTATGACGGAGACAAGATTCTTTCAAATGTTGCCATCTCGATTCTTTCGTATCGACAAGTATTTAAGGACTGCTTGTGAGCTCAGATCCACAATCCAGCTTCCCAATTTAGGGCACTTCTACTTTCCAAAGGCAGTAGACCATTACCTTTTTCCTCCAGAACTGCCATTTACACTAATTCTCTTCAAAACAGTTCTAGCCTGAATACATACATCCCCCTTAGCCCATGTATACGAATGACTGTTTTCCCTAAACTCAATATATCTTTTTGCAGTCCATGGTTGCTGTGCAGAACATCTACAGCTAAAAGATGTTTCAACCGAATGCCACTTACTGGCAGCAACCTGTGATAAAGAGCCTGTGCCAAAATCGAATTGATCAAACTCAATCCTGCTCCTGCATCCGCTATTTCACTTATTATTGGGGGGGATTCCCCTATACCCCTCTAGATGCATAGCCCCCTAACGGCATAACGTTTATTCCAGCTTGTGCATAGTCTTCATTCCAGCCCGTATAAACCAGCACTGCTAGAAGTGTTTGTACCACTAAGGAGGCAGACAAGACAGGACCGCAAACCCACTCTGTGCAACTAAAACCTTTACTCCCAAATGAGGTCCGGTAAAACATGTATAGCCCCCTCCACAAGGAATAAGGGATGGTGAGACGATGAGGACGCCCGCAAGCACGCCTTGGGAGAGCAGAACTAAAGACAAGTACCCAACTGTTCTAGTTCTCCCATAATGAAAATGTTTGAAAAGAGCCAGGACATACTGCCCAGGATCACATTTATCGAAGAGCCCGATAAGGAGTAATTCTTGAAAATTAATGATTTACAAGGCCTGCCAGATTAACTAGTCCCACAGATCCTGCCTGATGGCCAGGATCCAGCAGTCCAAGCCAAAGGTAAAGACAACCACGGGGCAACTAGTCCACAGAACGGGCTTCATCTCTCTCCGGACCCCACTTTAACAATTTTTGCATGTTAAGAATCTCCAAGGGCTTGCATTGAGCTTGCCTCCTGTTTTGAAGTCTCAGGGCCATCAAAGACTTCCTCTGCCAGCACCGGTACTCTCTGCTGAGACTCCTGCCCTACCACGTGGTGCCCATGCAGCCCTTGAGAGGTGAAGCTGGCAGAACAAGGACTGAAATACACACACAGAACACCGAACAGGGAACAGGGAACGTTTTGACGCACCACCTGCAACGTAGCTGAAAAACGCCACGCCTCCCACTTCATGGCTAAAAACGACGCTCCACCTGCATCGCGGCTGGTAGAGCGACTCATCACGGCTGAAGAAAGGACACAACACCCGCTTGCGGCTGCTGATGACGCAAACCCCACGCAGCACTGTTTTCCAACACCGTGCAACCGGAGTTCTCACGCATCATCGCTGGGTGTCAAAGTCATCCATGAACCTGTGTGGATCCAAGGTGCCCTGACTGGAAATCAATGCATAGCTCTCTTGTGGGAGAGGAAAACAACGTGCCGCCGACCCGACCGGAGAAGAAACGACGCACAGCCTCACTTGCAAGTAAGGAATCGACGCATTGCTGACTTTTCTGACGCACGCTCTCCTGTGCAGCTTTATTTTTTACGCAAAGCAGGTACTTTGTATAAAATCAACTTTTCCATTGTTTTCAATGGAGTAAGACTCTTATTCTTGCAAAAATTCATATCTTGACTTGTGTATGATCGATTTTTGTCATTTTGGTCTTGTTTGATTTAGATCAATGTTACCTATTCTTCTGAACTGGTGCAGTGTCCATTTTGTAGTGTTTTCACTGTATTACTGTGCGTGTTGGTACAAATACTTTAAACATTGCCTTTGAGATAAGCCTGACTGCTTGTGCCAAGTTGCCAAGGGGGTGAGCAAGGGTTATCTTAAGTGTGTATCTCCATTGCCCTGACTAGAGTGAGGGTCCCTGCTTAGATAGAGTGCAAACTGACTGCCAACCAGAAACCCCATTTCTAACATTGGTGATTAGTGTTTTTTTTATTTATTTTTTTATATTGCCTTGGGTGCCCTAAGTGGCAAGGGTAAGCCCTTTTTATTTTGTGATAGTGCCTTGTGTACCCTAAGTTGCTACGGTATGCTCAGACATGGGTCCCTTGCTTGCTACGTGACAGGATTCAAGCTAGCCTGGCTGATGAAGGGTGATATCTTGAAACCGGTCCCAGAATGCTTGAATCTTGTCCAGGGAGAACCTGGCTTAGCAGTTCGGGCTGGACTGCTCCCATAGGGAGCAGGGTCAAGACTGATTTGCATATAGCTGGGTCTGAACTGGGGTGATGTGGCAGGCAAAATAACAATGGATTAAACCCAGATCTGTGACTGGGGGTACTCCCCTTCCACCTTCCCCCTTCCAAAAACAGATGAAAGGAGAGCCGTGAGGTGAAGGCTTTACTCGGTTCCTCGATTATCGTTGTTCAATCTAGGCCCTCCTATTTGGATTCTTGGAAGGCGGTGCTGGGGCCCAGGCTCAATGACACAACTGTGTCAAGACAAAAAATGCCTAACAGGAGTCCACAGTCTCACACCTACTGCAACAATTTTATCTACGTATTCGCTTATCAGGACATGCTGTAAAGCACTCCGATAAAACAGAATTCCTAAAACAAACATCACAAGAATTCAACGAGAAATCTGTGCTTTAAAAATCTATTTTAAAAATATGCTTTGACAATAACAACAGGGTAATTAATCCCTATTCTTAACTGCAAGATCTCTAGTCGCATACTCTTGTCAAGAGGACTAATCTATAGAGGAAGGCTTCTTCTGCCCCCAAATTTATAAGAAACTGGGCAACGCGGCATTTTGAGATAAGTAGCTAAAATCCCTCTGTCTTCTGTGTTAGCTAGCAATAGTTCTCAGCAGCTGTTTAACTACAATTGATTAACTTTAAATCCAATTTCAGTGCTTGAGTCAGAGTTAGCGGGAAAATGAAATAATATTTTCAGACACTGATTTTCTAATTCTGACCCTCTAGCTCTACCTTCAAGTGCAAACAATGAGGCACCATAAAGAGGCCAGTGGAATACCTTTACCAAAAATGTAATTAATCAATGGAATGGATGAATGTCCTCCATACTTGTAATCAAATTGCCTAAAGCTGCTATTTGTTGTTAGGACATATGTGGACAAAGCAGCAAACTTGGAATCCAGTGAAAAAATGCATTATACAGCTCTGAAGACACTTTAATACAATTTGCACACCTATCTTTACTATTAAATCTAATAAAGAATTAAATATGTAATTGGCTAGATGTTCTCTGCTCTCCTATTTCTGAACAGGTTTTATGATTCCCCTTTGCCAAAAATCTGCAATACAACCAGCCTCCATAATCCATCAGGAGAACTGACAAAGTATTTGCCCACCATAAAAGGTTCAAAGCAAAGTCCAAAGTGAATGACCAATACCACGATGTAAATAATAACGATTGTTCCTGAACCATAACAATATGTGGGGCATGCAAACAGTCACTGGAGAAACACCCATTTAAGCAGAACAAGTTTCACTCTGCTAACAAAGATGCCACTCTGCAGCCACAAGACAATAGTGTTTTATGAAGCCATACCACCTCAGGGCTTTAAAGTCACTACCCTGAACCTGCAAAAGCAAATCTGTTTCATATGGATTTAAATTTAACAGCTTCAAGCACGCCATATGTGATTGAGCCTAACTTTATTCATTCCCAATTGTTCCAAACCTAATTTATTTCATCCCACATATTTGGATAGTCTTCATGTCAACCATATAGTTTCATCAATGTTCCATAAGTGATCTCCTTTTCTATTTCATATCCTCCTTAATGTAAACACGATAAACAGTCCGTGTTTGTAAACGTAATTTCTTATCCTTATTTTATCTTCCAAAGTTTTACAATGTACAATATAACACCAACAAGTGTTTCGCTATCGCTGCATGGGTAGCAGCTGACTTCTTCAGGGCTACAATAAACCCAAAAACAAAATTAAGTACAAGGGGGGGCAATCCCATCTAGTGCAAACCTACCCATAAAATTAAATTCACCCGTGATCTGAACAAATTTAAATGTGAGCCACCACCAAGCTCACCCTTCTGACCAAAGTCTCCTGTAACCGAAAACAGAATGAACTGCGAGTCAATACCAATCGTCGAAAACCTCTGGATCATTCTGATTCAAACCTCCAATAACTGTACCTTCTCAAAGAAGACTTTATTCACCCATAAAAGAAATAGCATGGTAATTAGTAGTGGGAAGCTTTAAAATTAAAATATTATGTAATGCAGCACTCCTATCACCACAACCATGTTACAGAAACATGCTCATCCAGTCCCAAGAATTACCCAACAAAATCTATGAGTGCTCAATCCATGCACAGTGCTTCCTACCCAGCATTGGTCATTATCAATAGATTCACTAGACAGGAAAAGAAATCCTGTTATAAAGAAATAGAAACACTACATTACTAATATCCCAACTTATAAATGTAAATCCACACCACAAGGCATTCAGTTTCCCCTTACCTTGCAATGTAAGCAGACTCTACCTTCAAATTCTACACATAAGCCAGTGTCCCCAACTATTTGCATAGGCTGGAAAGAAACACAAGAGATACTTTTCAAAATGTGTATTCAAGTTCTCAATCACACTATCCTCAGTCAACTCCTGAGTCAATCAAAGGTCCTATACTTAATCTTGTAACACATAGGGACAACATAATATGTAAATACACGGACACATCTCCCAGTTTTTCAGATTGTTCCACAAGTTAAGGAAACGCTCTACAAAACACATCCATGTCCTTGTAAAGTATTAGTAGTAATAAAGTACTCATGTCAAATACGCGATTCAAATCACAAACCAATCATCTGGATTTAAAATCACCTGTCAGTATCACAATAGCATCCAGGTAAGGTTCTCTAATCATATTAAAATTCTCCCACAGTGTGTGTAGGTTACAATCACTTACATCAAAACCCAGATGTCTATACATACTACTCAAAATGCAGGATTTGATTGCAAACACGAAACGTGACATAGCATACTAAAATTAGGTCACATTTTAGCACCACATATTTAGCTGTGCTCTAATATGAATTCAGAATTAGCACCAACAAGCACCAGAAAGTTGTTGTCCATTAAAATATTTCCTATTTTTTCAAACAGCATTAAATTGTCAATTTTCAGCCTGCCACATTTTTCTAATTAGTTATAACCATGACTATTCTGTACAAAGAGTCCCAGTGCATTGGAAGGCCTATTCGCCTAAAAGCAATCATTCATTCCTGACAATATCTCTTCAAAGCTTTTGCCTTGTGGTGTAATAAGACTTTCCTGGCTACATACTACTTTCGAAGAACTTGAATAATATGAAGAACATTTTGTGAATTATTTCGACTTTCAAATCTCTCATAGACATTAAAAATATAGTAGATTTTACATGACCTAATGAATTACCATTGTGAGAGTACAATTCTAAGTCCAATTGAATAGGCATTAACCCTGAGTTACATGACAAAAACAGTAGAGGTTTTATAAATCACAATCCATAATAAGTAGAGAAAATAGCTCCAGACCATATCTCTTAAGATCCTCACGGGCCATTAAAATCACAATTGTTGCACAGCTAGAATAATTATCAATGTTGGTCATTTCTCCGGTTTTCAGCTCATAAAAGCAGATATGTTTAACATCCTTCGAAACTTACGTCTTTAAAATTTGGAATGACGTCAAATACTTTAAGTCTTTTTTTTATTTTTAGTACATAGATTGTACAATAGTGAAATATGTTGGTCACTGGAGCAAACTGCTGTTGCCTCGCATAGGCAACCACACTCATTTTTATATGAAGACTGAGGCACTTTTCTCCATGTTTTTGCATGCTGTTCAAAGTCACCCCAGTTTACTTTCTTTAGCGGGCAAGATGAGTTAGGTTTGGGCTTCAGCTTACTTACACCTTTATTCTCCACCTTAACCTTTAGGGTTTTTTAAATTGGCTTCACTATCAAATACAGCTGCGTTTGACACTGGCCCAACACCTTTTTATTTCGAGCGTGCAAGCGCTCTGACCTGTTGTAAACTATCTGTGGGCTTTTAACCATGCCCACCACACACTCATCACTATCACTCGTTTATGGGCTTGCCTTTCAAAAATCCCTTGTTACCATTAGTAAATGCTTGACGTTTGTCCCTCTTAGGGGTGGTTCTGTTACTGCCTTGGACACCGACTCTGTTACATGGAAAATTTCACACTTGCTGATACGTCTGACTGCGAGCAAACTTTTTCCTTTTGTGTCTCTTCTTTGCGTTCATGGCAGCTGTTCCGCTTTGAATTGACTCACTTATGTCAAATGTTTTACTTCTCATTTTCAATTTACGTGTCAACAAACGTTCAGTGAAGAATTTACAACGCTAATAGCTCTAGCTAAAGCAAGACCCATTGCATTGCAAATGCCTGTTTTCCCAAGGCTGTGCCTCCAATTTGAATAATTCTCGATGATGAGCTGACCTTTCACTTTTTTTTTTTTTAACTTAATTCTGTTGTAAAGAACGCACCAGATCTTGAAAACACTTGTAAATCGTGTTTTAATACAATCAGAAACCACCCCCTGCAGGAGGGGCACACAGCACCGCATGCTTCAGTAACTTCAGACGGACAAACGGTCTCAAACACCCATGACAGTGCTTATTCCACACCAGTTTTCTATGAACAGTCACACAATAGTGTGCAGTAGAGCATACTATAAATTCCTTAAATAATATTTATTTGGTCAATATGTTTATTAACCAAATAAAGAGCCTCCAGCATGCCTTGCAGGAAACACTGCATTAATTATAGCATTTCTATCTTAGACATCACAGATGTTTCGGCGATACGAGGAGATTTAAGAGAACCTGCATTTCCTTCTAGACGCTGACATTTGATTTGCCAGAATAGCATCATTAAATGGAGCTCTTTAACGCTTAGGAATCACATACGTTCCTCACCCTCGCCCCTTCTTGAATCCCCAAGCTAGGGGAAGATGAAAACGAAGACTTTTCTCTAAGATGGGCTGCAAATGATTAAATGCCATCTTAGTATACTTAATCGACATACCATAAGACCTTTCTTTTTGGTCATCCGTATTCGAAGAGCTTGACTGTTTTTACCTATACAGGCTCACAGACGCTGTATTTAAAATATTTATTTACAAACTTTTATACTGATGCTGCCAGGAGAGACTCAGACAATTCTCCAGGGAATGGAGGCTAATACAAAGTCAGAGGTACTGATTTGGATTGAATTGACAGCACAATTTGTGCAGATTGGCCTGTAGTCTTCGGACCTTTCCACTCGCTACTACATTTGCAGTTGTATAATTTATACAGTTCATTAAGAATGGATCATTCGGTCCAAATCTATAATCTTCTGATGTTAGACTAACAGGTTTTCGGGTCAAGGGGCCCTTTGGTGTCATGCTTCACGCACAGACGCTCTGAGTAAACTAGGGCTTGTAGATGCTCCTCTGTTGCCAGTAAAATCAAAACAGCAATTACAAAATGTAGTGTGCGTCTCTTCATTGGCTGATAAAAGTCTTTCAACTCCACAGTACAAGCAAACAGAAGTCTCGCCAAACAACAGGACCAGATTAGAAAATGTTTCCTGCTACTCTCGTTTGGCAGATAAAGTCTTCAATTCCACATGATTTGACAACAAACTCGATATAGCTTGGATCTCTACAATTAGCATAATATTTTCTCTTCTCATCATGACCATTTAACCCTTCAAGATTGTGTGTATTTTTTTTTTTTTTTTTTTAAGAGTTTTGACTGCATGCGCTAGCACATGCGTCTCGCTTGCGAGATACTTATGCTAATAAAAAAAGGGCTTGGGGCTTGCTCGTGGCTTACAATTTCTTTGCTAGTGTGGCATTCTTCTTTACACCCTCCTAGGTGGTCACTGCAGGCCTCTGTTCCTTTCTGTGGAGCAGGCACTAAGCACTGATTGATTCACCTTAATTAGTCAGTGCGGGTCCACTGCTCCTGACGTGAGTGAGCTATTATTTTTAACTTCTAGTGCCCCATAAAGAGAAAGCTTGTGAGTGCCAAAAACGTGCTTAAGAGGACAAACAAAATTGAAAAGTTGTATTTTCTATAGTTAACTTTCCTATATTTTCCCAAGTCATCTTTTCTCACTTTGCACTGATGATTATCTTGCTCTAAATATTGCAAAGCAACATTATTTTTTTGTTATGTGTAATTTCCGAAACTATGCTTTAACAGATAAATGTGCAGTACACCCCACCACATTCCAATTCAATCCGTTCCCCTGCAATCAACTTCAATATACCCCATCTCACCCAATATCAATCCACCCTAGTCCAATCCAATCCACCACATTTTAATCTTCCTAGCCCACTCCAATCTGCCCCACTCCGATCTAATCTGTCCCACTCCGATACAAAACAATCCGCCCCACTCCAGTCTGCCCCACTACAATCCAAAAATCTGCCCCCCCTATAACTCAAAACAATCTGCCTCACCCCAATCTGTCCCAGTACAAACAAAACCAATCTGCCACAATACAATCTACCCAGTTCTGATACAAAACAATTTTCCCTACTCCAATCCAAAACAATCTGCCCCACTCCAGTCTGACCCATTCTAAACCAAAGCAATCTGCCCCACTCCAATACAAAACAATCGGCCCCAACCCAAGCCGAAGCAATCTGCCCCACTCCAGTCTGCCCCACTACAAACCAAAACAATCTGGCCCTGTCCAATTTGTCCCAGTACAAACCAAAACAATCTAACACAATACAATCTGTCCAGCCCTGATCCAAAACAATGTGCACAGCTACAATCCAAAACAATCTGCCCAGCTCCAATCCAAGACAATCTGCCCCTCTCCAATCTGTCCCAGTACAAACAATGACTATCTGCCCCTCTCCAATCTGTCCCAGTACAAACCATGACTATCTGCCACAATACAATCTGCCCAGCTCCGATCCAAAACAATCTGCCCAGCTCCGATTCAAAACAATCTGCCCCACTTTGTTCCAAAAATGTCTGCCCCACTTTGCTCCAAAAATGACTGCCCCACTGTGTTCCAAAACAACCTGCCCCACTCCGATCCAAAACAATCTGCCCCAAACTAATCCAATCTGCCCCACTCCGATCCAAAACAATCTGCCCCAAACTGATCCAATCTTCCCCACGCCTATCCTAAACAATCTGCTCCACTCCAATAAAACAATCTGCTCCACTCCAATAAAACAATCTGCTCCACTCCAATAAAACAATCTGCTCCACTCCAATAAAACAATCTGCTCCACTCCAATAAAACAATCTGCTCCACTCCAATAAAACAATCTGCTCCACTCCAATAAAACAATCTGCTCCACTCCAATAAAACAATCTGCTCCACTCCAATAAAACAATCTGCCCCACTCCAATAAAACAATCGGCTCCACTCCAATAAAACAATCGGCTCCACTCCAATAAAACAATCGGCTCCACTCCAATAAAACAATCGGCTCCACTCCAATAAAACAATCGGCTCCACTCCAATAAAACAATCGGCTCCACTCCAATAAAACAATCGGCTCCACTCCAATAAAACAATCTGCCCCACTCCAATAAAACAATCTGCCCCACTCCAATAAAACAATCTGCCCCACTCCAATAAAACAATCTGCCCCACTCCAATAAAACAATCTGCCCCACTCCAATAAAACAATCTGCCCCACTCCAATAAAACAATCTGCCCCACTCCAGTCTGTTCCACTACAATCCAAAAATCTGTCCCACTACAATCCAAAACAATCTACTCCACTCCAATCTGCCCTACTACAATCCAAAACAATCTGCCCTACTCCAATCCAAAACTACCTGCCCCGCTCCCATCCAAAACTACCTGCCCCGCGCTCCCATCCAAAACTACCTGCCCGGCTCCCATCCAAAACTACCTGCCCGGCTCCCATCCAAAACTACCTGCCCGGCTCCCATCCAAAACTACCTGCCCGGCTCCCATCCAAAACTACCTGCCCGGCTCCCATCCAAAACTACCTGCCCGGCTCCCATCCAAAACTACCTGCCCGGCTCCCATCCAAAACTACCTGCCCGGCTCCCATCCAATCTGCCCCACCAAGATCCAATCAGCCCCACCAAGATCCAATCAGCCCCACCAAGATCCAATCAGCCCCACCAAGATCTAATCAGCCCCACCAATCTGCCCAGCTCCGATCCAAAACAATCTGCCCAGCTCCGATTCAAAACAATCTGCCCAGCTCCGATTCAAAACAATCTGCCCAGCTCCGATTCAAAACAATCTGGCCCACTTTGTTCCAAAAATGTCTGCCCCACTTTGCTCCAAAAATGACTGCCCCACTGTGTTCCAAAACAACCTGCCCCACTCCGATCCAAAACAATCTGCCCCAAACTAATCCAATCTGCCCCACTCCGATCCAAAACAATCTGCCCCAAACTGATCCAATCTTCCCCACGCCTATCCTAAACAATCTGCTCCACTCCAATAAAACAATCTGCTCCACTCCAATAAAACAATCTGCTCCACTCCAATAAAACAATCTGCTCCACTCCAATAAAACAATCTGCTCCACTCCAATAAAACAATCTGCTCCACTCCAATAAAACAATCTGCTCCACTCCAATAAAACAATCTGCTCCACTCCAATAAAACAATCTGCTCCACTCCAATAAAACAATCTGCTCCACTCCAATAAAACAATCTGCCCCACTCCAATAAAACAATCTGCCCCACTCCAATAAAACAATCTGCCCCACTCCAATAAAACAATCTGCCCCACTCCAATAAAACAATCTGCCCCACTGCAATAAAACAATCTGCCCCACTGCAATAAAACAATCTGCCCCACTGCAATAAAACAATCTGCCCCACTCCAATAAAACAATCGGCTCCACTCCAATAAAACAATCGGCTCCACTCCAATAAAACAATCGGCTCCACTCCAATAAAACAATCGGCTCCACTCCAATAAAACAATCTGCCCCACTCCAATAAAACAATCTGCCCCACTCCAATAAAACAATCTGCCCCACTCCAATAAAACAATCTGCCCCACTCCAATAAAACAATCTGCCCCACTCCAATAAAACAATCTGCCCCACTCCAATAAAACAATCTGCCCCACTCCAATAAAACAATCTGCCCCACTCCAGTCTGTTCCACTACAATCCAAAAATCTGTCCCACTACAATCCAAAACAATCTACTCCACTCCAATCTGCCCTACTACAATCCAAAACAATCTGCCCTACTCCAATCCAAAACTACCTGCCCCGCTCCCATCCAAAACTACCTGCCCCGCTCCCATCCAAAACTACCTGCCCCGCTCCCATCCAAAACTACCTGCCCCGCTCCCATCCAAAACTACCTGCCCCTCTCCCATCCAAAACTACCTGCCCCGCGCTCCCATCCAAAACTACCTGCCCCGCGCTCCCATCCAAAACTACCTGCCCCGCTCCCATCTAAAACTACCTGCCCGGCTCCCATCCAAAACTACCTGCCCGATCCAATCTGCCCCACCAAGATCCAATCAGCCCCACCAAGATCCAATCAGCCCCACCAAGATCCAATCAGCCCCACCAAGATCCAATCAGCCCCACCAAGATCCAATCAGCCCCACCAAGATCCAATCAGCCCCACCAAGATCTAATCAGCCCCACCAAGATCTAATCAGCCCCACCAAGATCTAATCAGCCCCACCAAGATCTAATCTAATCAGCCCCACTCCAATCCAAATCAATCTGCCTCACTCCAATATGCCCCACTCAATACAAAACATTCTAAAACAGTCTGCCCACTACAATCCAAAAATCTGCCACATTACAATCCAAAACAATCCTCCCCACTCCAATCACTACCAGTACAAACCGGTACACTCTGTTCCAATCCAATCTGCCCCAATCCAATCCAAAACAGTCTGCCCTCCACTCCAAAAACCAATCTGCCCCACTAGAAATCTAAAAAAAAAACAATCTGCCCCACTAGAAATCTAAAAAAAACCAATCTGCCCCACTAGAAATCTTAAAAAAACCAATCTGCCCCATTAGAAATCTAAAACAATCTGCCCCATTTCAATCTAAAACAATCTGCCCCATTTCAATCTAAAACAATCTGCCCCATTTCAATCTAAAACAATCTGCCCCATTTCAATCTAAAACAATCTGCCCCATTTCAATCTAAAACAATCTGCCCCATTTCAATCTAAAACAATCTGCCTCATTTCAATCCAAAACAATCTGCCCCATTTCAATCCAAACCAATCTGCCCCACTTCAATCTAAACCAATCTGTCCAATTTCAATCTAAACCAATCTGTCCAATTTCAATCTAAAACAATCTGCCCCATTTCAATCTAAAACAATCTGCCCCATTTCAATCTAAAACAATCTGCCCCATTTCAATCTAAACCAACCTGCCCCACTTCAATCTAAACCAATCTGCCCCACTTCAATCTAAACCAATCTGCCCCACTTCAATCTAAACCAATCTGCCCCACTTCAATCTAAACCAATCTGCCCCACTTCAATCTAAACCAATCTGCCCCACTTCAATCTAAACCAATCTGCCCCACTTCAATCTAAACCAATCTGTCCCACTGTAAACCAATCTGTCCCACTGTAAAACAATCTGTCCCACTGTAAAACAATCTGTCCCACTGTAAAACAATCTGTCCCACTGTAAAACAATCTGTCCCACTGTAAAACAATCTGTCCCACTCCAAGCCAAAACAATCTGACCCACTCCAAGCCAAAACAATCTGACCCACTCCAAGCCAAAACAATCTGACCCACTCCAAGCCAAAACAATCTGACCCACTCCAAGCCAAAACAATCTGACCCACTCCAAGCCTAAACAACCTGCACCACTCCAGTTTGCCCCACTACAAATTAAAAATCTGCCCATTACAATCCAAAAGAATCTGTCCCACTCCAATTTGATCCATTCCAATCCAAAACAACCTGCCCACTCCAATACAAACCAAAACAATCTGCCCACTCCAATACAAACCAAAACAATCTGCTCTCTCCAATCCAAAACAAAACAATCTGGCCCACTGCTATCCAAAACAAAACAATCTGGCCCACTGCTATCCAAAACAAAACAATCTGGCCCACTCCCATCCAAAACAAAACAATACGGCCCACTCCTATCCAAAACAAAACAATACGGCCCACTCCAATCCAAAACAAAACAATCCGGCCCACTCCAATCCAAAACAAAACAATCCGGCCCACTCCAATCCAAAACAAAACAATCCGGCCCACTCCAATCCAAAACAAAACAATCCGGCCCACTCCAATCCAAAACAAAACAATCCGGCCCACTCCAATCCAAAACAAAACAATCCGGCCCACTCCAATCCAAAACAAAACAATCCGGCCCACTCCAATCCAAAACAAAACAATCCGGCCCACTCCAATCCAAAACAAAACAATCCGGCCCACTCCAATCCAAAACAAAACAATCCGGCCCACTCCAATCCAAAACAAAACAATCCGGCCCACTCCTATCCAAAGCAATCCGCCCCACTCCAAAGCAATCCGCCCCACTCCAAAGCAATCCGCCCCACTCCAAAGCAATCCGCCCCAACCCAAAACAATCTGTCCTGCTCAACTCCAATCCAAAACAATCCGTCCCACTCCAATCCAAAACAATCAGTCCCACTCCAATCCAAAACAATCCGTCCCACTCCAATCCAAAACAATCCGTCCCACTCCAATCCAAAACAATCCGTCCCACTCCAATCCAAAACAATCCGTCCCACTCCAATCCAAAACAATCCGTCCCACTCCAATCCAAAACAATCCGTCCCACTCCAATCCAAAACAATCCGTCCCACTCCAATCCAAAACAATCCGTCCCACTCCAAACCAAAACAATCCGTCCCACTCCAATCCAAAACAATCCGTCCCACTCCAATCCAAAACAATCCGTCCCACTCCAATCCAAAACATTCTGCCCCACTCCAATCCAAAACATTCTGCCCCACTCCAATCCACAACAATCCACCCCACTACAATCTGCCCCACTACAACCCACAATCTCCCCTACTCCAATCCACCTCACCAATCCAATCTAATACACCAATTCGAATCCATTCCACCCCACTCCAATCCAATGCAACTCATTCCACCCCACTCCAATCCAAACCACTGTAACCCAATCCGCTCCATAACAATCCAATCCACCAACTTAATCCCACTCCAGTCCACCTTATTCTACCCCACTCCAAACCACCTTATTCTACCACACTCCAAACCACTTTAACCCACCCCACTACAAAGCACCCTAATCTACTCCACTCCAAACCACCTTAATCCACCCCCTCCAATCCAATCCACCCCACCCCAATCCACACCACTCAATCCATTTCACCCCACTGTAATCCACCCCACCCAATGCAATCCAATCCACCCAAATCCAATTTCCCACCCCTTTTCAATCCACCCCAAACCAGTCCCCCCATTCAGTCGACCCACTCCAACCCATCAATCGTCTCTAACCTACTCCACCTGAATTCGGTCCACCTCATTCAATCCATCCATCCATCCAGCCCACCCCACTCCAATCCACTTCACCCTACTTCAATCCACCCCACTCCAGTCCAATCTACACCAATACACTCCACCCCACTCTACTGTACTCCAATCCACCCCACCTCAATCCACTCCAACCCACTCCACCCCATGCCACTCCACCATACCCCACTCCATTCAACAAAACTGCAGTCTACGACACTCTGCCACTAAACTCTACCCTGTCTACTCAATTCTACAACTCTCTATGACACTCCACACTAACAAATCTACTCTATAACACTCTACGTCACTCCATGCCACCAACTTTTATGCATGGTGAACAGCAACCACACTGGTGTACAACATGACAAAAACATATTGCCAATGCCAATAGCTCTTGTATTGGTGATTCCTATTGGCTTTACCAATGCTTCTTTTTTACTCTTAACTCTCAGTTCACCTCAAGCTCAGTGCATTTCCCTAACTTTTACCTCATCCCCCTTCTTTAGCTGTTATTCCGCGTCTTTCTATTCTACTTAACCCATACTATTAATACTTGTGAACTCACTTTTGTTTCCCTAATGCTAACCTCATCCTTAAGCCCAGCAATTTGTAGACCTAAATCTTTTCCCAAACAACTGTTCTTAATCCAACACAAATCATACCCAAGTAACTACAAATATATAACTTCAGTGTTAACTTGACAAAATGGTTGTGCTGACTTTATTTCGTCAGTCATAGTTGAGATTTTTCGTTAAGTTATCCTTTGCAATGACAAATTTCTGTGGGGCACACAAGGGGAGTACCAGCAGCACATAACTGCAAAGCAGGAAATCAAAGGAAGAGTAACAAACGCCTAACAAAGCAACATACAAATCCTCTATGCATGGAAGCAGCACACTTTGTGGTTTGACCACACTTGAAGAGATAAGTGAAACACAATTGCCAGAACGTTTTCCAAGTACAAACCACTCCGGAAGTCCCAGCTATCAGGTTTAGCTTGACACAATACTAGACCTAACTCCCAAATCAAGGCACAGAATGTCTCAAAGTTTATTCTGTTGTACAGTTACTAAAAAGCATAGCAAACATTGCAATGTATAAAAACACAGAAATACTAAAAATAACATCATACAAGTGTGAAATATAACAAACACTAAAAACATGGCTACAGGTTAAACAAGCATTTACAATGCAACAGGTCTTGCGTTTGAGCTATTAGCGTTGTAAACTCCTAACTGTACTTTTCTTGCCACATAAACTAATAATGAAAAGCAAAACAGTTTCACATATGCTAGCCAATGGTCGCCATGAGCATGAAGGAGATATAGCAAAGGAAACAGAAGTTCACTCCCATTGAAACTTATCGGCATAAGTGCAATTATCCATGTTACAGGCAAAAGTGCAATCATCCATGTAACCAGCAAAAGTGCAATTATCCATGTAACAGGGTCAATGTCATGCAAAGCGCTCAACTTCTGCCCAGCGAGATCGCGCTGCATAAGACACGAAAAGATAAAGTAGTGCAGAAACCAGCTGAAAGCACGGTGCCCGTATGTTTTCAGTAGTTTACCGGTGTGTACCAGAAGGGCTAAACACCAGAAAAAGGCATGACGTATGCATGCCTTTCACAAATGGAATAAATTTTTTAAAAGGCAAGCCCACAAACTAATGAAAGTGACGGGCGTGGTTAGAAGCCCACAGAGAGATTACAACATGGTCCAGAGAGCTTGCGCTTGCTCGACACTAAAAATAGCAGCGAAAACACTCACTCATGCTAGCAGCAGTCCATAGGCCACATACAACTTAAGTGTCACCAATACAAGTAAAAAACGGAAAAAGTGTGAGTGCAAGCAGGTGCCTTTTCCGCAAAATCAAAAAAGGGGCAGACCTTCATCATGCGTCATGGTCAAAATGCCAGACGTTCTGTTGCCCATTAGTTTCCGAGCCACTCGTAAAGTCATGCCAAACAGGGCAAATGTCCTGATGAAGAACCTTATAAATCTTGCAGTTAATTGGCCTGAGTCTCAGACATTCTATAGCAGCAGTGTTACAGGCCCTGAAGGCACAGAAAGACGCCCCCCTTTTCAACAGCACCCTTCTCTGCATTGGAGAGGTATACAGTGCACTTGATTCTTTCTGCAACTTCCCTCTAATATTTGACGTTACAAAGAACACCCTTGTGCCACTTAACCACTACTGAATATCCCTCTTTTGAGAGGCTGTTGCAGAAGCTCAGTCAGCAAATCACCATGGGAGTGAAGTCCCTAGTCGCATGGAAACATACTATGCAAAGGCCACAACACCCACTGAAATTCATAGTTGTGGATCTGTAAAAGTTAGTTATCGGGAGATCCCCCTGGACTTCCATTTTATTATCATCAATTTCAAAGTTGTTACTTATTAGAGCCAGAGAGACATGTCAATCTCACCTGAGAACAATCTAGTGATATCACTTCAGTTTCAAAGCACCACTTGTCAAAAAACAGATTTCAAATGTCAGAGAATGCTAGACAAACCAACAACCAGTCCAAGGCAAAGTTATGAATTCTTCTCTAGTCCTTCATCACCACTGCTCTCTGGTCAAGGTTGAAAAAGGCAGTCCTCTCAGCACCTAGATAAAGAATGTATATGCCCTTCATTTCAAAACAAGGTGTGTCCATTTTACATTAGAACCAAAAGTAAGCATTGCCACTACTAATTTTGGTAAGACAGAACCAAGGCTATCAGGTCGTATGCATTTTAGAAGGCAGGAAATAGCTGTATGCAACACATAACAGTGGATTACAATGGCAGCCGCAAATTAACACTTACAAACTTAACAGAACAATTAACAATCTAATCTATGACGTTTCTGCCTGTATGCACCAACAATGCACTGCAAACGTACGTAAGATCAGATGTATTTGAAGTCAAGATTCTGAAAAGCCATCCAGCGAAGAAAATGAGCCTGCCTATTAAAAGCTCCTTGTGCTCAATATCAGAGTCATAAAAGTTATCATGTTTTTACTCGATAGAACTCATTAAGTATTCCAACTAAAGCATTATCTTTCAGCAAACGTTGCAATTTATGATGCATAAAAGGAGTGCATCATCACACAGTACAGTTGCATGGTACAAAACTAGAATTCTGCTGCAACACAATAAACCACAGAAACCAGCTGTTTTTCAAGATGCGGACAGCAATAACTATATCACCGTATTACACAATTTTTCCCAAGAAAACGCACGGCTCGTTCCAAGACGATATGTGAAACGACATCAATGGTTCCTTCCCATTTCATTACATTCATCAAAGGTTACTATTCAGCTGTCAGCACCTCACCTCAAGAAAAGTTTAAAATTTCATTAAACTTAACGCAACATTTGGAGAAAACACCTGGAAAGCACTGACGTCTATTTGTTTTTAACGATACCTCCTAACATTCAGGGTACCAATGATTTAGGAGACTGTTTTTAGTTGGCAAAATGTGGATGATTTATGATTAGTTTTCGCGCGAGAATAACAGGAAGTATACAAAGATTCTGGAAATAATTTGTCTCTTATGCATCTGTTGCACAGTTTGTACAATATCATCAGGAGGGATGTTCTTTCCAGTTTAAATTATTTGAAAATATCGAATGTCAAGCAATATGGAACAAGTATCAATCACTCTTATTACTTCTTTGAATGTTACTTTCTCCTCAAACACGTCATTGTTCAGCAAAAAAATATACATATTTTTTAGAGTTATTTCAAGGATGTCCTAGCTTTTCAAAGATGTAACACGTTACTTAAATATTTCACGTTGTTTAATCTTCATTTTACCTTCTGGTAGAACTAAGCAATTTTATCATTTTGTGACGGTTTCAATCCATATGCTAACAGCTTCCCACATTTCTTTCCATGCTCCCAGTAACATTGTTTGTTTCTTAAATTCACAAATCCTGTTTTATACAGTGATATTAATCCCAGATTTTATTTTTTGAGCTGGTGTTATCACCCCTTAAATTTTATTACTGTTTCAAGCTCATGTAGTTCTCTGCTAAGAGTTTCACCTTTCATAAAGTCTTCATTCAGCGGACTTTACTTGGGAATGTTCAACAAAGCATTTCAGTTGCTACCGTAGAGGTACTCGGGATGTTTTGCTATTCTTCATGGTTATAACAAACTTTAAAACATACATTTGTAAATTATCCCTGAAGGCATAACTTTCTTTAAAAAAAGCTGTAATCTCCAAAGTAATGAACAGCTGCTGAGGGGTATTAATGATGCAATTTCTACTTATGCATGGATGACAATGTTATTTCCCTTATCTTAACTTCCAGCATAGATTTGCTAACATTTATTTCAGTTCATATCAAATCTATCCTTGAGAAGGAATTACGGACATGAGTGTAAAGAACAGTCACTCATTCTTAGGTTCTTCAGCCTCCAAATGTCTTCAACAAGTAATGTTTTAGAACAGTGGTTCCCAAATGTTTTTTAGAACCACAACCCACTTTTTCAAAGAACAAACTTCCGTACCCCATCTATCTTTAATGGACATGAGGCAAGCTGATTTTTGAACTTAACTAAAGCATTGTGGTAGCACACTGCCATTTACAAACAGCACATTTTCCAATGCAATGTCACTAAATTTGCAAAATCATACAGTTTTACTGATATAACTATATAGCTCACAAATGATAACGTGTGGAAAACGGATTTCTGTGATTATTTAGCATTTGTGCCTCACAAAGTGTCTTGGTTTGTTTTGATTACATGAAAATCTCTTTTTCCAACACACTTCAGAATTTCCCAAAAATAGTGTTTCATTTTTGAGCTTCTAACTGCTGGATGCATACAGTTATTTTACAGGTATTTACATTTTGATATGTATTGCAATAAACAGCATCCTATATTGCCACATAGTTCACTTTAAAAACGCCTCTCACTTTGGAGTCAGAGGAAGAAAAGAGAACACCAATAATTATGTTAAAAATATTAAGCAGTCTGACATTTGACCACTGTTTTTGAATCAGCAGGAAATGTGACTAGTTAAACATAGAATTTAAAGGCATCTTTATTTATTGCTCTGACTTTCGTGACCCACCAAAAATCAAGTCACAATCCACAGTTTGGGAAACACTGTTTTAGAAAACTGGGTGTACGTCCACCTATCTTGTTTAACAGAACATTTATAAATGAAAGCATATGTTGTGATTACTCTTGCTAATTAATAGTAATGTAGAACATATCAGCCACCAGACTGAATACAATTCTAACTTATTAAACTTACACAGATCAAACAGGTTCCATTAATCCCTTCGCTGCCAGGCCTTTTCCCCCTCCTGTGCCAGGCCTTTTTTTGCCTATTTGGGGCAATTCGCGCTTAGGCCCTCATAACTTTTTGTCCACATAAGCTAACCAAGCCAAATTTGCGTCCTTTTTTTCCCAACATCCTAGGGATTCTAGAGGTACCCAGACTTTATGGGTTCCCCTGAAGGAGGCCAAGAAATTAGCCAAAATACAGTGAAAATTTAGTTTTTTTAAAAACAAATGGGAAAAAGTGGCTGCAGAAGAAGGCTTGTGGTTTTTCCCCTGACAATGGCATCAACAAAGGGTTTGCGGTGCTAAACTCAGCAGCTTCCCAGCTTTCAGGAACAGGCAGACTTGAATCAGAAAACCCAATTTTTCATCACAATTTTGGCATTTTACTGGGACATACCCCATTTTTGCAATTTTTTGTGCTTTCAGCCTCCTTCCAGTCAGTGACAGAAATGGGCATGAAACCAATGCTGGATCCCAGAAACCGTAACATTTCTGAAAAGTAGACAAAGTTCTGAATTCAGCAAGGGGTCATTTGTGTAGATCCTACAAGGGTTTCCTACAGAAAATAACAACTGAAAAAGAAAAATATTGAAATTGAGGTGAAAAAAACATCAATTGTTCTCTACATTTTACTCTGTAACTTTTTCCTGCAATGTCAGATTATCGAAAGCTATATACTGTTACGTCTGCTGGACTCCTCTAGTTGCGGGGATATATAGGGCTTGTAGGTTCATCAAGAACCCTAGGTACACAGAGCCAATAAATGAGCTGCACCCTGCAGTGCGTTTTCATTCTATACCGGGTATACAGCAATTCATTTGCTGAAATATAAAGAGTGAAAAAGAGCTATCAAGAAAACCTTTGTATTTCCAAAAAGGGCACAAGATAAGGTGTTGAGGAGCAGTGGTTATTTGCACATCTCTGAATTTCGGGGTGACCATACTAGCATGTGAATTACAGGGCATTTCTCAAATAGATGTCTTTTTTACACACTCTCCTATATTTGGAAATAAAAAATGTAGAGAAAGACAAGGGGCAATAACACTTGTTTTGCTAATCTATGTTCCCCCAAGTCTCCCAATAAAAATGATACCTCACTTGTGTGGGTAGGCCTAGCGCCCGCGACAGGAAACGCCCCAAAACGCAACGTGGACACATCCCATTTTTTTTTAAAGAAAACAGAGGTGTTTTTTGCAAAGTGCCTACCTGTAGATATTGGCCTCTAGCTCAGCCGGCACCCAGGGAAACCTACCAAACCTGTGCATTTTTGAAAACTAGAGACCTAGGGGAATCCACGATGGGGTGACTTGTGGGGCTCTGACCAGGTTCTGTTACCCAGAATCTTTTGCAAACCTCAATATTTTGGCTAAAAAAAACATATATTCCTCACATTTCTGTGGCAGAAAGTTCTGGAATCTGAGAGGAGGCATAAATCTCCTTCCACCCAGCGTTCCCCCAAGTCTCCCGATAAAAATGATACCTCACTTGTGTGGGTAGGCCTAGCGCCCGCGACAGGAAATGCCCCAAAGCACAACGTGGACACATCCCATTTTTTGACAGTAAACAGAGCTGTTTTTTGCAATGTGCCTACCTGTAGATTTTGGCCTGTAGCTCAGCCTGCACCTAGGGAAACCTACCAAACCTGTGCATTTCTGAAAACTAGAGACTTAGGGCAATCCAAGATGGGGTGACTTGTGGGGCCCTGACCAGGTTCTGTTACCCAGAATCCTTTGCAAACCTCAAAATTTGGCTAAAAAAACACATGTTCCTCACATTTCTGTGGCAAAAAGTTCTGGAATCTGAGAGGAGGCACAAATTTCCTTCCACCCAGCGTTCTCCCAAGTCTCCCGATAAAAATGATACCTCACTTGTGTGGGTAGGACTAGCGCCCACGAAAGTAAATGGCCCAAAACACAACGTGGACACATCACATTTTTTCATAGAAAACAGTGCCTACCTGTGGATTTTGGCCTGTAGCTCAGCCGGCACCTGGGGAAACCTAGCAAACCAGTGCATTTTTGAGGGGGAAGAAATGGCCTAAAATAAATTTGTCCCCCCCCCCCCTCCTGGGAGCGACCGTTGCCTACAGGGTTGCTCCCCCTGCGTGACATTGGCGCCAAAAAACAAATCCCCGGTGCCTAGTGGTTTCTGCCCCCCTTGGGGGCAGATTGGCCTCATCAAAATAGGCCAATAGGCCAATAGGCAGAAATGGCCTAAATATAATTTGCCACCTAGGGGAGCGACCCTTGCCTAAGGGGTCGCTCCCCACCTAAAAAAAAAAAAAAACATAACAAAAAGGGGGGGAAGAAAAGGCCTTCCCGAAAAGGGGGATCAATTTTTAGCAGTGTCCAAGCCCTCCACAGTGGTCCTAAAGCAAATGTTAATGCAAATGGTCCTTTATTGATGGCAGTTTGCTTGTATAAAGGTACTAAACAGGTATCTCCACTTCAATTTAACTCAGCTGTAGGGCCCTAAAAGGTAGCCATTAGGTCTGATTTCAACATCTCAATTGGTAAAATAGGTACAATGGAAAACAAGTGTTTACTATTTGTGAAGAATATACTGTTAAAATTATCAAAAGTTAAAAGGCCTTTAATAAGACAGTATGAGTTCTTGAACCAATGTAGATCATTCTCTGGCAAATCAACTAGAGTAAACTTGGAATGATGACAATTTTGAAACTCATAAATAAAAATCGATACTCCAACTGGCCACTGTAATCGGAGGTGAACCAAAAGGGCTTACCATGGTATACAAGTCATAAGGGTGGTGAGCAACTATGATTGTAAATATAGATGCTCTTAAAGGTTAACATTCCCTGGGCTTTGAACTTTGGCAAAAACTAAATCTACATGTAAAAATGACCATCATAAAAATACATATTTTTCCAAGGATTCTATATATATATTTTCCAGGAAAAAACAATCTCCTTGCTGACCAAGAAAACATGCTGATATGCTTCAATTGGCACCATATGAAACTTTCTGCAATTTCGAATAACCAATTGAAAACTTGTTTGCAGGGATGAAGGATTGGTTTGCCTGTAGTGAAAGAACACCATGCCTTCAAACTTAGCACTACCCATCTTTAGTTCGCACTGTTAATTCAAAATTCCGAAGTACAGTTATACTGAAAAACAAACAATAGAAGGGTTACCATTCTCGATGTTTCTTTTTGGTGGCAAATCAACGCCTCTGTTTGAATCCACACACAACTTGAGCTATGCTAAAAAAATGTGTTCAAGAGCAATATGAAAAATTTGAGAATTGGCTGTTGATGGATTCTTCTTTATGGGAGAGCCCAAACATTTGTTCTTGTAATACATTTCTTTCGAGGGAACCAGAATAAACCACCATGTAATCTTAGTAAGACATGTAATGCCACAAAATGATGCATTCATTCCTTTCTATGAATTAAAAAGAAGCCATGCTTTCCCAAACAGGGAAATACACAATTATGTCTATATTGAGCGTCACATAATACATAAACATCCTTACAGAGACGACAGGGAATAAGTCAACTCACACCGGAAGGATTTTCTATTCTTTTTTAACAACTCGAGCTGCAAGGGAAGTTTTTTTTCAGGATCATTGTGATAACCAGCATGCCATGCACATGAATATCATACTTACCGAAAGTGAAAGCTGGGAGAGTCTTTAGGCTCCAGCTGCTTTCACTGTGATCGATGCTTGGGGGCATATCTCAGCTCCCCAAGCACAGATCACCACCAGAGAGGTACAGCTAAAAAGGGAAGAATCCCTAGAGGATCCTCACTTTGGGTCACTACAAGAGGGTCAAACAGGGATCCTCCCACTAGCCACTATTGGCTGGCTTCAAGGACAGGAGCTGACACCCATTTCATGGGCAAAAAATCCACCCTGCCACCACTACTTGTCTTTCAGCTGTTCCGAGAAAGGCAATAGAGGAGTTTACTCCAAATCTATTGAGGAGGGTGGTGGGGGAGGGATGTGGGAGGTTTGTGTCAGAAAGCCAACTAGATACCAGAATGTATTTATTTTTTCAAAGAAAACAGAATGGGTGGGGCCGGCCAGTCAAGGAATTTGGCCATATCACTCAAGTCTTTGTACCATACTCCCACCCTTAAATGTCCAACAGTTTTTCTGTCTACCAAGGGTCAGACTGCAAATTTATTCCAAATATGCTCTCGCTGTGGGGACAGAAAGCCCACTAGACACCACGTTTTTTTTTTTGTACACAAAAATGACATGAGAGCAGCCTCTCAAGAAATCTGGCCATACCACCAACCTGAAGAGGTTCAACAGTCTTACTGTTGGACCAAATCAGGGGTACTTCACCTCAATCGTCCCCTTCACGGGGCAGGCAGAAAGTCCGCTAGACATGAGGAATGTTTTTATTTAATCCAAAAACAGAGTGGCGGCCTGCCAATCCAGGCATCAGGAATTACCCCTACACTCCTAAAGCCCAGTACTTCTGCCCCCTCTAGGGGAATTTACCCCAATCTGTCTTCCCCAGGAGGGTGTTAGGCAGAGATGTCATTAGATACCAGGGCTGTTTTTTACCATATAAAATAATTGGATGATAGCTGACTCATTCAGACCCTCACCTAAAATAGCCCCAACAATGTCAGGATTTCACAATTGTTTTCCTAACAATCAAATGGGCTTTGTGACCCCTCTGGAACAGGGTGAAAAGTGTTAAACACCCCAATTTGCCCCAATCTGCTCACCAGGGAGGGGGAGGGAAATCCCATCTAGCTACTAGGGGAAAGGTCAGTAAAGAAATTGGGGGAGCACAGGACCATTGTGGCATCAGGACCCACTCACTGGTAACAGACAGTATTTCATTCCCCCAGAGGGAGGCAAGAGGTGGGGATTTCCCCCCCTCTAGATGTCCCCATGGTGAATGGCTGCACTATTTAGGCTTTGGGTCAGCCGACAACCAGGGAACCCTACCAATCTTCAGCATTTCTGAAACTTAGAGATCCAGGGCAATCAAGGGTAGTGTGCCTTTCATGGAGCCCAGCACATTGTCTTAATCAGAATGCTCTGCATTACTGGCACTCAGGAAACTTCAGGAACTGACCAGCCTACATTCTAACAATGCTCTCAATTGAACAGCTGCCTCTTATGTGTGGATGAACCTAACATACATCATAGAAAAAGGCCAAAACTTAACCATGTGAAGAACTCATTGCCATTCACGGACTTCACATGGTCCACATTTTGACTAGTTCCTTGTAGGGGTGGGAGACCCACCCACACAAGTGAAAACAGTGAGAATGCTGGTTGATAGGACTTTTGTGGATCCCCCACAAATTCCGGAACTTTCCCTCTTGGAAATTGGAGGGAAATCTATGATTTCTGCCAAAGCTTGAGGTTTGCAGTGCAATCCAGTTAAGAACACATAATAGGATCCATGCATATCACACCACTGTGAACTCCCAAAGGTCTATACTTTTCAGAAATGCTTTGGTTTGGTGGTTTCATGCAGTTTTGGCAGACCTAGAGCTTCAATACAAAAGCTACCCACAGTGAGGAATGGTAGTTTTCAAAAGCAAAATATTTCCGTTTTCATGTTGCATTCCGGTGGCCTTTGCCTCTGGTGGTCAATAGGCCCACCCATAAAAGCAGGGAACCTTGTTTTTTAAGAGAACTGTGGGAACAAAGAATAGTAGGACATGTATTATTATCTATTGAATTTATCTTCATTTTTGGCGTCTAAATGTAAGCTAGTTTGTAAGAAAGGAACACATCTACAAAATGTCCTCAAAAGTCCCAAACATTATGGGTAACTCTAAATTCAGAGTTGTACAATTAAGAACTATTCCAAAACAATTTATCTTGAGCGCATTTAAAAAAATTCAAAGGTTCTCTTCATACCAATTTTTCATTCACTAGCTTTCACCATGTGATGGTGGGTTGGTACATAAGAAAAAACAATTATAGGCTACAGCTCAGTTGATGGCTCTGGGCAACGCATGATTTTTAGACAACAAAGACAGACTATGGGCCTCATTACGGCTTTACCACTGTGGTCTGCTGACCGCCATATTAGGAGTCCTGTTTGGACTTCCGCCTATTTATGGGTGGAAGTCCATCCTGGCCAACGGAGTTGAAGAGACGGTTGCATTACCAGCACTGCCACACCAGCCGTAATATGTGTGGTGTGTGCATGTATGTGTGCAAATAGGTGTGTGTGAGTTTGTGTATGTGTGCAAATGAGGGAGTGTGAGTGCGTGTATGTGTGCAAATGGGGGTGTCTGAGTACGTGTTTGTGAGTGAGGGTGTCTGGATGTATGCATGCGGTTGGGTGTGTGTCCCCATGTATGCGGAGGGGGTGTTGGGGTGCGAGTGGGTAGGTGTGTATATTACGATGCATGCGAGTGGGGTGCATGTGTGCAAGTCTGCGAGTGATTGGGGGTGTGTGAATGTATGTGGAGGGGTGTGTATTTTAATGTATGCGTTCGTGAAGGCGGTGGGAGTGTGGATGATTGCTGAGGGGGTTGGGGGTGTGAATGTTTGCGGAGGGGAGTGAGTATGTGTGAGTGGAGTGTGTATCTCAGTGTGAGAGCGGGTGGGAGTGTTAGAATAGATATGTATGTTTCGGGGGTGTTTGGAAGTGTGTGGACAAGTGGAGGGCGTCTGCCTGTGTGTGGGCGTGTGGGGGTGCTTGTGCCGGCGACAGGAAGGTGGATTCCTGTCGCCAGGTGCATTACCGCAAGGGTTTTCATGGCGGGGTGACTGCCAGGCTGGAGGAGCTCACCACCGGCCACATCGGTGCGGGACAGGAGGTGTTGTAGCGGATAATGCGGCGGTCTTAACCGCCAGGTCCGCGGCAGTAAGACCGCCACAGCGAGGCTGGCCTATGTGTCCTTGCGTCCAGAATGGTCTGACTAAGATTGCATTACTTTTATACATTGCCCATCAGGGCAAAATATTACAGAAGAAAACATTGTTACCAATTTATTTTTTCACCTACTTACTTTTATTAGTTTTGTTTTTTTAATGATTCTTTGGGAAAACCATGAGTGGATCCACACAGGTGACCACTTACAGAGTTCTGAAGTTTGTCTACTTTTCAGAAATCTATAGCTTTCTAGGTTCACCTACGGTTTTTATCACAAATTGCAAGCAAGTAGACACCAGGAAAAAAATAGGTGAAACAAATTTGAAAAATGTCAAACAAGTGATTGAAGAATGCTGGGTAAGAGAGGTGCAATTATGGGAGCGGGGAAGGGAAGTGAAGGGGCATGGTTAGACCCACCACCAATTTATTCTTTACCACTCTCACATTTCAAGTGAGGATGCTGAGGCACTCCAATAGTCTGTGGTACACTGTAACATGCCACTCTTGGGTGACTGTTATTTCTACCATATCTTTACTTATGTAACCAGATATGGCACTTGTGTGAAAAACATATTGTTGGAGTACAGTAACTCAATAAACCTAAGAATCTGGGGCCTGATGAGCAAAGAGTTTTTTCCATTCTCTGTGGGAAAATATATTAGCATGTATAGGCCCTGACTGACAAAATCACTCAAATACAACTCTAGTAAGACCGCATAAGTACAATTTGGCTGTGATGGGCTGTTTCCTTGGTAGTTTCAGAATTTCTGCCTTCTTAAAATACTGTCTCATGAGGTGCACTTACTTCATGATGTCACATCACTTTCTGTAAAATTACTTCTGAAGGTCTATCTGCAACACCTGCAGTCCCTATGTGCTATTTGCAGCCAAAAGACTTGCATTTTCTCCTCTACCACCCCTCTAGTGTTTGCTTCCCCTCTAGGTGTTCACTTGATCTTGCTGTCTTCTACTGTTGACTTAAGATCCATTTCCCTCAACAGTGCCCAGATATTGGTGTTGCAGCTTTTTTGCCTTTTAGTAATCTCAGTGCAGAGGCCGCCTGGTGTACCTTATGTATGCCTGTCAGGTGAGCAATGTTTGCTTTCACATTGTGTGCATGTACACATCAATATCGCTGGAGTGTGCCACTGAAATTATAGGGTGAGTGGTGGTAGAAAACAGCAGATGTAAAAGCCAAAAGAACAATTGCACATCGTCAAAGCACAGTGGGTGAGAGTATCACTACTGCTAAATGGAAAGTTTGTCAAGGGTGTGATGCCACAGTCTTTTCTATGCTTCCACATTCGGCTTTTAGGACTTTGTGTTTAGGTTGATGATGTGTGCACATGAACTTAAAGCACAACGTGTAGCTATTATGGAAGTAGAACTGTATGGGAACCTTGTAACCAAAGGTTTTAGGGTCAGTGAATATATTCAGGAAGTGAAGGGAGGAGCTGTGGAAGGGATAAGCCACTCTGCGTTTTGCCAGTCCCTGGAATTCTCACATTTAGAGGAAAGCTGAAAGAAAACTTTAGATTCAATCCTTCAGATTCAGGAGATGAAGGGTTCTCTGATTAATGGAAGTCTTCGACTTCACTGAACTCTCTCACAATGGTTTAAGAGAGTTCCAACATCTATCAAAACCGCTGATGATAAAAAGGAAGGCACAAGAATTGTGAAGGAAAGTTGCGCACTTGTGGTGGGTCCCAATAAACCCAAGGTGAACACAGCACTAGAGAGGCATAAATTTGAGCCTACAGTGCAAGGCGTGCAAGAGTTGGTGGCTAGTTTACATGGCAGTGTTGCAAGCACGATTAGCAATGTTGAAATGTACCTATTTGCACAAGAAATATATCAGTAACATGTGGGGACACATCAATCACTTAGCCTATCGTAGCAGTGCACAGAAAAACAAGTTGCTTACCTTTAGGAATGCCTGCTAACTACAGATTCCTCATCTTGTGAATACCCCAGGGCAACAAACTAGAGCTAGAGATTTTTCTCAGAAATTTTCCTCTGCCCCAGAAAGTGGTGTCATGAGGCTCCATGTCTGCTCTCTCCTGCCCCAGAAGTGATGCTGGTGGTCACAAAATAACTGCTACCTCCGTTTGTCAACATCAGTTTCTCTCTGATATCTGTCCACACCGTCAGACACAGAGTCTTCCATGATCAGGTTGTGGCAGTATGCAGATTTAATCAGAATCTTTTTAATATGAACCAAGAGAGTTCCTTCCGCAGAACACAGAGGGTGGGTCAGAGAGGAATCTACGGTTAGAGTATGCATGAGAAAGAGCATTATTGAAGGTAAGTAACTTGTTCTTCTGATGCCTACTTCTAATCACAGTTTCCTTACCTTGTGAACAGATATCAAACCAGTATCTTTAACAGGTAGTGGGTCGGTAGAACGGCTCAGACCAAGAAGTACTGCAGGACATAACTGGCACATTGCCCCTCTCCTGTTGAACCTGGCTAACTATACACTAGACTTTCGTTAATGTGTGAACTGGCCCTCACAATGCACGGACCCTGCCCTGCTGCTGCGACAGAAGATCCTCTTGAAGAGGCAGCCAAAATGGAGGGCAGGTGCTCATGGCCAGATTTTCTGAGTACCACACACTCCTGAGCTGATGTGGAGCTACTAGCTATGACTTGGGGCTAGTTGCTTCTCATCATCTTCAGATTTGGGGAAGGAGAGGCAGAAGCGGGAAAGTGTACATGAGTCTCAGGCTTCATTTCAGCTACAATGCATCTTCTAGCATGAGTTTTTGCTCAAACTCCAATGCAAAAAAGTTCTGATGGTGGCAAAACGACCTATCCAGGATTCCTTGATCTTCAGAACATTGGGTAGGAGAGGTAGAGGTGGGAAGGCACACAGGGGTTCCAAGCTGCAATAGAGTCACAAGGCCTCTCCAAGGGAAATTTGCTTTGTGAAATCCACACAATCCAACATGCATGTGTTTAGACACACTAGGTTCTACTAGTGGCGAAATGATTTAGGGGGGGGTTCTCCCCATAGCTGGAAGATGCCTTGTGACACCTCTGAATGCAGCTGCGGTTAGTGATCCGCTAGACAATGCTGACTAAGTTTGTCCACCCTGGCGATTAAAGATCCTGCTAGGTCTTGTTTGGCACAGGAGATGCACTGACAGCTCAGCTAGTTCCAAAGGGGTGGAGCTTCTTGGCACAGAGCCTATGCAGTACTACATGGCGATGGTATTGTCCATAAGAACCTAAACCTGTTCCCCTTTGATGGGACAGGAGTAACATTTTCAGCGTCAAGCAAATTGCTCACAACCCCAACCAGCTGATGTGGAGGCGATCTTCGGCCAAAGTCCTCTGATTTCTACCTTTCCCAAATGTCCTTCCCAACCCAGCAACAATGCACCAATCATTACGGTTAACCTTAGGGGGTGTAGGGAGAGGAGTCTTAAGCCAGTCCAATTTCGATCCAGCAACCACCACTGTAGGTCTTTCAGTCTCCTCTGAGAGGTTTCCTTGGCGCTGAGCCCCCTGAGTTTTCAGATCCCACTACAGACCTCGCAAGTGCCACATAGTGTAGTCCACCAGCAGGATGCATGAGACCAAAAAGCCTCAAAGACAATCTCATTGAAACCCAGGTCAACTGTCATAGTCCAACTATCTTGGACCGTTGGGTGAAGAGAAGATTCAAAACACCACTGTGTCCAGGATAGCCCTTATAAAACAGATTCTTTATGAGTTAGTCAGGCCTGACTTTGGCATGTTAATGGTAACCCTAGGAATGATAACAAGTTGACAGTCATCTGGAGGTGGTTCACAACTGTTTGAGGCAAGCCCACCTTCAGCACCCAGACTTTGAGGTAAGGGAAGACTGGTATTCTCAACATCCTCAAATGGTCAGCAACCAACATCATCACTTTTGTGAACTCCCAAGGGATACTGGTGTAGCCGAAGGGGAGCATGGAGAACTGAAAGTGCTTCTGGTCTACCTTAAACCGCAAGTAGCATCTGTGGGGTTGTAGGGCAGGGATATATAAATAGGCATCCTGCAAATCCACCTGACCGGATCTAGGGCTAAAGTGGGCATCTTGAACTAGTCCTTTATTTTTTATTTTTAACAAGAAGTTCTGATGGTGCAGGTCAAGTAAAGGAAAAAGTCCTCCATCCTTTTTTGGCACCAAAAAGTACCAGGAGTAAAAACAGTCTGGACTTCTGATGCTGCACCCTTTCTATAGCTTCTTTCTTCGAAAGAGCATAGACTTCTTGTCTGAGAATGGAAAAGTGGTCCTCCGAAAGCAGTTGCGGTGTAGCTGACATGTCTGGAGGTGTCAACAGAAAAGGCAGGGTATAAAAGCACTGGACAATTTAAAACACCCATCTGTCTGATTTGATGCTTTGCCACTCATCAAGCTAATAACTTACTCGGCATCCAAACAGATGGCAGTGCACCACTGAGAGCAAACTAAAGAGGCTTTGCAGTGGCAGCGATTAGGGACATGTGAGCAGGGTATTTGGTAGTGTGTTGCCTGCTCCTTGGCTTCTACCTCAAAAGCGCTAGAGGCAGGGGTCTGTTGTACAGGCAGAGTTTGCCATGGCCTCTGCTGTATCCCTAATCCAAAGCCTTAAAAGGGACAATATTGTTAGGGGAACTGTCATATGGGTGGTGCAAGGCCGGGAGAGTGTGCTTTGTTTTCTTTCTTGCACTCTAATGCTAGTCTGCCTTGTCTAGAAAGAGGAGTTCCAACAAATAGCATGTACATGCTAGGGACAGTTGGACATCACTGGAGAAGCCTTTGGATCATACCTATGCATTGCACCCGAGCACAACAACTTCTACCAACCGCCCTATCCAGACAGTCAGTCATGTCCCTGGCCAACCTGATCACAAATCTCAACACGTCTTGCCCATCCTAAATTATTTGTTGGAGGTTGGCACAAAGGTCGTCTGAGATGGCGAACAAGATTTTGCTCACCATGCCCCACAACCCATGCAAGTAATGCACCAGGAGGCATCTTAAATTCACAGACCAAAGATCAGTTGCTGAAAGAGGAGAACATCAGTTTCCCAAATGCCTCCATACGTTTCAAATCACTGTCTAACTGGATGGTCACCAATTCATTTTAGTTAAGTACATTAGTAGAAACCTGAACCACAAGATCGTCTGGGGTTGGGTGCTGCAGGAGCAAAGATTGGTCCCTTGAAGCTGGCCTGTGCCACTGGGCTATTTGTCTGACGGGGGGCAAGATCCTGGCTTCACTCAGGTGCCCAAGATGGTGTCTGTGAGGGCCTTATTAAATGGAAGCAGGGGCTCCGAAGGGATCTGCCTGAGTCAAGAGGTGTGGCCAGCATCTGACACAGATCTGTAGGCAATAATCAGACTGGAAGCCTCCTTGATTCATGGGGTCTGACGCTACCCAAGAGGACACCGGAAGGGTACCAAAATCCACAACATAGCTTCATTGAAGGCTTGGACCTTCTGCAGCGTCACTGAGGGGTCAGAGAACTATGGTTGGATCGGGACCAGTGAGGGGGTCAGTTCCATGGTGGGCAACTGACATGTGGAGGCAGCTTAATGTCTACATGGCGTCTCCCGACAAGAGTGGCAGGAAGAAGGATTGCCGTGCTTGAATTTCTTGAGTTGTTTTTTATTTTCTATCTACCTGACAACTTGGGAGTGGGATAATGGTCACTCTCTGGAATGGCCTTAGCCTTCCTATTGTGTTCAGTGACACAAATGTTGGCCTTGTGGTCCCAAGTGGCCTTAAGATTACTTTGAGCATGTTTGTTGCATAACTCAATCATGCAAGGAACCAAGGCACCACAGACTGACCTTGTGTGAGTTCATCATGGACATTCGTTTGTAGCAATCCTTACACTGTTTGAACTCCATTACTTTAAGTGGAGATATATCCCTTGCACACTATAGATGTTTTGAGACATTTCCTGTAGAGTGATAGAAATCATGGGAATGTCTCAGGACCCACACCAGAAGGCATGGAAAGACGTTCAGAGATTAGGTTTATATTATGTCACCATTGCCACATCGAAGCAGGAAGGAACATACATGGAGCCACATACACCACCATTTTCTGGCCCACACATGAACTGTTGAAAAAATTCTCTGGCTCCAGTGTGGAGCATATGGAGGGGCGGTACTCACAATGTGAGGAACCTGCGGTTGGATCTTTTCAAACAAAGTTGATTGGAAGAACTGAACTTGCAATGGACATTTTTTCCGAAAACATTGAGTGAGCACCATAGAGAATTAGAAATTGGCAGTAACAAATGGAGAATTCATGTTCTCAGTGCACTAATATACCCGATACATACCACTATGGAGAGCTGAAGAGAAAAGTCAGAATGTCAGGCTAGCCAACATAAGTAGTAGAGGGTATGAGGAGATTCATTGCTATCATAGGATATTTTATACGAGACAAAGTTCAACGATAGAGAAAGTATAGGGAAAGTTTTATGTTGCCATAAGCATAATGTTGATTTTGGGCCACATAAATGAGATTTGCCTTAAGATGGAAATTAGTCCCAGAGCTACTGGACAGACCAACCCAGTGGTAGACAGAATCAGTAATACAAAATAAAGAGGTGTAAGAGGAACAGTTTTTCCTTAGAAGAGCTCTGGTAGAGTAACGATTTTTTTCACAGGGTGATACCTAAAAGGGGGTGAAAACATGGCTCATGTTTCCTAGTTAGACACAATTCTCTCTGTTTATATGTCGATAAATATCCTTCAATAACATGGCTATCATAAAACAAACTCAATACTTTACTGCAATTTAGAACAAATGTACATGGAATCAAAGTTAATAAACAGTCACACTGGCACTTGCTTTTATACAATCACTACAGAAAAGTACACCAGCACTGTTAAAGTTGACAACTCATTAATCTGAGCACTGACCATAATAATAATAGAACTCTGCTAAAAGAAAGGTGAAGCACAAAGTGAACACTTTTTTTATAAAGAAACCTAAAATCACTCAAATGCATAAAGATTTTACTTCCTTGTTACTAACAAACATGAATTGTCTAGCACATAATGAAATGCTGCTTAGCAATCTCTTCCTATTATGGGTATCTGTTTTTCTTGCTGTTCTTGTTGCTTAAATATCATCTGGCATTCCTTTAGAAAAGGCTAGTATCCGGTCTCCTACAAAGATTCAGCATTATTAAACTTGCCTGAAAAAACTAAACGTTTTCCATTATGAATGCCTCATGATTTGATGAGGAATGTATCACCCCTTCCGACCGACAGCGGTGGTAGTCAATCAGAAGCAGCGTTTACCATCCATCACAGAGACTGACTATCACTCTCTTTACTACTTCTATATAGTTTGGTGATTTATATCTTTCCAGTAAAAAAGTAGAATGACAATGGTTAAATGCAGTGAGCACTTTATTAACCAAATATATCCAAATCAAAACTATACATGGTAGAAAATTATGCTCACTTGCATTCTAGCAATATTAACTTCTATCAGTATGAACCACTAGTTCTAGTGATACGAATCCAGATTCACACAACAGCTTCAAACAATCCTTCTCAGTAGCAGCGCCTGCAAACTGTGCATCTCTACCTCCCACTCTCAGAAGAATGATCCGATTACTAATCTTTTATAAACAACTCAAAGCTCAGTTTCCCACAATTCTTAGACTAAGATTTCTGAAAGTAACATCGAACTTTAAACCAGGCTTTTTATGCTGCATGTTTTTTTTAAGTTGTTCAAATCATGTGCACATCATGATGTAATCCACACTTGTTACCTTGTTGTAATGCATAGCACTCTCATACCAAATGTTATAGGAGTGGTAGCTAAATGGATATATAAATAAAATTAATTAAGTAGGAAAAAGTAAATTTGCACCACATACTCAGATGGATTCTTCAAATGATAGTGCTTTAAAGTGACTTGCCTCAAAACGACTCCTATTAAACAAATCCGTACTGGTGTTTCAAACAATTCATGTAATACATGCTTGACTTATAAATGATAAATACGTAAATTGCTACTTCATCAATGAATAAGTAATGGGAGCAGCAAAAGTAAGAGTACCCAGGTTTATGCCCCCGACGCCCCCATTCCGCCAGTCTTTCCATGGCGGTCCAACCGGAATAAAAAGGCTGGCGGATTGAGGAGTCGTAATCCCCAGGGCGGCGCTGCATGCAGCGCCACCCTGGCGGATTACAACAGCCGAGACCACCAGGCTGTCGACTGGCGCAACCTGGCGGTGCTGGCAGTCAGACGGTGGCGGATCCACCACAGTCATAATGTGGCGGCCGGACCGCCACCGCGAGTCTGGCGGTCTTAAGACTGCGAGACTCGCAATGAGGGCCTATGTCTACCCCATAACATGAGTAACAACTCGTCCGAAGGCACAGTAAAACCAGTCATTCAAGTGATGTGAGACAGCATCTCCCTCTAGAAAAGCTGTACTTCTGAGTTGCTTCATCAAATGTCAAACGAATAGTTTGTCCATTATTAGATTACAGGGCAAACTAATGCTCGGTGAGTGCAAAATTAGCAATGGCCAATATATCAAATTTTATAGAAAATAGTTTTTATCTGATATAAAGAGTGGATTCGGGTTCAGACACTATATCCCTTCCCACGACCCTGGACCTCTTTCGGCCTCCATATCTGATAACACAATCAATGAAGAGAGTCTTGAAAGTCCATGACTTTTATAGTGCTACACCAAAATGAAATATTGTGTCTATTGACTCCCTGTGTGAGAATATGCTCTACAAGCGACAGTTGCCTCATAAATTTCACCTGTGAGTTTGTTATCCAGTGTTTGAGCTGTATGGTGGGATATCTGTTCCACTCCATTACATTAAATAACCACAACTTCCTCAAAAGCTACAGCTTCGTGGTTTCAAATACACTGAAATACACTGTCAGCATTCCCATCTCTCAAAATCAGTTCTTCTGCACCCCACAGTGAAATCAGAGTTACCAAACACACAAACCAAGCTGCAAAGCTAATATATTAGCATTTAACATCCTTGACCAACCCAGTTTTGCCTTTAGCAGATTCACATTAACCAATAGTTTGTGATAAGAGTCTATCTTTTAAAAGATATAGTGCGTTAGACGTTTTTCCTTTCCATAATATCTCCTCTGTCAAATTCAGATACAGTCACAAAAAAAGATAGTGAAAACGTTACTGGACTTCATTTGGGTGATAAAATGAAATAATATGCGTTTCCTTATTACCTCTCAAATAAAATACTCAGTGACCATCTGAGTCTTATTTACCTTTCAGGATGCACAGAAAAAGTGATACACTTACTACAGTGGCAACACATGTTGTTTCTGAACTACAACAGAAAAGTGCTGTTCTTAAAGCAATTCTATATAACACCATTTAATCAAACTGATTCTTTAGTGCAGTAGGTGACTTAGTTGGAGCATTCAATCCATTTACAATTAGAGAAACAATTTTAAATAAAGGAATTCCATAATTTCAAGTTATCCGGTCAATGCACATACACAAAAGTCACATGCATTCGCAACACCAGCCAACTATGCCCTTGTCACTTTTTGTTGTAGGACCAGTCCAATATGTTAGCAGGTTTTATTAGTGTTTTGTTCCAGAGACAAAAAAGTGAACTTTGTCATATTTCTGTAGCTGAGTGGCATGCATCAAATCTAGAAGTATGATCCATTATAATTTCAAACGTTAAATCTTCCTGTAAAAGATGTACGAACAGTTCTTGCATGCAGTCCGCTAAAAATCACCAGGATTCCAATATTATTGTAACACAAGAAATTCTCAATAGTTTCAGTCTTATTTGCATATGCCACTTCTGTTCTTCCACCTCCTGGTCACAGCTTGATTTTTCAGCGAATTCAGCATATGAACCCCCCAGTTACCAAACCATATTCACTTGTTAAAATGTTAAACCAATCTGTAAATTGTTTCTAAGGTTGGGATGTCAGCCATAAATTCATGAAGCAACACTTTCAAATCCACGTTTGTTGAAGGTGCATGTTAAAATGTTGACATGGTTTAGAGATCTGCTTTCTTTGATTCTTGTCAGCAAAAGAGATGTGATTGAACTATTTTGTCTTTGTTCTGGATCACACCAGCTTCGATCTAGCATGAGTCATTTCGCAGACATATGTCAATTCTGGAGAATAGAACCTCGTACCTAAGCGGATTAGGTTACTTTGGAAAATTGACACCTATCAGATACGTCAAGCCACGCCCAGCACTGTCACCAAACTGGTCATGTGGTATGGTAAATAACTACCTTCCATGAGGCTTGACTTTGTAACAACACAGCATGAGAAACATGCAACAATAACAAAACTCAGTACATTAAGGCTCCTCAGGGTCTGCTGGGGAGCCACCTATTTCAAAATGCCAATTATACACCTGATTACTTCCACAAATTCAGGAACAAATAGAGAAGGACTTGGGTCACCCTTGAAAACAGATTAGGAGGCAGCACTAATTCATCCAAGAGAGGTAGCTATCCAAGCCAGTTTTTGTTTAATCCAACTGAACATCCTGCACATGGCCTAACAGAATGGGAGAAAGCTGAACAAGATGGACTTGGTTCAAGATAGTCGGCCTGAAATGTGAGGTGGAGAAAGGGAGCTTGCTACATATAGTATGTGTTTGCAGTTCAGAATCTTTGGAGGGAAGTGAGTGGCAAGTCTGGAGAATCTCGAGGGTCACTTTTCGTTTAATGTCATAATTTACCATTTTTAGTATATCAAATGAAGTCAATTTGTCCAGATGAAAATTGATTCTTTGTTCCTGGTAACTGAGGATTGGAAAGAACGACAGAGAAACAGAATGGAGGAATGAATCTATTCCTGCCAAAGTACGATAGTGTATGGAAATTAAAATTGCATGCACACTGAAAAGTTTGTCTAGGAGGGCAGGTAATGCCCCTACAATTTGTAAGAAATATGGGATGCTGGCAAAGTTATTATGGACTGAATGAGATGGGATGACAGTTGTGCTACATAGACTCAAACCATGTGGTTTAAGACCCATAATGAGTCCAGGATGTGCATGTGATGCACAACAAATGTGTTGGACACCTTGGTAACTGGAGTATGCAAATACTCTTAATGTAAACACAATTACAGAGCATCCAACAGATAATCTGAAAGATACTGATTAAAAAGAAAAAAGATTGCTTTACTTCAAGGCTGAAGTCCTACTTAAAAATACAATGTCTCATCTCATGTGTTGCACATTACAAAACCAGACCATCCAATAATTAAGGGCTGTAGACTGAATTCAGGAGCCTCAAAAAAAGTTCATGCACTCTTTAATTAAAATAATTCTAGCAGTCAGGCGAATCCCTGAGCAGGCCGACACAGGTTTTACACACATCTGCACCCAAATCAGTCCTTTGTACCTATAGAGCTCCTCTAACACTACTCATCTGGTTAGAGGGGTAGCACTACTTTATGAGGGTTTTAATCTTCAGAGCTCAGGTTAAGTATTTCAAGTATCCAGACAGGGCTCCCATATCTGACCACTAGCCTTAGGAGAATACTCCTGCACTTTCCTTCCACTCGCTATAGCACCCATACGAGCGCTTTCTACACTAAATTGGGACACTTTTCAGGAAGTCCAAGAGAAAAGTTGCAGGCAAGAGCATCTCATCACATCCTCCACTGCAGCTTCTTAGAGTATGCCAAATCTTCTCACCTTACACTTATCACCCACAGTAAGTACTGCTACTTAGATCCTGCGTAGGTTTACCAATCCACGCCATAATCCCTTTTAAAATGCTTGCAATAATTTTACAAAATGTTATTTTTTTAATTTCTAATAATTCTGCAAAACAGGCACAAATACAGAAAAAACTGAAATTGGGAAAATTTTGCTTTTTATAGACAGTCATTTTGAGGATCATTCCAAACAGAAAGAAGACAATATTTGTTAAGCACATGAAATGTGCCAATCTAAAGTCAAACAAAAAAATACACTGGAGGGGGGAGAATTAAAACATGTGCTATTCTTTCAACAATACACAGTTCCACAAAACGGTTATGTTATGTGCCATTTATTATGCGCACTAGTACAGTGCATCGGCAATTTCAACTGAGTAAAGCAAGCACGTCACTGAAAGGGGAACCTTACAATTGTATTAGGAAGAAAATACCAGTCGAAAAAGGAAGGCTTAGAATGACGACGGACAAATGGCTACCTATTTCTAAACCCAGATGAAAAGGTAAGGTAAGTCTGGCAGCGGATATAGTGCAACTCCGACATCCCCTCATTTGTTTATAAACCCTGACTTGAGGCTATTGGAAGACTAGTTGCAGAGGACCATAAGGCCCTGCCAGGAGTAGACATTTGAAAACGTCTGCTAATAGAAGCCAAGGACGCATTTATTAAAACCTAATGAATAATACAAAATGTTTTAAACTGAACCCGCTGTATAACAGGAAGCCGGTTCCGTTGTAAAGGATCGGGCTGGCATGCGAGTGACGTCGGATCTATAAAATAAGTGGCTCCACTGTATTTTGAATAAACCCTAAGGTATGCAACAAGTATTGGGCAGTTCAGTCCACTAAGTCAGGGCCCTCACTGCAATATGCTTACTACACGAAGGAAACTGTCAAAACTTTAGGCCATATTTGTGTTTTATTTGATTTTCAAGTGTTTTAAATTGTTGAATTTGGAAGACAAGCATCTGGTAGCTAAAGAGAGAAGGCGTACGGTGGGGATTTAAACGGATAAAGATTAAATCACAATAAATGGATGATTGCTGTACAGCGGTTTAGTTTCCATATTTCAAGAGGGAAAATGTGAGATGAAGAGCGAGAGGCAGGATGTTGCTGGTGGGGCAGCAAGAATCTGTGGTATAAAACAACAGAGTGAATTAAGGCTCCAAGCTGCAAAATAATCTAGATACTGCTCTAGGAGGCAGGGAAAACCCTGAAAGCAGATGTTAGTACAGTATCACTATTAAGTGCAAAACGGCTGGTATTCCGAATGCTCCTTTCCCTTCATTCGGTCGGCCTGGTGATCTTCGTAGGAGATAGATTATGTGTGGAATATATATATATATATATATATATATATATAATTCCAAACCCTTGTTTTTAATAAATTCTAACTTCCACATGCTCACAGCATGCTGTTGGACACCTCAATCTTAGTTCAGTTCAAAGATGGGGGATCACTTCTCTCACCGAGTTTACAAGACCCCCACCGATTCCAAAGGGAAACATTGGATCCCTGCAATACTGCCGGCCTCCGGTAACAAATGCGAGGCTGCACCAGGCTTGGGTGCAGGGGGATCACTAGCGACTGAGGTGGCTGTGTGCCAGAGAATGCTGCTCTAAATTCACACTCTCAATTAGCTTGAGAGAGGGCACGGCCGACCTAGGAAAACCCTACAGGCTGTAAGCTGTGTTTTCGTTCAAGTGTGACTTGGCCTAGCTGTTCCGATTTGACCGTTCTTTTTCGCCTCGAGGAGCACCCGTCCTCCGCATTTCGGTATATATTTTCAGCGTAATGGTGGTTCCTCAATGTGTTAATAGATGGCTCTGTGAAACATGATGGTCGCCCGTCATAAAAATAAAAAAAAGAGAGTGTGTGTGTGTGTGTGTTTTTTTTTTTGTTTTTTTTTGTGAGTTTGATTTTTTTTATTTCACTGCCAGGTGTTACCTGGTGGTGACAAACAAAAAAAAAAATACCCCAAAAAATAAAATACATATGACACTGTCCACTCTAAATCCACCAGACGGTGTTTTATGTAAACATCTAAGAGGCTATCGGAGGAGTATGCCAGTGACACAACTGAAGCAGGCACAGTCACTGACATGCTTAAGGTCCTCCCACCTACGAAACGGCCAAGTACCCTCTGGGCCAATCTCTAATTCAAGCCCACAGTGAGAAAAAAACATTATCAGTTGGAGAGATTAGTTCAAACATAGAATCAATCATGTTTTCTCTCGGCTATATGCACCTACAACACCCAGTTTTTCCAAGGCCACAAGAAAAACTGAGGATTTAGACTCCAGGGGAACAAGATTAGTGCAGGTAGAAACACAATATTCGAAAAAAGAAACAGAGCAGATTTGGAATATAGCAGTAAATCACTGCCAGGCAGTGCAGCCCGACTTGTGCAGACCGTGCCTTCCAAGCCTTACAAACAATGTCCATGACTGAAAAACCAACCTCAATTGGGGGTTGGAAATGCACTAATTGTAACCAATAAGAATGGAGGATCACAGTGGCTATCTTGGGTTGCACTGTAAGCCACCATCCCACGCAGTTGCGAGGGAATAGCATGTGCTGTAGTCCTACCCTTGAGGGCCAATGCCGACTACATCTCCAATTCTTCTAGGCCGCATCATCAGTCAAATTTCCCCAGGAACTCATCCTTTCTCACAAATGCTCCTGGTTTCCAGAAGACTGTTAAACAATGACCTGGCCTGACAGGACAACAAAGAATCATGATCTACTCTTTTTGACTCCTGACCCACTGACACAGCTGCATATCCAATCACTCAATGGGTTTAATGCAGCTGCATAAAAGACCTGTGCGTCAAGGATTGAAGTTCGGGAACAAACTCACTATATTGTGTGTCTGAAATAGATACAAGTGTTAAATCAATACTAGCCTTCCTGTGTGCAATCAAGTTGCACTCGGGTAAAGCTTCCTCCTTGCCTTGGTGTATTTCTCAGTTAGGAAATGACCAAACAAACAAGTTACTTACTTTTAGTAACACTGTTTCTGGAGGAAACTCTATATAACCACAGATTCCTCACCTTTAGAATAAGGTCCAGGTGCCAGACTGGATCTATAAAATTTTCATAGGTGGCTCCTTGGACTCTGCCTAGGCTTCATTCCACTCCAGAAGTGATTGAGCAGAATTGCATTTAAGCGTAACCCATGCGCTCTGACATACATTTCTTGCTTGACTCTGTCTGAGCACCTGGATGCGGAGGCCAAAAGATAGCATGCACCAGCGTCCAGATCTCAGAATTGAGACCTTTTTAGATGGCAAAAAGAATCCACTGAACAGGGAGATAGGAGAGCATTGAGCAATATGCGATTAGATGGAGTATCCATCAGAAAGAGCATTAACAAAATAACTTGTTCTTCTGATGGACTCTTAACTGCAGATTCCTCATTTTTAGAATAGCTATCAAATCACTACCTTGTAAAGGTGGAGGAGGGTCTGTGGAATGGCATTGGACCACAAAATCTTGCCAGACAAAACAGTCAAAAAAGTGCTTGCCATCACACTTAGCTGTCAAGGCAATGGTGCTTCATGAACTTAAGTACAGGCGCCCATTTGCAGCCTGGCAGACGTTGAGGATAGCCACTACGCATGTAAACGAAGTGGTGGCAGCCTTAGCCCTTGTGGAATGGGCTCTCAGATCTTCTGGAAGCTGCTTTTTGGACAGTGTGAAGCAGATCTTAATAGAGAAGTCCATCCACCTCAACCGAGTCCTTTTCTGTACAGTCTTTACTTTCTTCACCTCAGAGAACCCATGAAAAGCCAATAGTCCATCCGATGGGCCTTGGTGCGATCAATGTAAAAAGCTTAAACATCGTTTAGGGTCAAACCAAAGGAGGCTCTCGTCCTCTTTCTATGGGTGAGGCAGGGCAAAGAATGCTGTGAGGGAAATGGATTGCCCAAGATGAAAAGGAGTCACAACTTCTGGAAAGAAGGCTTTTGTGAAACTTCAGTACCAGTCTGCCTACAAATAGGGGTGTGGGGCATTTGTAGCAATAGATATTGGAAGTTCACTCAGGACAGAAGACGCAGTAAACAGCTGTGCATCAATTCGAAGGGAGGACACATGAGGAATTTCAAGCTTAAATTAAGGTTCCACTGTGGCAACACAAAAAAGTTTGGGGGAGAAAGTGTGTCAAACCTTTACTAAACTGCATCACAACAGGTGTCTTTAACAAGGACAGTTGTTCTGTCAAACACAAAAATGCCAAAAGTGACAACAAATAACCTTTAATGGTACCCACTGCAATGCTAGGCTGGGCCAAAGACAAAACAAATGCAAAAAAATCTAGCTCTTTAGTTGTAATGGGTCTGTCTTGGAGATTCCACACCGAGCCACAAATGTGTACTCGGCAGCAAGGATGGTATCCACAACCTCAGGTGATCGATCAAGGAGGACAAATGCCACAGCTGAATCTCCACATATGGAGGTGTAGACCACGCAGGTTTGGGTGCAAATCCCTGCCCTGAAGCTGTGACAGAAGATCCTCCTGAAGTGGTACCCTGATCAGAGACAGATGCTTATCCCAGATGTTCAGGGTACCACACACTCCTAACCCAATCTGGAGCAATTAGGATGTGATGAGCCCGGTTATTCCTGATCATGTTCAGAACTCAAGACAAGAGAGGTAGGAAAGTGAACGAGTCCATTGCTCCACTCTAGCCAGAATGCATCGCCTAGCAAGAGTTTTCATAGGAACTTCAACGCACAAAAGGTTTGATGTATTCTAAACAGTGGTGAAAATACCTAGTCAGGGTTCCCCCAACTGTCAGAAGATGCCCTGTGCCACCTGGGAAGCAGACATCATTCTTAATCCACCAAGCACTTTCTACTCAGTTAGTCTACCCTGGCCTTTAAGGATCCGCCAGGTAGTTCACAATCAGGGAGATGCCAACTCCAGAAGCAGAGTCTACTGGCAAAGGACCTCACCCTGCCCTGCATGTTGCAGTACCACATGGCATTGGTGCTGTGTGTGAGATCCTGTACCAGTTTTCCCTAGATGGATGGCAGAAAGTCCTTCGGCATCAGGCAGATGGCCCACAATATGAAAAGATGGACAGCTCCCTTCCAGTCAGCAGAGTCCTCTGATCCCTACCTCACCAAGATAACCTTGTGAACCCAGCAGTGATGCATCAGTCACCAATGTCTGCTCAGGCTGGGGTTATGGAAAGGGCTCTACCATTGGTCCAACTGCAATAGAACAGCCGCCACTGCATATATGTTCAGTCCAATACGACAGGCTGTATTGGTAGTGGGTCTTCAGATTCCACTATGGAGTCTGCATATGCCCCTTGGCATAGTACCCAAGCAGGATGCATGAGGATAACATGCTACAAAGCCTCAGAACATCTCTTTCTGAGATCCAATACCAATGTTGAAACATAAGGATCATAGCCCAAATGTTCTGGACTCATTACAAAGGAACTGCAAAAATGCTCATACAGCTCCTATAATGGTAAGGCTGTGGGAAGGAGTCATGTGTGACTATGGCTCATTTATTGAGAAACCCACTGACGTCAGGAGGTTCACCACTGTTGGGAGTATGCCCTGACTGACTGTGGCAAACCCATCTACAAGAGACAGTTGACAAGTAAAGGGAAGCCTGGTAATCCCAACCTCTGAATATGGGCGTTGACCACCGCCATCAATTTCCTGCACAGCAGAGGGACACTGGTGAAGTCGAAGGGGAGCAATGCAAACTGAAAATGAACCTGACCTACCTTGAATTACAAGTAAAGTATGTGAGACTGCAGGAGGAACATATGAAATACGCATCTTTCGGGCCCAAAGCTTCCATTCAGGCACACACATTCAGAGCAGACAGAACCTGGCCCAGAAACACAATCTGAATTTGTCCTTCTGTAGGAAGGCATTCAGAGGATGAAGATCGAACATAGGCTGAAGCTCTTCATACTTCTTTCGCGTGAGGAAATAGCAAGAGTAGCACCATGCCCATATTTCCAAGTCTGGAATCCTTTTGATGATTCCTATGGGCACTAAAGTTTGCACGTCTTGCATTAGAATGGAAAGGTGCTCCTCCTAGAGCCATTCTTATGTGGAGGGGGGAGGTGCAAAATGGTATAAAGAAACATCAAGGTATAGCCATGCTGAGCGATTTAGAGGACCCATATGTTTGATTGCCACCATTGAAGACAGTGGTAGATATTGCCTCACATAGGGTAGTAGTGTCCAGCGAACGGTAAGCTAACCTGAGTGCCTTGAACACTGTTGCCTCAGAAAAGGATGACTGAGAGGACTGATGCCCTTGGAAACAAGCACACATGCTGCCAGAGCCATATCCGCAGCCACAGAAGGACTGGAGTGACTGCAGTGGAGGCTGGGGAAAGTGGCATTATTTGTATATCAAACCCATAAAGTAGCCTCAAAATATGTTGAACTGTTGAGGAAACTGTTTGGCAGGAGCCTAAAGACCAAGAGTGCGCGCCATGGCCCTACTCTCCTTAAAGTGTTCTAGGGCACAATCTGCTTTGAAGCCTAATAGGCATTAGACACTGAAAGACATGCACATAAGGGTGGCCTGTATGTCTTGTGCATATAACAGCTCAATAAACAAACAGCGTTGATTGAACTCCATGCTAGGCTAGGCAATTTTTTTTTTCCCCAAATGCCGCAATCCTCTTAGACTTCCTATCCATTGGGGGGGGGGTGGGAGTCTTATAATGCCAAATTGGAGTTCGTCTTGCTGGTGGCAGCCTGAACCATCGGCCTCTCTGAAGCAAGAGCTTCAGTAAGAGGAAGCAATGGCTCAGATGAGGCTGGCCAAGGTTGCATACCTTCTGTAATGACATCCTTCTTGACTTCAACGAAAGGCAGTTGTAGGTCCAGTATTAATCACTTGTACAAAGCTACAGTAGGACAATACAATGACACATCTCTACCATGCACAATTGCAACCCTTGGTAACACTCTTTCATATCTTGCTTTAAGTACCTTGGAAACTAGTTGTTAATGTTCGTAGAAGTGACTAATATGCTTCTCCAACAGGTCTCCATCAGCTGCACAGGTTGGCTCAACAACTTGATTTACCTGAGCCTTTTTCTAGGTTTTCTTTGGGAATGTCTATCTGTTTTTAACCTCTTCTTGCTTGGATCCCCAAGTACAAGGCCGGAGAGTTCAAGAGTTGACAAGAATGCGCAAGGGCTCTAGCACACCACGTTAGTCTTTCCAGTTTTGTTATTGCCACGCATGCATGGAATAAATACCAGTAAGTTGCACCTAACTTGTTTCTTTTTAGGTGTGGCTCCTGCTGACAGGAGAAATCCAGGCAGATTCAGTGAGCCAAAGACTGGAGACAAACTGTTACTGCTGGTGAGCTGAGGTGTTGTCCGATTGCCTAGAAAGTTGTGATCCGCACGGGAGTGATATTTATACCCTCCTGGATCAAAACAGGAGCAGAGATTTTCAAATCTCAAGCAAATGTTTCTAAAATGATCCGGAGGGAGGATTAGGCTCTATAACTAATCTGGCAGCAGGTATTTAGTGTGCTGACCCCAATGTAATCAGTTAATACAGTGGTGGTTCTGCAAACCCCAGAGAAGTGTGTTGGGGATGTGCATTTTGCAGATCTACTAATGCACTTTGAATGCCCATCTATGTAAAAGCTGTCATCATCATAAGTGGAGGCTAAAACATCCCAACCATTGTCATCTGCGAGGGGTGGCAAGCTCTGGTCAGAGTCTAAATCAAAAAGCCATTGGAGCCTTGGGAGGGGGTTGGGGGTAGTTGTTCAGAAGAAAGCCTCTACAATGAAGTCTGTACTACTTGGGCAAAACTTTGTACCTTTACCTTTTAAATAACAGTTATTGCATAAAAAAAGGTTAAAATGCAGGTAGTGGTAAAGTGAGATAAGGGGAATTTTAGGGTGTAGAGGTTTCAGTGGTAAAGGGAGGTAAGGGTAAATTTAAGGTTATGAGTGGGCAGTGGTAAAGCAAGATAAGGGTAATATTACGGTTTAGCGGAGGGTAGTGGTAAAGGAAGGTTAGGAGTAAGGGGTTAGGGGTGTTTCCTTATAAATAAATATAACAATACATATATATTTTTTCACTGAAAAAAAAACAAAAGGTTACAGACATATTATAGGTAGGTTGACGTTTTACCTATACAAAACTACAGAAATTCAGCAGTTAAAGCAATACTTATAGTTATACTTATGTTAAGAAGCTTTAACTTGTGGACTAAAGTTACTTACCAATACAAGTTAAAGTTTCTTTCTTAGATAAGAATAACTAAGTATAACTGCTGAACTTCTATGGTTTTGTATGGGTAAAACATCAACCTAACAATACCGTCCCTGTAACCTTTGTTTTTTTTCAGTGAATATGCATTTTTAAAAAAACGTAAAGTAATATTTAATAACCGTCTGTTAATACAACCACTGCTATGCACGGCCTTTTGCTCTGCATGGCAGGGTTTGGTTGCAAGGCCTGCAGCCTGTATGCTCACCCCTTATGTCAGTTTTTTACAGTTTTTTCCTCCCTCGTGCCTGGTGCAAGAATGAAAGTGGTAGCTACAACTTTCCTTTCAGGTTGCTGCCAGCCTTGCTTTTCCCTAGGATCCACAGCAGGTGGATCCACAAAGGATCAACGTCCCTAGACATCTATATTTCTTTTTCCTTTAATAACTTAAAAACTACTGCACAGATGTCCACCAAGTCACAAAAAGAGGTCTTTCTAGACCAACATCTAGCTTTCTGCCAAATGTGGTGTAATTCTGTTCAGCAGTTCGGGCTACAGTTGTGTCAGAAATCCCTATAGGAAATTGCATGAGGAACACACGTTTTGGGAACTCCACCATTTTTCTCGGCCCCGCTTGTCGGATCACTCCAAAACTTTCCAGACAGCAGCTGGAGTGTCTAGGGGGCTAGTTTTAAAAATAATTGTGAAAATTCATCAAATGGCGCCAAAGTTATTAGCAAGACAAAAATAGGAAACTAGGTCCTAACTATAACTACATATGGTTTTTGAGTAACCCCCTCCCCCCAAAAAATATCAATGAAGCTATGCTTACCAAACATATACTTACCGTAGGTGGAAAAGGCATCTGCACATAAAACACATGCACTGTAAAGACATACATTTATCTGGGGGTTCCACTTCAGAAGGGGAAACAAAGGATGGAACTTGGGCTGTGTGCTGCAGAAGATTCAGAGTGTGGCCTCTATCAGGGTCAAGCCAACGTCAGTTCATGGTGGACAGCGGGGTCAGTACTGGATTCGCCTTTGACATGAGCACTAGCATCTATGAAGGAGGGACAAATGTGCATCTCTGAGCCAGGGTTCCAGTCTGCACCGGAGTCAGTGCTGAACCATTGACTGGTCCAAGGGTTTTCAAATGATGCCGAGCATAGAAAGGCTAACAGTAATCCTCCTGAAGGCTCATGCAAATCCTGGGGGCCCAAAGGCATGCTAGAGGGAGCAGAAGAACACCAAAGATACACATCATTGATTCCTCAAAGTTCCCAATCTAATGTAGTGTCACCAATGGGAGGGAGAATTCCGGGTTCACTGGGCTCAACTGTGTCAATAGCTCCTCAATCAGAGATCGGGAGCCAGATCGATTCCACCTTTACGTCCTTGCTACTGCCCTTTTGACAGAGAGAGAGGTCGGGTGGGGTCAAGTCCTGCTTCACCTCCTTATGTATCCACTTGAGCTACAACGCACAGGAGGGCTTTGATAGCAAAGAAGATTTCTTGTGGGAACAGGTCCCTGTCCCAAACCTGGCATAAGAACAGGACTTGTGACTTCTTCCTGTGTTCAGCGACATACAGTTTTGTTGATCGTCTTAGAGACATAAGTGTGCACTCATCGCATGATTTGGAGTCATGCCCCTGAGTCCAAATACCAAAGACACATCTTGCGCATATCCATAACCAACATCTGTTTTCTGCGGTCACAGCATGGTTTGAATTCTGTAGTTTTAGAAGGAGACATAATTCCCTTTGTTAGACCTGGCATCCTTGGCGTGGTCTCCTCTGTTTTTTTGTCTCTGCCTTCCATGTTTTGACTGTGTGCTGGACTCTGTTTTTACTACTCTGGGCACTTTACCACTGCTGACCAGTATAAAGTGTATGTGTAATTGGCTTTTCTTGATTGGCATATTTGATTTACTAGTCAGTCCGTAGTAAAGTGCACTAGAGGTGCCCAGGGCCTGTAAATCAAATGCTACTAGTGGGCATGCGGCACTAATTGTGCCACCCACAAGCAGCCCTGTTAACATGTCTCAGACTTGCCACTGCAGTGTCTGAAGTCTTGCACTGCTGAATTTGACCTGGCAAGTCTACCCACTTGCCAGGCCCAAACCTTCCCTTCATGTACATGTAAGTCATTCCTAAGGTAGGCCCTAGTTAGCCCCATGGGCAGGGTGCAGTGTATGTTAAAGGTGGGACACGTACTGATGTGTTTTACATGTCCTAACAGTGAAATACTGCCAAATTAGTTTTTCACTGCTGCAAGGCCTATCTCTGTCATAGGTTAACATGGGGGCTACCTTTATATAACGTTTAAGTCACGTTTCCCTTTGGGGGCAGATAGAACTATGGAGTTTAGGTCTCTGAACTCACAATTTAAAAATACATCTTTTAGTGAAGTTGGTTTTCAGATTGTGTGTTTGAAACTGCCACTTTTAGAAAGTAGGCATTTTCTTGCTTAAACCATTCTGTGACTCTGCCTGCTTCTGTATTCCCTGTCTGGGTCAGACTGACAGTTGGGCTGTTTGTGAATCCCCTCTAGACAGTGAGCCAGGGTGTAGCCTGCATATCCTGATGAGCCACCTGCGCTAGAGTGGAGGGAGGAGTGGTCACTTACACCTGAATGGACTGTGCCTGCCCTCATACAATGCAGTTGCCAACCCTCTGGTGTGTGACAGGGGCCTGGCCAAGGCAGGATCCTGTAAACAACTGAGACATTTCTTTGAAGTGTGCCTACTTCAAAGGCAAAAAGGTGTATAAATAGTGGACCCAAAACCCCAGACTTTAGATTTCTTCAAGATTACTTCTGGATTTAAGAGGAACCGTTGCGGGGAGAAGAGCTGAGGAGAGTTATGCCCCTGCCTGTGACTATGCTTTGTTGGGCTATCCTGCAGTTAATGCTTCTGCCTGTGAAAGTGGACACAGACAAGACTTTGTTGTGCATTCCTGCTTGAGAAGAATCCCCAAGGGCTTGGACTGAGCTTGCCTCTGGTTTTGAATTCTCAGGGCCATCAAATACTTCCTCTGCCAGCACCGGGACTCTCTGCTGAGACTTCTGCCCTGCCAAGAGGTGTCCTATCTAGTCCCTGGGCCCTTGAAAGGAGAAGCTGGCAGAACAAGAGCTGAAATTCACTCTCAGAACGCCGTGCGGGGAAATTTTCGACGCACCATCTGCAACACGGCTGATAAAAGACGCACCACCCGCTTTGTGGCTGAAATCAACGCTCCACCTACATCGTGGCTGGGGGATCGACGCACTACGGCTGGAGAAATGATGCAACACCCGATTGCAGCTGCTGATAACGACGCAAACAGCGGTTTTCAAACACTGGGCAACCCGATTTCTCAGGCATGGTCTCTGGGAGACAAAGTCATTGTGAACTGGCGCAGATCCGAGATGTCCTGTTCGGAAACAGACGCCTCGCTCTCTTGCGAGGGAGAAAAAAAGACGCATCCCCTACCCGACCAGAGAAGAAATGACACAAGGCTTCACTCGCGAGTAAGGAATCAACGCATTGCTGACTTTTCCGACGCACGGTTGCCAATGCGGCTTTATGTTTGATGCAAACCAGGTATTTTGTCTAAAATCAACATTTCCATTGTTTTCTATGGAGTAAGACTCATTCTTTTGAAAATTCATATTTTGACTTGTGTATGTTGGAGTTTTGTTATTTTGGTCTTGTTTGGTTAAATACATATTTCTTATTTTTCTAAACTGGTGTGGTGTCCATTTTGTAGTGTTTTCACTGTATTACTGTGTGTGTTGGTACAAATACTTTACACATTCCTTCTGAGTTAAGCCTTTCTACTCGTGCCAAGCTACCAAGGAGGTGAGTGGGGATTAACCAGGTGTGTTTCTCCTTTGTCCTAACTAGAGTGTGTATCCTTGTTTGGACAGGGGGTAACCTGACTGCCAACCAAAGACCCAATTTTTAACACCCTTGAACATAGGATTTAGTTTTGGGAGTGGTCAAAGGATGGACAAAAGTAAAAGCAGCAGTCCAGATCCACATTTGAAGGTGTGAAAAGAAAGGAATGGATATCAGCAGGCAGGGCTGGTGCTTGAATGCAGCTACGCTCCGTCATTGCTGAGGTGAATCAAAGCCAAGCTTGAGATGCACATCGCCACAGAGTGGCATAAAGCAGTACTGCTACGAAAAGTTTCTGGAGAATATTCTAAAGGTAAGGAATCTGTTGTTAGAATATCCTCCAGAATGAGGCGGAAGGGATAAAATACACTGAAAATGGGTGCAAAAAAGAGCTCCGGACATCAAGGCATAACAGCTCCAAATAAAGGCCCAGCAAACATGGGAATGTTAAAGGAAGTCCATGAGCAAAGGCCAAGATGATCCTTTACAAGAGAAACATAATAGCTCAATATCATCATACTTTCACAATGAAGCAGAAGTAGTAGTCCTCACACGCACACTGCCCGCCAGAAGTGTTCCACTATCACTCTGTACCTGGGGTGGAAATGCTTAGGCTGCAAGATTAACAGCCTGTGCACGACTGCAAAGAGCAAGAGGTGATGCAAAATAAAAACTGTCTCCCACAAAATCTGCTGATCTGGTAAGAGCGAGCAGATGGGAAAATGGCTGGCAAAAAGAGTGAAAACCAAGAAAGGGAGAAGATGCTGCCAGTGCATTAAAAAGGGTGATAGCACATATGTGTCTACATATAATGAGAGCGAGGTGATGAGTGTGTAACAGGGCAGAAGGGGTGCTGTAGGCACAACAGCTATCCTGAAACAATGAGAGCCAGGTCTAGAAATCATGGTCTCTCTCCTCCAAACACAGGGGAAATTATCAATGGAAAGAAAACAGAAGCACCACCCAAAATGAGAGAGGTTATATTCAAAATTCAATTCATGATGTGAGAAATACTGTTTGAAATCTCAATAAAATGTGTCAAAAAACTGACCTTACAAAGCCACCAGAAGGCTTATAATAGTGTTCCTCATTTCCCTAAATAACTTACTATGTATATGCATGCATAAAAAGTTTGCCAGGAACCAAAATATGATTAACATGGCCTGGTGAAGAACAGGTGAATATGAATGGCTATACAAATCATATATGCAGAGAGGGGAGAGCCAACATCTGAATCTAAGGCTTCCAATAAATGGTTTAAACTTGAGTTGGTTAATCTTGAGCATTGATTCCTCTGCAATAGTATCACAGAGCAGTAAATGAATAAAATGAACTATATTCCACTAGCAAGGTGACAAAACATTCCAAAAGTGCATTATGTTTTCAACAAATATACAAGCCTGTAATAGCAATGTATAGCCTATTGACCTTTCTGAACCAAAATAAATCATTCAACATTCTAGCAACCATGACTAACAATCCAGCCCACTCTCAATGCTGCAATCCACCCCAAACCTGTTTAAGTCCAATATTTTTAAAATAGCAATCACTGAATGGGTCACCAAGCCTAAAACTGACAAACCACTCTTGGTCACCCAGGCATTTTTATAACCTAATTTATTATGGCAATGGTCTATACTAAGGCTTCCTCAAATAGCTTAAGTCAAACTGCAAATCATCCAGAACATGGCAGCACATACTAGTGGATCTCGGAAACATGAACCAGTAAGCTTCCAGATGGGCAAATTATACCAGGCTTCCTATAACTTGTCATGCTCTTTTTTGGTCCACCTAGTTATCTATGACATGATTCAAACACATTCAGCAGAAATGCTGTTGTCAGTGAACAAGGGTATAAAGCAGATAGCGTTTTAGCACATAAAATATGCAGCCGTTCCACATTAGGGAGCTAGTGCATGTTGAGGGTTGCCTCCGTCAATGGAGGAAACCTTCGAGGTTTGAGCTTCGCCACTCTCTATCAGGCCCAACAACTTGATGCCTTGTGTCAAGAGGATTACCTGAGCACCTACATCTCCCCAGACAGATCTGAGGAAATGCACCTTCTAAAAGACAACATTACCCTGGATGAGGTTAGGGAAGCAATCAGCAATCTTCCTTCACCTTGATGGCTTCACTGCCACATTTTATAAAGTCTATGCTTCTCTCCTGATAGAACCTTCAGTACTGGTCTTTAATTAATTTTTGCCATCTGGAGTGGTCACAGATACCATGCTTGAGTCACACATAATTCTTCTTCTGAAATCAGGTAAACCCGCTTCACAATGCCCTTCATATAGGCCCACTGACCTGATGTGAAGGGTTTGTTTCTATCCTGTTTACCCACCTACATCACGTACAGCCAACTATAATCGCTCTGAAACAAATATGTTTCATTTGCAACAGGCAGGCAAATGATAATAAGAAGCTGGCAGTACCCTCATGGAAGTAGCAGAGCGATGACACCAACCTATGGCCCTTCTCTTCCGTGACACTGAAAGGGGTTGACTGGAACTACCTCTCTAAAATTCTGGATAGAATCCACTTAGGGCCCAAAATGACAGCATTTATCCTTGCAAACTTTTGGAAACCCACTACTAAGCTCAAAATAAATTGTTACTTCTCCCAGTTAATTCGGCTTACACTGGGCACCCATCAGGGGTGCCACCATCTCCCTTAATATTCGCTCTCACTGTGGAATCGTTTGTGGCTAAGTTGCAAGTTAACCCTCAGACTGGTAGATTCAACGTTCTTCAGGCCATTAGGTCATTCAAGTTTGCCCTCCTGACAAAGCCCTGGGACCTGATAGAATCCCTGCCGACATATTACACTATCCCAGAATTTTGGGGGCCATTACTTACCAATGTTTTGAGATCTGCTTTGATGGGCCCCCTGATAGACACCTGGAAAGAGGCGATCATTGTACCTATTTTTAAGAAAGGGGGCAGGGCTGAACCAGTGTTATTGTCCAATCTCCCTCTCAGACAGCTCTGTTAAGATCTTAGGCCAAGTGATACTATCAAAGTTGGAGATCTGCGCCATGGAGACCGACTGTTTATCAAAGGTACAGTATGGGTTTCGCCCAGGGATGGGTACAATTGAACAGACTCTCATCCCGACTCTTATAGTACCAAAATATACTATAACCAAAAAAATATGTGTCCACCTAGTTTTTATGGACCTGTCCTGTGCTTTTGACACAGCTGAAAGGCCCAAACTGTGGGACTGTTATGTCAGACATGGGGGTGGATAAAGGTATAATTTTTCTTCTCCGAAGACTCCATGTCTGCACTTCTGCTCGGGTCCATTTCAGTCAGGGGGGGCAATCTGACGGAGGAATTTGCCCTCTATAAAAGGGGTTAGACAGGGATGTGTGCTGGCGCCTTTTCTTTTCCATCTCTATATAAGTGGTCTGGAAGAATTGTTGTGTAAAATGGGGAAGGATTTGCCACTCATTAATCCCCAGCCAGTCCCAGTCTTACTCTATGCGGACTATGTTGTCCTTATTTCAAGGACAGCAAATGGCCTTCAATCTTTGTTGAATGCTTTCAATACTTTTATGGGGAGCCTTGGTCTAAGAACAAATAGAACAAAGTCCTATGTGATGAAGAGCGGTCCAAAGCTATCAAAAACTAAGAAATTTGTTCTTGAAGGTTCAAAAATATTAAAAGTTCCGAAATATACTTATCTTAGGGTCCCGATACATGTTGGTTTTAACTGGAGGTTTTTAACTAGTGTTGGTGTTTTGCGATTTCAAAGAGCCGTAGATGCTGTTTTTAGGTTCTCAAAGAAGCTAGTCCATAAACCAGTGAGGGAGATGCTGACTATTTTTAAAATTAAATGTTTCTCTATTGCGTCGTTCGGAGCTGGGGTTTGGGGCTATGGCGACTGCACGGGCCTTCAGGTAGTGGAAAATACATTTCTGAGGAGGTTATTAGCAGTTCCGCAATCCATTCTGGACGCTTTCTGTCATGATGAAGTTGGTCTGAGAGGTAAAGCCGGCTATATAAGATTGCAACCCTTATTGCTTTGGCTAAGAATCTAACTAAAACCCGAAATTCTGTAGACCAGTGATTTCGGACTGTTTGTCACTGACTCGGTCCATGGATGTTCCCTGGTTCAGATATGTCAATTCCTTAGTCTCCCGTCTTGGGGTTGGGGGAATATTTCCATGCCCCTGAGCTCTTACCAGCCAAGGCCAAAAACAGGACTAAGAAGCTCTATTGGCATTCTATTTTAGAACTGAATGTGACTGGCAAAACATCAGGGGATTTGGACAGCTCGTTGCCACAGCCGCAACACCCTAAGTTGTATCTCACTATCATTCTTCTAGAGCGGCACAGGTTTTTATTGACTAGATTTAGTTTGAAATCTATACATTTTTTAGTAGCATTTCCCAATCAAGGCACTTACTTTAAAAAACCTCTGCCATGTGTATGTGACGGTAATTTGCATTTTGTTCTCTTTTGTAATTTATATACTGTACCTAGGAGAAGGTTTTTACATCCTGTGCTTTTGTCTTTAAGCAGTAGGTCTAGCTATTTTGCCTATTCATATCTACATGACTTGGGGAAATGTTATATTTGAGGCTATTCGAATTTGCAAGTATTATTAAATTTTGTAATATGTGTTTATCCTGATACTGTTATTTATATTTTTCGCTGATTATTGCATATGTAATTGACAATGTCTTTTATGGCTCTTTTGAGTTGAATAAAGTATGACTGGCTAACTGGTGGAGAGGTAGTCGATGGCGTAGAACATAAATAAGCTTGCCTTATTTGCCAACCGCATTCTCTGTGTCATAACGAACCCCGATACTACAATCCCAACGCTGATGGAAAAACTAGACCCTTCTCTTGGGCATCAGGATTCCAAATCAATTTAACCAAATCATGGGGCTGGGGTGTTGCTGATCCCCCAAAACAGCATTGAGGGCCTTATATGTAGAGGAGACTTTCATTTGAAGGCGTCACCCATTACTATTCATTTTCCGCCCCTGACCAAAGTCTTATACTCCTGGCACATACACCCCCCTCCCACTCACCCCCCTCCTCCAATGTCCCTTTTCAAGGATTTGTATTGTTGAGGGAAACTAGAGATCTCATGGTTAGGCAGACTTATTTGTTTGAAAACGGTCTCTTTCTGCTGGGTTCAGGGTTGTTCCTTCATCCTGGGCGACTTCTTTGACAATGGCAACTTACAGACACAAGGCAACTAAGTTGTTATATTTGACCTAATTCACCAAGGCAGCTTCAGATTGAGTCAGTCACTTTTTTGGGCAGGTAGGCCCCCACGTACTTTGCTTTCCAGCGCAACAACATACCCAAAGAATTCCTCTATCTCAACAACGTGTACCATTAAGGCATATCATGGCTCTACAGATACCTCTCACAATTGACGCCATCCAAAAATCATGCTTATGTTTTGCAGTGTGGAAGGTAGCTAGCTAGAGATTCCAGACAACACTTTTTTTTTGGGGGGGTGGGGGGGTTGGCAAAGAGCGGCGAAATCTTCGATTAGCATCTGCTACAAAGGGAATGCATGTAAAATACTGACTTGTTAGTATCTTACACCCATTAGATTAGCCAAGATATCCGGGGGTTTGGATTTGTGCTGGAAGGGGCGTTGAGAGAGGGGCATCTTTATACGTACATGGTGGTCATGCCCAGAGATTAAGACATTCTAGGGTGAGATCCAGAGCACAGTGCAGACCATTACTAACATTTATCTTCCCCTTGAACCACTAATAATTCCCTTGGGTGACTCAGAGGCTGCTGATAATTTTCCCACAACAGCACCTCAGGGAAGTCTACTCTCCCATCTACTCCTTGTGCCACGACTCTGTGTGGCACAGATGTATAAGCAACCACTTTCTCCTTCTCTAAATATGTGGTGGAGGAAGGTTTGGTCCATCTACACTATGGAAAAATTGACCGAGACCGGGTGGCCGAATTCAATGCTATATTGTGCCCCTTCACTACTCACATCAAGCGCCTACAACGGGCAGGACGACTCCATATGACAATGGCAAAAATACTACCCACATCTGATGTCCACATTATGTTTTCTTCCGAACCTGAGGAAGGATCTGCTGAAATGTAATTTGTATGTGATTGACCAGGGTTGAGCTGTATTTTGAATCAACTTTCTCATTATATTCAGGTGTACATGACCTGCTTTTCCTGTCACTTATGTGCAGGAACTATTATTCATAGAGGAACTGTACGATGTGTCATGTTCACTAGTTTTCGCTTGAAACTGCAAAATAAAATAAAATTGTATTTAAATTTATTTATTTTTAAATTGTGTTGTCATATGCCTTCTTACCATTTTAGATCTGCTTGTACATGCATTTTATCTGTGCCCAGAAAATAATAATAATAGAAGGTGGTGGGTCTATTTCGTACACTAGAACCACTCTGCTGAACTTATATACTCAATTTTTACACAGCAAAAAAACGTTCCTCCTTACCATGAAAGTAATGCGTGTACCAGCGTCAGGGCAATCTAGGGTAACAATATGTCATATACATTTTACAATGAATCAATGAAGCAAAATCAAAGCTTCAAACCTATCCACAACAGTCTACTCAACGAGGGTACATCAAGAACCTCAAACACCAACCTACTCAGTGCATTCCTTCTCTATGTGCTCATCAGACACCACTTACGACACAAACTGCAACATCACACATTACATATTCCTCCATTATCTCAGTGGCACAAGCAACTTATGTCACAGGAAAGCAGGGCAAAGCAATGAAGACCCCACAACAGGGTTGCAAAACCTAACAACGATTCTACTATTTTAATGTGAAAATATACTCAATGCATGATTTCATTGTTTTGTTCTTGTACAGTTGAACAATCAGAGAGTTCAAGTCGCTTAAATCTGTGTGGTAGAATTAAAGACCTTTCTGGTTTACCTGAACATTTCTTTTAACATGGCACAAAAGGTAATAGACTTTAGAGAATGGTACCTGGTGGGGTCCCATGTTTCCCAGCGGTCCTTTGCCCAAAGGGGTCAACTTCTGTTCTATAGTCGATATGAGATTACACGCTAGTAAAGTCATAATACAGGGCACTGCATCAATACAGCTGTGAGTGGACGAAGGACTTAGGACACGGAGTTGCAGTCCCATGAGCGCTCCTTGCGCTGCCTCGAGAGTGGAGCTGCTCCTTCTGGAGATGGCGTTCAGGCTCTTACCACCTCTGGTGTATGCCATACTCATTTGTCTGAAAAGTGCACTGTTGTGCTAACTATGCAGCACATGCAGCAAAAGTTTACTCCGACCAAGACTAACCCAGGACCTTGCTAACTTGACTGGTCAGGTAGAATGATGCACACAGTTCCATTACCTCTGTCCGTACTGCTCCCAGCATCTCAGTAAATACCCAGAACATAATCAATGAGATTGTACCGGTCACAATCGGCAAGATCATTGCATAATCTGACATTCCAGCTGATCACCTTTTAACCTATAACACTGGCACACATGCTCCACTCGGACTGGGGCACAGACGTGGATGAACCACCTCAACATGCGTTCTCTTCTATCTTAATGTCATGGGCCAAGGCAGACACCTCATGCTTCACATGCTCTGGTCCTGTACTTCCCTTTCATTATACTGGCCAGGGGTTTATCTCACTTTTTGGTCGTGGTGACACCCTTCACAGGTAGGAGAATTGAGCACTGAGTTTTTTCGCTATACACTGAAGAACAGGCTTGCATCCAGCTTCCTAGATCTATCGCTGTTGCTGAAGAAGCGCATGGTGGCTAAGCACTGGAAGTCCAGCACACTGCTTAGGGTGTATATGTGCAGGCATTCAGTGGTTGTCTAAGTGGAGTTGGGTGGGGCAGCATGGCACACTCAGGTGTGAGGAAGCCAAGGGCCTGAGAAAGCATCTCCTTTCAGAGGGATGGAAAGTGTTGCTTAATGCCTTCCCGCCTCAGCCCAGGGATGACACAAACCCACCTACCGTATGGCTGCAAACATTTCATGTAGGTGCCTTCCTCTACTACAACTGACCGCAAAGGGGTAGTAGACGCACTTTGCCTTGCCTCAGGGTTAACGTGTCACATGGTTGCATGCATAAGCCTATGAGCATTCACACCAAGTTCACACCCTAACTTACATTGCCCTTCCCGTCCAGCACTAAACCATCCAACATTTCTATAGTTGGTGATATCATGTCACCCATGTGCGCCTCTGTTGTTTTACATTTTTTTGTCTGTTCCTATCTCACCCATTGGAGTGGGGTGCCCCATCCCCCAGTATATGCCTATGGCCTCCTTTGTATGCATTAGGAAACTCTCAAACCTGCCCCAGATGGGCGTCCCAGTCCCTCCTGGGCCTCTTGACCACCACTCCACTCCTAATAATAACACTCTCAGACCTTGGGGTGGAGTACCATTGGCCACAGTTTATTAGCAGTTGTTCATAATTCACATAACCGATCATAAATCATCAGTACAATAATCAATCATACACACACAATCACAAAATGGCATCTGTCATAAATCATTTTTTCCATTTGCAAATCCTTGATCACCAGTCGTAAGCTGGTGGGTCATCATCATAAATCATCTTTGACAGAGCTTTCCAGCCCGGTTACCATCCATGCCGTGGTAGCGAAGGCCCCCAGGGGTTACGCTTGCGTTGCGGCTTGGCTTCCGTTGGTACTGACGTGTGACATTTGCAGCCCTCTCTGGCTGTGTCCAGGCTGCAGGTGCCGTGCCCGCTCTGCGACTACCCCCATTTATTTGGCTCTTCCTTTGCCCCTCGGTGTCCCTGCCGTGAGGCATCCCAAGTACACCACTCTGGCACTTCTTCCCATTCAACAGCCTACGGGCTGCCCTACTGTGTTACTGACACCATTCATTGGTGCTGCTTCCGCCACGTTGTCGGCGCTATTTCTACGCATAAGTTCACAAGCCCCGACCATGTTCAGGAGCGACACATCCAGAATAACTGAGAGGATGAATATTTTGATCTTGCTGTTTTATGGAGGTGCAAAACTCACCAGAAGGTATTTTTTGCTTCAGTAAGTTCACAGAAGGATACCTTCATGCTGTGTCGTAGGCATGGGGAGATTAAATGATTTGCCCAGAATCACCAAATATCGGAGCAGACGTCAGGACTTAGGGGGTTATTCCAACTTTGGAGGAGGTGGTAATCCGTCCCAAATGTGACGGATTTACCACCAGCCTTATTACGAGTTCCATAGGATATAATGGACTCGTAATACAGCTGGTGGTATATCCGTCACTTTACCGTCACTTTTGGTACGGATTACCACTTCCTCCAAAGTTGGAATAACCCCCTTAGACTCATTTACCAAATACGAAAGTCACCACCTCCTCCCCCTTTAGTCCAAAAGCATCTATTGCACAACACAAGTCCAGGCGATGTTTTGGGGCCATATGTCCAATCCACCCAAGAGGTGGACCCCGTCTTCTGAGCAGTAGCCCAGTACTATGAGGTTAATGTGCCTGCATATGACACACTCCCCAACCGCGCTCTTGCAACATGTACCCATTGCAATCGTGAGCTTCCTTTGGGTAAACAGGTATGCCCCCCAAGGTAGGTTGACCACTTTTGCCTGGCTGCATGCTGCTTTATCCGTGACTTGGTCCTTCTCTCCTGTGGTCCTTAGCAGGAACTGTTCTACCACCTCCCATGCTACTTTGCATGCAGGAGGTTACTTATTTACCCGCTTTAACCACTGCTAACAGCCTGGCTCAGCTTGATACTACATTCCCGAACATATCCTTAAACCGCATTTGCCCTTATGTGCGGCTATTGGGGAGCAACCAAAAGAGTTTGTCAAATTGTGTGCTCTCGAATACTATCGTACCACCAGAGAATGACAAAGTTGTATAGTTGCAAGACCAATACCAGAGGCCATGAGTTTCATGGGTAGAGCCTTGAGTTCCTTTTTTGCCTATACAGTTTTGTGAGATGGTTTGATAGCCTGGAGGAACAGCTTCATGCAAAACTGGGGCCATGCCATCTCCCAACCATGAGTCAGTTATGAAGATTAAGTCAGGTTGTGTGTCAGTGAGTAGGCTGTAGATTTAGTACTTGTATTTACAGAGTGGCCGAGCATTTATGAGTAGGCAGTTTAGAGATTGCGTTTTAATGGTGGTGTGATTTTGTTTTGTGGAGGAGTTATTAGTATATTTTTAACTTGTAGCATGTGAGTCATTAGTGTTGATATTAACTGTATGAGGGTCACAATAGTGTTGTTTTCCTATATTGTGTTCGTCATCCAGCAGGCTCAGAAGGCATCATGTTGGGTCTGTGTGTGTTGGTGATGGAAATGGTGGTTGTGAGGGAGGTGGTGAGTTGTGTTGTTTTTGTAGACTAGCCTTGTTGTGTAAGAGACATGGGGATGCGAAATTGTGAAGATTGGCATGTTGTATATTTTGTTTGCGTCTGTTTAGGGTGGAAGGAGTATGGGTTGAGGTAATATTGTAAGGCTCTAAATTGTGCAATGGATGAGAGGCCGGTAAATGAATGTTACTATGTTGGGGTGTTTGTGGTAGATGGTGGTGAAGAACGTGAATTGGTTAGTTGGTTTTGGATTTGCATTATTTTTGGAGTCAGGAGGGTGGTGATGGGTTTGATGGAAAGTATTTTGAAAGTGTGTGCGATTCTGATGTGCTGGTGTGTATGTGTTTCATTTTTGTGGAGTAATGAGAGAAGATATGGATATAGTGTTTTTGTGACGGATTTGAATTTCAGTTACTGCTGGTGAGTAGTTTTTTAAAAGTATCGGGGGTGGTGATGTGTTTTGGAGAAGAGTGTATGTTGTGAGTAAGAGGGGATGACACGAGTTATGATTGTGTTAGATGTGATCACTGGAAGAGGTAATTTGTACGGTGGATTATAGTGTAAGTAATCTATGGTTGTGTGTAACTAGTAAAAAGAGGAGGAGGGTGTTTGTGGCTGGTGTGATGGAAGGCTAAGTATAGGTTTCGTCATTATAAAAAAGGGTGTGTTTCGAGTAAGTAGAGGAAAGAGCTGGTGTTTTTCATGAACATGGGTGTGTGTCTGGATGCATTATAGTTTTGAATAATGTGGCTTTGTGTTGTGTTTGTAATGTGTGGATGTGTTAGTGGTGTGGGACAGAGTTGTATTTTGTGTGATAATGAAGGTGTCATAGTGTTGTAGTGAGGGCAGAAAAGAGTATAGCTGTGGTTTGTGTGGTTTTGTAATGGTTGTTGAGACATTGAGATCTGTATGAGATTTGTTTGTGGTGTATGGGTAGAATGCATTTGCTGATATTGTGTTTGGATGTTGGAGAATGTGGAAGGATTAAGAACTTTTCTGAAAAACAGAAAATTGTGAGGCATCTCTGGCCTTCGGCTCTACCTGTCCTGAACAGGCCCAAACAGGCAGCTGCCCTTGTCCTCTCCGCCCATAGCCGTGACGCTTAGGCTGAGACACCCTGAGCCCCAGATTTAAAGAGCCTTACTGGCCAATGGAACCCTAGCCAGAACCCTAACCAATCAGAATACTAACCCTAAACCCTAGAGCCAATGGGAGACTTGGCCCTATTAACCAATAACAACCCTAGCCCTAACAGTCAATAAGAACTGTAACCCTAACCCTTGGTCAAAAAAAGAACCCTAGCACCAATCAGAACACTAGTGTGGTATCCTCATTTCTATGCCATGTATTTTCCCACCACTTATATGCTCCCTGCTGCTCAGCTAGTGTGACTCTGAGGTAACAGAATGCTGCTGTGTACATGGTTTGAGTGAGTGTCAGTTGGAATGCGTGGGCTGAGCGGCTAGGATGCTGCTCTTGGCAGGGCCTTTCTGCTACATTCATAACATCTTCTACCTGTAACCCGAGACTCCTACCTTGTGAATAAATCTTATCCTGTTTCACCTATACCACTGTTTACCCAGCAACATAATTTACTGCAATAGCAAAGAGCAGAAACAAGACCTAGAGTGAAGACTACAGTGTTACTGCAGGAACATGAGAGGAGAAGAAATTAAAACTGAAGATTACATGAAACTATAGAAGAGACCTATTACTAAAACTCAACTTCTACAATTGCAACCTGAAGGAATTGAAACACCCCAAAGGCCCCATCAGCGTCTTTAACAGCCAACAGCCTGCAGTTTGGGGCGTTCATGCTTCTTTTCATCAACTTCATCCAGCCCTTTCTGACATCTTTATCAAAGCGGGAGATGGACAGCCCTTCTGACAGCCTACAGTCTCCTCAAGTTAGATGTGCATGCCTGATTGGACCCGCTTCAACTGAATGCTGTATTTACACTTAAGGGTTGGCAATCACCAAAGAACTGTCCTGCTGAACTTTATTTGAACACAGTTCAGACCCCAAGCCACCTGCAGCACTGCTGATGAATCACCCAGCAGCGTTTCCAGTCAATTTCTTAAAGACTTTACTTTCATTCATTCTGGATGAGCACTGAACCTTTGGCAAATGAACAGTTGATGTGTTTTACTTGTACCTATCTTCGTCATTCAGGCTCCTACTTCTTTGTTTACTTCATCTCTTGCTGTGCTATGCACATCAAGAGTAATAAAGGAGTTCAGTACCTCCACAACATATCACTGAAAGGGATGTGTTACTATTTCCTCCAGCATTCGCAACATCAACAAATGACTATCATTCTCTATAGTACAAAAGGATCTTTATTGTTCCTGTTCTGTGATTCTGTGAGGGGTCTCCAGGTATCCCACACGTCAAAACAATTTCAGGTTAGAGATCGCTCACTTTTATTAGAACTTTTATTATTATTGTTGGATTATGGTCCTTTATTTTCTACCTATTGGTTTATATTGTGATTTTTCTGTCCTTTTGTATGATATATGATGTTCTGCATTTATTGTGTACTGCCTTTACTGACAGAGTCTGAGAATTTTATTTAGCTGCAGTCTAAGCCTACCATTTTTACTTGGCAACTCCGTACTCTAAGGATGAAACCCATGTGTGCTGTTTGTGTTACGCAGTATAATGTATGAGTGTTGCACCTTATGCCAATGTTATGTATAGTGGGGGTTATGTTTTTTGCCCATATGTTTCTTACTTTTACTTAACTTTACAGTTTTCGGTGATGAGGCAGAAATTCTGCAACCCAAACCGTACTTACATTCATGTTGCTGGTGATGGGCATTTGCATTGCACCCAAACCATACTTACTTGTATACACCAGGTATTATTTACTGTTTCTGGTGATGGGGCACCTGTGTTGTACTCAAACCATGCTAATTATTACAGGCGTAGTAAATGAATCCAGACATTGCTAATTGTTGCTGGTGATGGGGCACGTGTGTTACCCTTATGCTATATTGTCTGTTGAGTGTGTTGGGGTATGGTATTTGCACACAGATGTTGAGTTGTGGTGGGTTTGTTAGTTGAAACCCAAATACTTCAATTTCTTCTACTTTCTATTGAAGGTGCTGGGGGTATTTTCTTTGCGCTCAAACATTTTCTTAGGGGCATATGTGTTGCACCAGCAGGGGCACAGGTTTTTGCACTTTACCTATGTGGTTGGTTGATGGGGCTTATGTATTGCACCCATTGGGGCACGTGTATGACACCCTTCACCTATATCACAGTTTACCCTGCATCACCATTTACCACACCTGGCCCTGACAGCCAATCAGAACAGTAACCCTAAACCCTTAGTTCAATATGAAACGTAGCCCTAGTACCAATCAGAATGCAAACCCTAGACTCTTACTCTAGTAGGAAACCATAGCCCTAGAGTCAATCAGAACACAACCCCTAAGCCCCTAAGTCAATAGAAATACTAGTCCCAACAACCAATCACAACAACAAATGCAGCAACCTACAGAAACGTATATAAGGGCCAAGCTACCTTAAGCCCAGGCCCCTGTGGAAGGGCGGAGGAAGGTGCCGCTGTATTCAGAATCTCCTTGGATACAGACAGGCACAATCCACATTTCCAATCTAGCAGATTCTACTTTTCAGGTGAGTGACAAATTTGAAACCACTGAAGTCCTGCTAGTTGCACACTCAAATATATTACTTTTTCAAGCCAAAAACAAGTGGTGCATACACTTTCAAAAACAGTTTAAACCACAGAACAGATTAAGCAGTCTCCTAAATACACTGTGGCGAGCCACTGAGGTGTATGTAGCCTTTTGTAAACCGGGGGGAGGCAGGGTTAAGCAGTCTTTGTGAAAAACTAGCAGGGGAAATTCAGTCACAGGTCAAAAAACAGCAGTTTAAAGGCACCAAGTAAGCAGAAAAACAGAGAGCCCAATGTAAACAGACACAGGTAGGGAAAAACACTATTTTACAAATAACAATACTCAGTAAGTCTGTGGTCTTACCACCTTCTAGGACTCTTGCTCACTGGGCTGTATAAGGGCGCAGAGAAGCTTGTGTCACAAAATAGAGGTGGCTGTCTTGGGGGTTCCCTCCACAAAGGTAAAGGCCCACACCATTTCGCATTTCAAGTCTAGGATTTCCCCTAACCACTTCACCTGTGTACTTTCTTTATATAAAGGACACTCTGCAATATTTATAAACTGGGACAGAGTTGGTAGTTATTTTCTGTTTGCACTTTATGGATCATTGCACTTTATGATCACCATATCTGCTGGGCTATCCTATAATATTCCTTTAGCGGCACGAATTTTGCGCTTCCTGTCTGGTGTACAAGGCCACTATCCACCAGCATCATTGGAAACACCCAAGCCGCCCCATATACTTGTGCAGCCCTAAAGCAGACACTGTCACCCAGTTGCGGACAATGTCTGCCTAAACTGTAACATTGGTACTATTCAATGCCAGATAACCTACATGCACCAACAACACAACTTAGCTACCCTCTCTTTAGACACATGATATATTCGTCACATTGCTTATTTCACAACGGAGCACATTGATTTGCATAAGGGTGCACCACAACACCACAACGTAACACTAAGCTCACCATCACAGCGGCAGAAATCAACCCACTTCAGACAGGCAAACTGGTCTGCATAAGAGTACCTTGTATTGTAGTGTAAATGGATGGCATCACGCCCGAACCTTTTACAAAAATTGTCAGAATGATCAGACAAGAATGAGAGTTTGGTTACCCCGGTCTGTCATAACACCCAGTTCAACGTTATTCCTGCCTACCTGCTGGTATTTCTAAGTAAAATACTCCACATTTACCGATATTTCTGGTTAACACTTTGCATTATCTACAGTTATTAGTATGGCCCCTCTAGGAAGGGTCTTAACAAATGTGAAGTAGGGACCCAGCAGGAATACACGAACAAAAACAACAACAAAAAACACGCAGCTAACTCTCGGCCTGTCTGCAATGGGACAAAACTCCACAAATTTTCCAATTCTGAATTAGGGGCAGTGAAAGTTCCCCTGAGTTACGCATGTGTAAAGCTTGCAGTCTTTGTCATTTTAATCTTTTCGCAGCATCCTCCGGTCATGTGACACTAATATACTTTGCCATGGTACATTACCACACATCGATAAATAACACATAGGGAGGGAAAGTTGCTTTTCACTTTCATGCGCTGACAGGAAATTTTTGGGGGGCTAATTACTTTTTGGCCTTTTACTAACGTAAATACAATCTATTTATTTATTTATAACAAGGAAGCCCTTCTCCATCGCATTTTGGTGTGCCACTGAGCAAAGAGTTCGAGCAGTTATCACTAGCTTAGGTGAAACTCTCGAAATGGTAAAGTAAGTTGACAAACAATGGCTAGAGGACAAAGTTTATGTTCACTAAGCGATACTTCGTGCAATACATCTCCCTGCAGTCCGGCTTTTTTCACCTTCCTTGAGTGCACTGTGATGCGTCGCTTTAGCTGCATAACCCGCGCTGTGGCTGGACTCACAGAGGAAGTGTTTCATAGCAACTGCCTTTAACACTGAATAATTAGAGAGCTCAGACTGCAGTCTGAATTGCCTCAGTGCACTAATTACAGGAAACAAATCACCTGACAGAAGGGGTTTCTTTCTATGAATCAAATCAGTGTAATCGTTGTAATGACCTTGGAATGATGAAACACTGAGTTGAGACTGAAACCTAGTCTGCAGGTTAGACACAGATCTCCATAACAGAAGCATTAATAAAATTAAAAAAGTAAATTAAAAAGAACTTACCTTCGCTCCAGGCCACTGCTCCTCCGTCTCCTCAGCAGGCAGGCACAGGCTCCCAGCCTGCCCTGTGGCCAATCCTGACGCTGCTCAGAGCAGCGTAAGGATTGGCTGGAAGTACCCAGCCAGGGCGCTCACAGGCAGACTGGGAGCCTGTGCCTGCTCTCTCCAGCCCAATGCAGTGCCGGGATGGAGAGAGCACAGTGCTCATGTGTGTTTGGCCAGTCCGAGGCAGCCGGCCAAACATACATGCGCACTGATGGGAGTGCTCTGTGCACTCCCCCTCGTCCCTGTCATTCCACATGGTACCGCCCCTGTTAGTTTATTATCGTTTTATAGTAAAAGGTTTGCAGCTGCTGCTGCTGGCAGTGGGGAGATGCCCCTCCGCTATAGCAGAGGAGCCGCCACTGGACATACCGCTGTTTCTGCGAGCTGTTCTTTTGAAACCTGCCAGCTATCACAGAGGAACCCACTCCCACCAATAAGATTGTTAAGCCCTCACGGTAAGGCACACGCATAATGCAAGGAGAAGAGCTCATGCAGCACCATAAATCCAAGGAACTTCCTGAACATTTTCCTCTTTTTATACCACTAGATAAAGTCGCACTGACAAGGTGAAGCAGGGAAACAATACTTTAACCTACAGACACAGGTTGGCCCTAGAGCATCAGCTTGAGTCTGATGCTTCATATACTATTATCCACGCTTGCATAAACTACACTCAGAGCACCATGAAAGTAACTTGGGATACAATGCTCCTCCCACCACCCGATCCTTTATGTGGTAAAAGGAGGCTTTATGCTCCAACCCCCCCTCACCTCATCACAACCGACTCAACCTCCCAAAGCCTCTGCCACCACTTGCTCTGATGCCAACAACACTTCGGGGCACCTTTGTGTGTTGCTAGCCCAGTTAAGGTTGGCCATCCTCACTACAGCTGGCCGCCCCAGATCCATGTATCCGGCCCCCTGGGGGGGGCTTTTGCCCATGAGCACCACCGTGCTGGGCCCAGGTGCTTCGGAGAAGCCTTTAGTTGCCACCCAAAAGCCCGACTGCTCCCTGGCACCGTCGTCCTGGCTGCAGGTGCCCATATGGTGGGACAGATGTGCTCCTCCCAAGATTCCTCTTTCATGATTCTTTGTTGCTGCTTCTCAGCACCGCCGTCCTCACTGCAGGCCGGTTTGATGGAACAGAGGTGCTCCTCGAGATTCTTCGTCGTTGAGATTCTTTGGTTGTTGCCACACTTCTAGGATGCCTGCACTTCGTGCGCTGTTGCCCTTGTTAGAGCTGTAAAGTCCAAGCGACCGCCTTCTGCTCCTGGGCACCGTCGCCATGCTGTCTGTCCAAGGCTCTCTGAACGCTCTCCAGAATCTCTGCCCGTTAATTACCGTCCTTTGGCAGTGATGCGTTGTTTTTCTCATGGTGCTTCTTTGGTGGTGGTAACAACGTTCGTGGTCAGCAGATGAGCGTTGCCCCTGCTGGCCAAGAATTTTGGCCTAGCAAGAGGACACGCCCTATCCTCTGCATTGGTCAATTCAAATTATTCTGACCAATGCAACAAGTGTATTTTACCGGGCTTGGGCTGCGGCTGTGCATCAGCCCAAGTTTACCTGGCGCCCTTCGGTGCACGTTAGCCACGGTCCTCTTATGGTCCGGCTTCGCCTTTCCCGCCCCCTTCTTCATTACACTTTCTTGGCTGTGTCTTTTGCGCACTTGGATGTGCTCGTATTGATTTGCTCATACATTTCAAATGTCAATAAAGATATTTTAATAAATGAGGTAACATATGCTAGAACAGAAATTCATATATTTTTTTCTATTATGAACTGTTTTGGATTATTGCAAACTGAAGGAAACAGCATTCCATTAGCATCAGAAAAGAGTTAAGGATCAGCCAGATTATAGGAGAGGCCAAATAAACAAAAAAATATCCAAACATTGAAAGTGTGACAAAGTTCATTTACAGTGCCAAGGCCTAACGCTGATCATTTACGTCAATATGAATGCCCGCAATTACTGATTTATTGTTTATAATCCTTAACTAAAGAACTAAAAGAAATGGTAATGAAGGTCAGTGAGACAGGAACATTTTCGCAGCCTATGCTACTCCAAATTGACATTTCTCTACATCTGAAATATCACTAAGTCTTTAATACTTAATTTTAATATTAGCAACACACAATGTCATCAGGATACACTGAGACTGGGGTTTGAGATTTTGAACGGTATGTGAAATACTGAGTTTGTAGTGCACTGTCTTTACAGTTGAGTGCATGCATTCTGGAAAGGTGGTCAGAAACTTGAGGCATAAAAGAAACAGGCATATTTACCCGTTTTGTTTTGATCAGGATCCGCGATGCTCAAAGGCTTATTGGCCACCTGATATAAAGTGTTAACAATTGTTGACAGCTCTTCCCATCTTAATGTGCTATAACTGAGCAGCAAGTAGTTAGAAGCTATTGAATCCCTTTCCCAAGGGCATTAAGTACTGTTAATATCCTCAGCAGAAAGCAACAATGCTTACGGAGGCCCAAGTGACACTGAGGATCAACTACTGATGCGAATAATGGTCAGTGGATGCGGCATTACTGAGCAGAAAATACAGTGCCATTCTAAAACAAAAACTGCAATCCCCACTGGACAGTCTTCTAGCTTCAGGCACTGTACGTAAAGAAAGCTAATATTCAAATAGTATGCATGCTGTGTTAAGTATAAAGGGCTCTTATGTTTCGAGGCACTGCACAAAATCGAACAACTTAACCCTGGAAGTAGTCCTGCGCAAAGCCACAGAAATAATTCAAATTGTGCTAAGCGAATATGTTGAATCTTTACAATCCTTTGTTCTTCTCAGCTACAGTAGCAAAACATTGTTTGCCAAACCAGCCAAAATCTAGACAGGGGGCTTTGACTTGTAGCAAGTAAAAAATACGATATGGCAGGCTGAAAATGAGCTACACATAGGGTATGTGCAATGGAAACGTTCAGAAGTTGTAAATAATTACCTATTCATCTGGCTTTCATCAACACAGCTGTTACTACTGAGGAGGAGTTGGTATCCTGGAAGCTGGCAGCACGGCCTCCTAAAAATGTAAAGTAAAAACAAGTGGTCAAGGGTGGGAAATTACTATTGCCCGAAGTCCGGGACATATTGTTTCAGGTCAAGGACAAGTCCTCATTACTATTTTGTCACTGAACCAGCAAACTCCACCTCCGGCGGCAGCACAAGCTCTTAGGCTGTCAGATTACAGTGTTACAATGGTCGGAAATGGAATTGTGTGCTGCTGTCAAGACAGGATCTGTATCCCATAGTAAAATGTGTTCAAACTTCTATACATGATCCATTAATGGAAATAGTTACTATTAGCATGAGCTCTCTTATGAAATATAGCGAGCTGTTAGCTTGCCTTGCGTTACTGACAGTGGTTCCAATTAAAAATTGCAAATATAAGTATTGCTTTTTGGCAGTTAATAACGCTCCCAGAATGCTCTTTGATCGTATGCAGATACAAACAGAAAAACAAACATTTGCAGTGCAATCGGTCCCACATTTGTGAAACTTACAGCTCTTGGTTTTGAATATGACTTTTTGTATGTAGTGTAGTCATGATATTTTCATAGCACTATTGCCATTCGTATGACCTAGCAACGCTGGAGAAGCAGAAAATGGGAAATATGTTATGAGGGTGAGGAGACAAGTTATATGCCGGCTGAGAAAAAAAAGTAAGTAACAACATCCTGGAAAAAGTAAATACAAAGAGAATGCCAGATTAAGTAATGCATCTCGAGTGTAAGCAGGAATAACATGATTATGTTATCGCTTTTACACTTATAATATGTTGGCTGAAAAAAACTGCCACATTTATCTTTCTAGTGGGCACAAAGCAGGGAACGGGTGCAGCACCACAGGCTGTCCCATGGGTCCTCTTTTAGCCACATAAAGTACTATGTTACAATGACGCCCACAAAGGAAAAAAAAAGTGTGTCTATTTTCCATTGGAATTTAACAACCAAGTGTTTTACTTTGTAAAACACTCTGTCCCTAAAAACTGTTAAATCATATATAAAAAAACAAAACAAAAAAAAAGGTAGAGTTTATTTGCACACGACAGCGACTGTTAAAAAAGAATTTCGGACTAAATCACACATAAAACACGAGCAGGAAGTTCTAAGCACAGCAACATGAATTTTGAAAAAATAGCCTAGTGAGCTGAAAATACCATGTAAAAATCTCTAGAATAGGCCTGCAAAAGAGACTGCTAAATTTCCGTCAGCGAATAGGTTGTAAACAGTGCCGGCTCTAGGGCAGTGTAACCGGTGCCACCATACCTGGTGTGGACTTTGGGTGAGGGTGTAGTTTTTGCAAGTGCATTATCATTTTAGAAGCACCTGCTGTTGGTTTTTCTTGCCACCAGCTATTTTCAGTAAATAAAAATGTTAACCTAAGTCAGTGATTGATTAATGTTCTTTTTGAAGAGAGATCAAAAATAAGCCTAGAGTAAGTTTTGACTATCGTAAGGTTAATATGCCTTTTGCAAAGAACGGCAGAGCGACCAGTGCCACTGCACCGGGTGTTGCCTACAGGTGTGGGCACATTACTTCCAAGTGTATTATACTTTTAAAAGCAACTGCTGCTTTTATTTTTGCCTCCAGGGGTTCCCATGGGCTGCAGCATGTATTGTGCCACCCATGGGAGCCCATGCAACATGTGTTTACAGGCCTGCCATTGCAGCCTGCGTGCAAAAAGTGCATGCACCCTTTCACTACAGGTCACTGCATCAGGTCATTGTACGTAATCCCTATGGTAGGCCCTCCTAGCCCAGAGGGCAAAGTGCAGGTACCTGTGTTTGAGGGCACCCCTGCATGAGCAGAGGTGCCCCTACAAACTCCAGCTCCATTACTCTGGACTTCATAAGTGTGGGGAAGCCATTTTACCAGTGTACTGGACAGCTACATAATGGTAACTCCGAATCTGGCCATGTTTGGTATCAAACATGTCAGAATCATAACCCAATACTGGCTGTATGATTCAATGCACTCTTGGGGGGTCCTTAGAGGACCCCAAGCATTGCTCCCACTAGTCTTCTGGGGTTTTCCAGGCAGCCTGTGCTGCTGTCAACTCTCAGACAGGTTTCTGCCCTCCAGCTGCTTGACCAGCTCTGGCAGAAGAAGGCATAACAAAGGATTTCCTGACAGAGAGAGGGAGGCAACACCCTCTCCCCTTGGAAATAGGTGTTACATGGCTTGGGAGGGTTAGCATCCCCAAGCCACCTGTATGCTTTTAAGGGCACTTTGGGTGCCCTCTTTGTATAAACCGGTTTACACCAGTCCTAGGACCCCCCCCCCCCCCCGAACCCTGCTCTGGCACAAAACTGGGCAAAGGAAAGGTGGCCACTTGATTCTGCCATCTTGAATCCAAAGTGGGCAGAAGCCCCGGGGGGCATCTGAGTGGCCAGGTCAGGTAGGTGACGTCACAGCCCTCTCTTGGTAGGTGGTGACCCTGCTAGGTGACTAAAACCTCCTTCCTGGGCTAATAAGGGTCTCCCTATTGGGTGGGTCCTCATATTCGATGTGCAAGATTCCAGCAGGACCCCTCTCCATCATTTACTTCAACTTTCTGCACACTGGGACTGCACCTGGACCCTCCAGGAACCGACAATCTGCAACTCCAGCAATGCTACCGCTCTGCAACATTGTTTCTCTGGCTCCTTCCAGCAACTGCAACATTACCCAGGCTGTGCATCCTCTGAGGGCAATGAATCCTCAGCCTGCAGAAGAAGTAAGAAGGAATCTCTCTTGGAGTGAAGGAGTCACTCCCCTGCATAAGCAGGCACCACCTGCAACGACTACCAGCTGCGTGGATCCTCTCTCCTCTGGATCTGAATGGATCCTGCATCACAGGTGGGGGTCTGGAGTGGTCCTCTTGGCCCTCTCTACCAGCTGGCAAACTTGGGAGACGGTAAGCACTTGCTTCTCCTTGCAGGAAAATACCCCTGTGCACCACAACTCTTGCAACTACCAAGCAACTTGCAACTCTTGATCCTCCTCCAAGGGATTTTCAGGCTCCATGTCGCCATAGCCTCCGGCACTCCTTCCTGCCTGCTTCTCCAGTGTTGTGGGTCTCTTATTCAGGTGTCCTTAGTGGGCCTCGCTGCGACTCCTGTGCCTTCAGCTAGTGGGTTGCCTGTGGGGGCTGCCTCCTCTTCGTGTGACTCTTCCAGCTGCTGAGGGTCACCCCCCCCGGACTCCCCTCCTTGGGTCGAGTCCCCTGGACCTTGCTGGTCCTCTTCACCCCTGAAAAACCTTCTTCGCCATCTATTGCATTTGCCAAGTCTTGTTGGTGGTTTTCCCGCACCACTGAGCAACTGCATCATGACTGACAAAGTGAGACATCACTTCTGAAACTCCTCTTCTACTCCTGTGCTGCACTGCTGACCTTCTTCGTCCACCGTCCACCTGGTGCTGCACCCACAGAAGGGTGGATAGTGGCTCCTGCCACAATTGGACACTCCAAATCGAACTGGGCTTAGTCCCCTTCCTTTGCAGGTCCTCTTCTGTCAGGATATGCCTTTTGGTTCTTCCAGTCTTGGATGGGTTGTGCACAATCTTTTTCTAAAGTCCTCTTGATGGTTTTGGGGAACACCAGGTACTTACCTCTGCTCTCCTGGTCGCTGGGAGTCACTCTGGTACTTACCTCTTGGGGTTCCTAGTTCCTCTAGATTCCTTCTACTGATTCCACTCCCTTGGACGGGGGACTGTCTTTCACATTCCACTTTTTAGTATATGGTTTGACCCACCCTTAGGGCCCTTACTATTTTGCTATTGCTTTTACCAATGCCTATTGCTTCCTATGCTACTTACTGATGGCTAGTGAGTATATAATACTTAACTCCAGCTGGGGTATTGCCAATACAGTATTTTATTATTTGTGTTAATATAATAAAGTACCTTTATTTATGTAACAGTGTGGTTCTTTCATGTGCGTAGGTGCTATGTGACTGTAGTAGTATTGCATAAGCTTTGCATGTATCCTAGATACGTCTAGGCTGCTCATCCACAGCTACCTCGAGGGAGCCCTGGCTTCCTAGACACTGCCTACACTTCACTAATAGGGGATACCTGGACCTGGTATAAGGTGATAACACCATAGGTGCTCACTAAACACTAGGCCAGCTTTCTATAATGGTTACTACATCATAAAACTTGGTGTGAAAGATTCAAATGTGAAGGTAGGCAATTGGTTAAAAGTATAAATACAGACAGGAATGATGAATAGAAGCAGTTGTTTCTATAATCCTATGGAAGTAGTGAATATTAGCACCATTTCACCTAGATTAAGACTATGGCATTTCAGTAAATTGGCAAAGTGCACAGGATTGTATTATCTTAGTGGCACAGAATCTCAACAAGACGAAACTACAGTGACGTTATCAGACAACGAATCCTGGCCTAAACCATACTTACGGTAGTCTTCAGGTACCAAGAGATGTGGGATTGGACAATCAGACCACAAGTACTTTTGAAGAAGAGTATGACATAATCAGGAGTCCTGCTGGTCCTATTTTCTCATGGCTAGATGTGAATGTTGGTAGCAGAAGAACGTCATGTACTACAAAAAAGGAAGAGTAGTACATGTACATTATGAATTAAATTATTTTGTAAAGAATTAAGAGGTTTTAGTTTATCTCCTGTAATGTAAATGTTCATCGATACTACCCCTATTATCTTTGGGTATGGAATTGTTAATCATTTGTTTCCTTTAAATGAGAATGTTTCACTTTATTAATTTTAGGGTGATTACTGACCTTGACACATACTGTTTTCCTTTATTAGTTAATTTTCTTAACCTGCTCAAGCTGTCTTTGCTTTTCAGTTTTGTCAAGATACAATAAACATGTAGCGTTTTGCTGTTCTGCAATAAAGTCATTTTATTCCATTATGAACAATGGAATGTAAATATATGGGAAACAGAAGTGAAACTGGGTGGACAGACGTAAGCGAGATGTTGAAGCAGCAACAGCAGCTGCCCAGCAAAGCTGGGGTCTACTCCTGAAATATAATGAATACTTTCTACTGCCAGGACATCTCTAACTGAACACTGGGCCTTGTAAAATGACTTTCGGTAGGGTTGTGGAGAAGTAAAGACCAAACGAGTGCAACTGAATGTTTTGAAAGAGAGGATGAAAACCAGGTTAGTACAGGATTTATGATTCCAGAATCAGAAAAGGTGGGTAGGAGAATAGGGTAATTCACAGTACCAAATACAACAGAGACTTTGAGAAGTGTAAGATGTAAAGACAGGTGGCGTTGGTAGGTAAAGGCTATGAAAAAACAGCTTCTGAGGAGTGCTATGCAATCCACATTGAATGGGGTCCAGCAGGTGGTATGTTGCGAGGAAAGAAATAAAATGATTAAAAAGCAGTTGTTGCAGATTTTCTTTATAAGATTAGGAGCAGACAGACACGGCGATCAATAGTGGGGGGCAGAGGAGTCAGCTGAGGGTTTTTCTTTTAGTAGAGACAATACCATAGAAGGTTTACTCTTTGAAGAGAGGTACTTTCCCTTCCAGGTTAACTGAAGTACGATATAAATCAGGGAAGCACGGGTGAGGAAAGGGCACAGGGTTTGATGCTTTGGGGACTGAAAGTGACATGCTGCAGTGAGAAAGTGAATTTATTAAGTGGGAGAATCTCGAGAAAAAGTAGAGAGCATGTCAGAATGATTGTCAGAATGATTGAAAAGTACAGTGGAGATTTTGGAAGTGGGCTTGAAAGATGTGTTGGCGTTGAGAGATTTACTCATAAGGCCAGAAGTATTGTTCCTTAATTTGTTTACTCTTCCAGATATGCAAGCATTTTACTTTTTAAACCTCTAAATTAGGAGTGGTTCACAACTGTGCCAAGGCAAGGCAGCAGTAAACCTGTGAGTGTAGCTAAACAACCAAAGAAGCCTATGAGTAAATTGGGATACCACTTATCTGGACAGATGGTGTGGGGATACTCACTGCAGTCTCGAAGTCTAAGGAATTCTCAACAGAGGAGTTAAAGTGGGTGGAGGATTCTACATTTCAGAATATTCTCTGCATCACATCTTCTTCCTAGCTCTGCTGTCCGACTTCTAGGATGCTGCATTAGAGGTTCATACAACTGATTCACACCTTCCTCAATACAAGTGCATAGACCCCGTTTTAAACGGAGAACTCATTTTCTGGCTTAGATTGCCTGTATATTTAAAGCGGTGGGTATTGTAGGGAGAAAACAATGTGCAACAATGGATTTACTATTATTAAGTTTCAGGTGGCTGTCCTATTAATTCAAATGGCATGTCCCTGCGATTTCCACAAAGGAAACGGAGGGGGATGTAACAGACTATGGGCCTGATTTAGATCTTGGTGGCGGGATTACTCAGTCCAAAACATAACGGATCTCCCATTCTTTTGTAAAAGAAGTAATCCCATTCACCAGGATCTAAATCAGGCTTTATATGTTGGTTTTTCATGTAAGACCATTCTCCGTGCCAGCTCTTCTTGTTAGGCAAGTATTTCTGACTGTCATCACTACCCAATAAAAATGGAAATCGCACCCCGCAGCGCAAAGGGTACCATGGGTCTTGTTGCTGGAGTCCTCTAAAGAGCAAACAAAGGCAGTGGAAAGGCAGGGACATTTTCTTAGGGACAAAATCCAGTAGTGGTTTAATTTCCCTCACAAAATATTGACCTTAGCATAGCCTAGATAGTGGGTATTAGTAGCTTCCACTATTAGTGCAGATACTTGAAGGTCTACCCCAGTCTCCTAGAGACATTACGTCAGCTAGGCGAAGGCAACATAAAACTCTTAGAACATAGAAAAGTGAGCTTAAAAATCAAGCCCACCATACAAGTAAACCCCAATTCAGACAGATGGTTGTCAGAATATTGAACAGCAAAGCATGGTTAAGCCAAACTACTGAGGACAAAAGAATGAAAAATTAAGTACTTATAGGTAACTACAAAGTTACTATTCTTAACAGCACATACATGTAGTTTGAAGATTATGTATATACATACATATATATAAAACCTTAAAACCTAGTGGATGTTGCAACTAGGTAGTTATAGTTAGGACCTTGTTTCTAGTGAAAAAGCATTTTTTTACTTGCCTACATCTTGAGCACCACTTGACGAATCTTCACAAAACTTTCCAAAAACATTTTCCAGTCCTGTCAGCTGCTGCCAGGAAAATTTCAGGGTGATCCGTCCAGGGGGGGCCGAGAAAAAGTATGGGGAATCCCAAAACATGTTTTCCCCATTAATGTTTCTATAGCGATTTTGAACAGCAATAGCGCAAAAACTACTGTTTGGAAATACATCAAATTTTGGCAGGAAGGTAGGTCCTGGTCCAGAAAGTGATCTTTTTTGTTTTGGTGTAAATTCGAACAGCAGTTTTTGATAAATTAAGAGGAATACAAATTGTATATATAGGGATGGAAAGGATTTGCGACCCCTCCCGATCTCATGCAGAGATCTGAATGGCCAATAACAATTCAACAACCAAAGTCGTTGAAGAGCTGTCAGCCATCTTGGGACTCGGCTGAAGCCGCCATACGTACAGGGAACAGAGATGAAATGCTTCAGCAAGCACAGAGTTGCTGTCAAAGCAGCTCTGGCACTGCCAGGGAAGGCTTAAGGTTTCTACCTGCAGTGCCAGGTACCATGTAAGGGCTTTTTATGAAGAAAAAAAAAACCTTTGTTTTATCATAAAAAAATATAAATAAAAAAATAATTAAATAAGGACCAAGGGCGAGCCCTTGAGGGCTCTCTTGCAGTATCAGAAAGCACATAAAGAGCAAAAAAAATGTATTCAAAATAAACCCCTACAGTTGAGTGTAAAGGTCATATACAGGGGCATGGCGAGGGAATATGTTATAGCTACCTTAGGGCACCAGTTATAGTTACTTGAGTTAACTATAACCATAACTGTTGAATTTCTACGGTTTTGTGCGAGGAAATTCAGAACCTAACTAGAACATCCCTGTTTTTATTTATATATTCACTTAAAAACCAAAGGTTGCAGGGGCATTATAGTTAGGATCTGAATTTCCTCGCAGAAAACCATAGGAATTCAGCAGTTCTAGTTAAATTTCAGAATGATCCGTCAAGTGGGGGCTGAGAAAAAAAGGGTGAATCAAAAAAGTGTTTCCCATATTAATTCCCAAAGAGTCCTCAGGCACGACTGCAGACTAAACTGCAGTACGAAATTACAGCAAATTTGGCAGAAAGGTAGCTTTTGTTCTGGAGATCACACTTTTCATTATTTGGTGTAAATCTGTTTAACAGTTTTCAAGATCTTAAAGGAAAACCAAATCTGGACACAGCCCAAGCACAGATCTCATGGTGAGATCCAATGGACTGTCAGCGCTTCAACCAGAAAGTGATGGCAGCCATCTTGGAACCAACATTCATGATAGCACCCCACTGAAATGCATTGTAGTGAATGGCAGGTTTTGATGTTCACCAAAAGGAGAACATGTAAAGGATGATAATTTTTTGTTATTTACAATATAAATCATTTGTTGATGGTATCATACTAGTTTTAGAAAATGTGGTGTGTTCTAAGGTGATTTTACCCTGCTGGGATTTCATGAATCATGTTTGAGAGAAAACAGTTTTATCATGATATTCCCAAAGAGGTGCTCCAGAAGCTTAAATGAGAGCATATCTTCTGTAAATTCATTTGGTCTTTCTCAGCCATATGAGAATGAAGTATGACATTCTCAGTAAAACATTAACTTCCAACAGTAGCAGTCTGTCAGTTGACTCCCTTGTATTCTACTGCAGCCTCCCAGAGTGCTCCAAAGAACAACTAGAGCGCTAACAGTCTTACTTATGACAAAATTGTGACACGCTGAAAGCCATCTTGATTGAATCAACATGGTAAAAATTAAAACCTTTAATTTAGAAAGGAACAACATGGGGGGTTAATTTGGTCACAGAAATTATAGTTAGTGCTGAAGAAAGAAAAATTAAGACGCGATTTAAATGAGTTTTCAAATATCCTACCCTTCTATTTCATTAAAACATTTTGACATGCAGGGTACAACATGTACTTTCAACACCAGAAGCAGATTGCCAGTAAACTCCCTGGCGATCAGCAGCTTTACTACAATGTTCCAATGAGCAACTAGAGTACTAACATTCTGGCTTATACCAAAGGTGTGACACATCAGAATTCCATCTTGATGGAATCGAAGTAACTAATCCGTCATGTGTGTGGAAATTATGGTCATTGGCGATAGGAGTGTCCATATAATAATGTGAATAATCATGTGCATTATGCTAGAGTTGCCCAGATACAAAGCAATTATCACTTTCAAGTTCAAAGAGTTCAGAGACCTTGAGTACAGAACGTGAATGTGTCCCCAGGACAGCAGATGCAGGTACCCCAAGCCCCCATGACACAACAGCAAATGATTGTTTCTCAACAAAACATGAATCAAATGGCAAATGCAAATCAGATACCACCACAATTTTCCTTAATGGACCAGAGTGATGAAGAATTTTCTGAAATTATTTAAACTGATAGCTGTGATGATGAGGATTGCATGCTAGGGGCATCCTTAGAAGTAAATCAGTGTGGTTCCTATGTAAATGTCAATGTTATGTGCCATGATGTATTATGTTTGGTTGACACGGAGCTATACGTTCCACTTTTGAAACAGTTGATGTGCCCCCATTTGCCCCTTTCAGGAAAGCGAATCCAATTTGAATGAGTCGCAAATAAGCAATTGACCAACCCTGTAACAGAGTATATTCCTGTTAAAATAGGTTCATTTGAAAAGGAGTAGCAATTTGCGGTCTGTAATTTGAGTCCTGTAAGTTTGACAGGCAGTGATCTGCTGTGCAAGCTAAATTGTTTCATTAGCTTCACTACCAGAGGTAAAGTAATATAGACAAATAAGGAAGATGTACCCTGTAAAATTGCAGAGCAGTACTAGAGTGTCACGTTGTACCAATTATGACATGTAATGAATTGCCCGAAGATTTAAAATAAACAGTGACATCTGAGGTTTGGGATTTTTCAGGAAAAGAAATAGGATGCATTAAAAGAGTTGATCCTATTAAAATAACAGAGAAGCCAAATGCAGTGTATCCAAAAATACCCCAATATATTATATTACCTGAGACAATTGCTGGATTTACCCTTTTAATTAGATATTTGATTGCGCAAGGTATTTTAAAAGAGATTTTAAGAAGTTCATGTAACTCTCCCTTCTAGAACTGTGTAAGCCCAACAGAAAGTACTACATAGTTCAAGACCTGAGAAAAGTACACAAGATTGTCGTTCCATGTTGTCCTGTGGTACCGAATCCTTCAGTGATTTTATTTCAGATTCCCTGTGAAGCAGAATGTTTCACTGTGACTGATATTTGTCAAGCCTTCTTCTCCATACCGCTGCACGAGGAAAGTCAATTCCTTTTTGCGTTTAAATTTGACAGTCATGTTTTGGCATGGTGCCAACCTCCACAAGGTATACAGAGTCACCATCCATTTTCCACCAGATCATGACGAAGAATCTGGAGTCCCTTAACATCCACTATCATTCAATCTTAGTCCAATACATGGATGATCTGTCAATTGCATCAAACACCAGAGAAGCACGCAGGAGAGATACAACTGCTCTTTTGAATCATTTAGGAGAGAATGGCCAAAAGGTTTACCCAGAACAATTTTAGGACTGCAAGAAAGAAGTTCCGTAATTAGGTCACTACAATGAAAAAGTTGTGAGGAAAGTGTCACAAGAGAGAATATCAACAATAATGAAAATGGATCCTCCTGTAACACAGAAAGAAATTCAAATTTTTCTGGGAATGATGGACTACGGTTGTCAGTGGATTCCAAACTTTTTCCTTATGGCCAAGCCTTTACAGTGGCTAATAAAGATGTGTTTGATAGGGTACCACTCGATGACAACTGCATATGTGCCTTCACTGAGCTGAGAGAAAGCCTATGCCGAGCCTCAGCTATGGAAATGCCCGATTATAAAAAAAAAAAAAATCTTTGTTTTGCTGTGAGAGGGATGGATGTGCTCTCTCAGTTTTGACACAGATGCATAGAAATGCAAACATACCTGTGGCTTTTTTCTGCTACACTTGACCCTGTAGCATCAGCGCTGCCTGGTTGTTTAAACACTGTGGCTGCTCTTAGCGTCAGCAGTGAACAGTGTTAAGGCATTGTTATGGGACAACCAGTGAACGTTTTTGTTCCCCATTCAGTGGAAACTTTGATGACCTGTACCAAAACCCAGTATCTTACAAGTGCACGTTTAATCCATTATGAGCAGATTATACTTGCTTTCTCTAATGTAAATGTCAGGAAATGCATTGTATTGAATGCAGATATCCTCATGCCTAATCCTGTTGAAAATGCAAGTGACAGCGAGGATGCGGTTAAGCATGACTGTCTTGATGTGACTGAATTGTGCATCAAACCAAGACATGACATTCAAGAAGTTTCATTAGATGAAAACGTTTAAGAGATAAAGATGGTACTCTCAGAGCAGGTTATACCGTTTGCACAGTCTCAGGTGTGATAGAAGCTTCATGGCTTTGAGGAGTCTTTTCAGCCCAAGTACCTGATTTGGTTATTCTTACTAGAGCATGCTGTGTTTCCCAACAACTTAAAGTGACAATTTTCCCTGATAGTCAGTATGGTTTTGGTGCTGTTCATGATTTCGGACAGTTGGGGTCCCAGAGCGGTTTAATGACTCTCCTATTCAAAACAGTGACAGAATTTATAATCTGTTGAATGTATCACAGTTGCATGCAAAAACTGCCATTGTAAAATGCATGGCACACAGAAAATCTACTGATAATGTAATCTTAGGTATTATCTATGAAGACGAAGTTGCCGGATATTGCGCCTTAAGTTGTACCTCTTTCAATGGAGAGTGGGTGAGTCATGTACAAGATGAGACATGTCGAAATTTCCAACTGACGGCTGTTGATACATGGGAAGAAGTTAAAAGGTTGCAGGAAGAAGTGGCAGAGGAAGAACAACAAAGTTGAGTTAGAGCAGGAAGAGTTAATAGAAACGGAGATGATGTTTGGGTTTCAAGTGATGGAAAAGCAGAATTGCCAAACAACTTATTGTCCCCTATGGCTAGACATTACCATGGACAAGCACACATAGGATTAGATGTAATAATCAGAACACTTAGGCAAACATGGTTCAACCCTATATTCAGAGTAGTGGCAGAAGCCACATGTCACAGATGTGTCACATGTCAACAGATGAATGTAGGAAAATGCACAGTTGTTACACTTACTCACATTGTTAGATCAGTAGGACCATTATTGAGCTGCCATTATGCAATGGACTGAGACATGTTTTAGTCATTGGATGCATTTTCTCACACTTGGAAGAGGCTTACCCCACTGGAAGAAAAAACAGTCTCACAGTAGCGAAGCTGTTACTTAGTGAGTTGATTCCTCCTTTCGGCTTTCTGATTTCTCTAGAATGAGACTAAGGAACAAATTTCAACAGTGAGGTTCTGAAAATGTGTGTGGCATTACAAGCTGAACAAATACTGCATTGCAGATATAGACCAGAGGCTTTAGCACTGGTAGAGAAGATTAATGGAACTTTGAAGTCCAGATTGGCGAAAGTATGTACATCCACAACACTGAAACGCCGAAATGCAGCACCTCTTGTTTTGATAAGCTTGTGTAATACACCTGACAGAAAAACTAGATTATATCCCCATGAGATCATCATGGGAAGGGCAATGAGATTGTCAGGATTGCCGGCAAATGCGCTGGTCAACATTACGGATGACTGAGTGCTGGATTATTGCACAGGACTAGCTGACATGGTATTCTCTATGTCTCATCAAGTTGGAGAGGCAACTGTACAGCCGCAGCAGGAATGGTGTCATGACCTATGTTCTGGCGACTAGGTCCTGATTAAGAAGCATGTAAGGAAAACATGCTTGGAGCTGCGTTGGAAAGTCTCTCACCAGGTGGTCCTAGTAACCACTACAGCTGTGAAGTGTGCTGGTCTCCCAAACTGGTTTCTGTAAGATCAATGGCTTTGTAAAATTGCCTTGCGTTAGACATACTTCTTGCAAAGGAAGGCGGAGTTTGCAAAATGTTCTATGCACAACAATGCTGCACATATATATCTGATAATAGTAAAGAGATAAGAAAGTACAGTGCAAACAAGACTGACTTGAAACAGGACCTAAACAGATTGACAGCAATAAGTGCCTGAGAAGCTACAGGTAGTGTTTTTTCAGCCACTGGAAAGTGGCCTGGAAGCTTAGGAAGAGGTATAGTGGGAACCATTTTGAGACCCCCTATTGATCACAGATTTGTGTGCCCTACTTGCAGTTGGATTTTACAAGTTACATACAAAGAGCCAAGAGCAGACAAAGAAAAGAGGAGATTGAGATGGAGACTAGGCAAAGCCTATATTATAGCAACATCAAGCAGTTAGAGCATTTCAGAAGATCTTACATTAAATAAACCTATACAATTTTGTGCTTTCTCATTAAAATTAGAATTTGAGTATTTTGTGATGGCAATTTGCCATCAAAGGGGGGAGTGAAGTAGTTTACATTTTAGTGCCATCCCTCTTGTTACACAGGTCATCAGTATGTGACAGTTTATGCCTCTTTTAAAGTATTAATGGTCAGAACATAGAAGATGCATTGACACAGAATTTAAAACTGCAACTTGTTCACACTGTAAAGTCTGACTTAGGTGTTTTTTAAATCACATGCTAAAAGGATTAACCTGATATTGTAATGTAGATTCTAGACTAACAGAATATATTGAAACAATGTTGAATTTCACATGATGAATTAAATATGCATGCAAAAATGAAAGAAATATACCTTGCTGATATACCGATTGAAATACATTGACTATGTTTTCCTGTTTAAGATGAAATATACTACAGATATTAATGAAGTATTAATAATATTGAATGAACTGTTTTAATCCTCTCGCGTTAGCATAAGTAAGGCCTGTTGAAGTTTGTATTTTCGGTCTGTGTAGGAAATGCGGATTTATTCCCTAATGTGATTTTTTTTTTTTTTGCAGACTTCGTTCCCACTAGAAGACTTGGGTAACAGGCCCTATTTTTTAGACACAGAGAGAATGTTTGTTATTGTGGTTGAGAACAGAACATAGTAGAACATGGACTGTATACAATTCTTTCAAACTTACGTGGAGTCACACTGAAGGAAGATGTTCCCATGACAGACTTGGGAAAGAATATGGATGTTGCATTTTAGAGTTGTGTGATCGAATTCTACTGAATGATGCCCCTTCTATGTAAGTTGGACTGATAACTTTGACAAAGCAGAATACTTTATTAACTTTAATGTACTGCTGACCAGTTGGGCTTTGGTCAGATCTCCGGACTTCCAGAACCCTACTGATGAAGAATCCAGTATGCTGTGCCCCTTCAAAAGGTATCTTCCTCTCTACATTTATCCTTTGAGATGCCCCTTTGAGACATAGAAATCTTTTCCCGTGCCTTTCAGAAGACTCTTGATTGAGCTTCTGACATGCTGACACTTTCCCTGTTTTACCCATCTTTCGTTCACTTAAGTTAGTAGCCTTCAGTCCGATAATTATTTTTTCGAATTCATTTTGCCATTTTTGTACTTTGTCTTTTTGCCTGCATGTGTTTCATTCCATACATGTATCTTCCCGATTTGATAAGTTGTATGGTTTTCCCTGTGCCCAGCTAAAATTAAGACTCTCCTAAACTGAACTGACTGATGATTGCTAATCTTGAGCAACGCTTAATATCTGTATCACAGATAGTCTTGCTAATGATATCTATTGTTCTTTTTGTATGCTTAATTTTGTTCATGTTAGTCCACCTGAACTTATTTCATGGCGCCTTGGGCAACCCTTGGTGATTATGTATCTCTATAACTTGGTCTTGCCAATTGTCTACATAACTTTTACTTTGAGTTTGTAATAAATCCCTTAACTTTATTTTCTGAATGGAGTTTTTCTTCAATGGCTATATTGGTCATGGTGTGTAAATTAATAGGGTTTGTATTGAAATTGTGTTAGTGGTTCTACCACACCATTTTCTGATTCATGTGAAGGATAAAAATGCTCCATCAAATATATATATATATATATATATATATATATATATACATATATATATATACATATATATACATACACACCCACACACACACACAAATATATATAGTCACTTAAAAAAACAAAGGTTTGGCTGCACCAACACCCTTGCCTTGCATTTTCCAGAAGGGGACCCTGATAGATCCTAGATACATACAACCCATCCACAACATGCTGGGAATGACGGAAACTCCAGCGTAATTTAAGGGGATCCCTCCTATACTCCCCAGTATTACCTGTGGCAGGTAACCCGTTGCTCCCCATCACTTGTGAAGCCACAGTGACATGTCCTCTCTGGCACAACACAACCGCCATACATTTGTGAATCTCTTCCCCGACGGCCAAGTCTTTACGCTCTTCACTGGTCCTCGCTTTGCCTCTGCCTCCCTGGTGGACAATTTCATAATGCATCGTACACACAGAGCGCAACAAGCGCTCGTACCAACCTACCCAATTATTTTAGATGAATTCCCCCACTAAACCTAGTGATAGGGATGATGGTGGCACACGACTGGTGTTTAAACTCAATCATGCCACTATGGCCATGCTCCCGGCACACAACGCTAAACTTCGCAGCTACTCGGAGCAGGATCTGGGACGCCCCTGAACAGAAAAGATATGGGCTACATGCTGCGCACACAATCAACTGATGCCATCAAATCCCCGCCACAAACTTCTCCATTTCAAATAGCTCAGGAAAGCCTATGTCACCTCCAAGGACCAACAAAGATCTGATCACACAAAATCATCCTGCAGCCCCAGGTGCCACACCCGCAGGAGCAAACTTCATCCACATGACATGGACATGCAGATACCTTGATCTTTACTGGAGTATGATCTTTTTTAAATTTGCTCAAATGACAGAGCTCTACGTACCCCCTTACCCGCTCCTAGCACTACTAGGCTACACACAGGATGTCTTGAAAAGTATCAGACGCTTTACAGCCATAGCTCTCCTCGTAAAATGCAAAACTGACATACATTGGGAAGATGGGTGCAAGCTCACGACTGGCCGAAAACTCGAGCATATTCTGACACCACTAGCGAGGTTTATGCTTCACTTCAACCCCCTGCCTCCAGGCCGAAGGACATCTGGCAGCCGCTACAAGAATAACTACTACAGACCACAGATAAGCCTCACAGCTCTGTCACCAGAGACACACAGACCTGACTTCCTGCCCGATCACTGTTACCTTAGCACTTAATTGTCGGACCCCGTTCAGCTAGCACTAGTACTTGCCAGCATGCATTTGCTGGATGTGACTGCTCACAGTCTGCCTCCCTCCCCCTATGGGTTGTCCCAAAGGCCTTAGCCTGCACTACATGACACGAGGTATGGCAGTTTTATTTGTAAACTGCGAACTTCACATTTTGTAACATACCAATCCATAGAAATCCACCTGTTATACTTGGTTCACTCAAGTAACTATAATTCGTGCCCTAAGGTAACTATAACTTGCGCCCAGGCCATACAGAGTTTTTTCGTAATTTTTTTTACTGCAAATATTAGATTTAGATCATCAATTATGTTATCAAAGATGTCATGAGTGCTGTCATTTGTGGGGTAATTAGCAGTGCATAGTGAGGGTGTGAGTTATAGTTAAATTAGGGCACAAGCTATAGTTACTTGAGATAACTAACTCAAACAGGTGAATTTCTATAATTTGGTATATTCAAAATGTGAGCCTAACTATAACATCCCTGTAACGTTTGCTTTTTTCAGTAAATTTCAATGTTTTTTTTAACGTATAGTAATTTTGATTATAATACGTTAATCCAACCACCGCCGCGGAGAAGGCTGTGCGTGGCGGCGGTTGGCCGCAGGATCTGGCCTGCATCCAGGCCCTATATTCAAGCCCTTATATAACCACCCAACCTTGCACCGTGCACAGCCAGGGTTGGCTGCAGGGCCTGGCCTGAGGCCAGTCCCTGCAGCCCAACCACCCAACCCTGAGACAGACAGATAAAGTGAGAGGCTGAGAGAGAAAGAGCAATTTCAGCTTGGATGAATGATATACTTAATAAGCTATTTCCAGACACGTTGAAAAGAAAAATATTTTTGTCAATTAAATAGAGTGAGATCACCTTTCAGTATGTAAATTTAATATTTATAGTTGAAAAGAAAGTAAAGCAGGACATGACTACATAGTCATCTAGACTAGCACCCTTAACCTTTAGTGTACATGTCTGAGACCTTAACAACATTCAACTCACAGATTTTGAGGAGGAAAACGTATGTGCATATGGCTGGATCCAAACTGAGGTGACGTGGCGAGCAAAATAATTATGAATTAAACCCAAGTCTGTGACTGGGGGTGAGTGTTTGAAAAGTTTCAACACTCTTTCCATCATTTTATTTTGGTTTTGCTATATTCTTTTGTATTCAAGCATAATACCCAGACTCACGTTTTTATCTGCAGCGAGTCTCACGATGGGTTAGACTATCGCTCATCACAGTGTTAGTCTGTCTCTAGTATCTATTGGGACTCTCCTTAATTGGCAGCAAACAACTAGTTTTTAAAGCTATATACACTCCAATCTCACAAAAGACTAACAAATAACATGAATCTTCATAAGAATAAATGTTTGGAGTACTACACAGACAAGAATGGCCAAAAGTAGATAAGCGTTAAGGCTGCCACAAAAAATTATAATGACAAAGAATTTAGCCATAAATAATTATGCGAAATCTGCCTACACTATTAGCCTTAACTACTTCATCAATACAACTGGATTTTTCATGTTCCAAAATGGGGGCTTAAAATATTAACTTTCCTTAGTCAAACTGTAAAAAAAGAAATATTTATCTACAAGCAATATTAAAATCCAAGTTCAGAGAGTATATTTAGGTTAGCTACCCAACTAGATTTTTATGAATCGTTGGTTCTACTGCCAAAGTAGATATATACTGAACACAAAACGAGTAACGTATCAAAGAAGCATACACGTTTTAACTTGAAATGGTCAGAGAGGAGTACATCAATTTACAGCGGTATATAAAATTGCTTTTCTCTTTGATCCTATAGCAGGTAATCACATTGTGAGAAAGCATAACTATTCTCTGCTGGTTGGTTTTCTGTACAGATTACATTCAGCAAAAGTGATGAAACCTTTTATTGGAACTGTGTAGACAATTGAAGCAACCTACAATGCCGTCGGGAGTCTGCATATACACACGCATCAACAACCCATCATTCCCTAAGGAAAAATCATTTAAGAGGTATCTTAGTATTAATTAAAGTACTTCAACAGAGGCCTGAAATGTTATCTTTGCCAACAGTTACTTCATAAAAACAGAATAGGGAAACAATGCTTCAACTGTAGAATGAACATGCGTATTTCTTATTGTGCTGCATAAACAAGTATATTTTGTTTTTAACAGTGTTGAAATGGTACAATCGTATGCATGTTCTGTGAGACGATATAACAAACAAGCATTTACAATGCAACGGGTCTCGCGTTTGCTCATGTTAGAGCTGATCGCGTTGTAAACTCCTAACCCGACTTTTCACCTATCGGGCAAAAGTGCATTTATGTACATAACCCGAAAAAGTGAAATTAACTATGTAAAGCGCTCGACTTCTGCCAAGCGAGATCGCACTAGTACATTAGAGAAAAAGCAGTCCACGAGCCGGACAGAAAACAGCGAGCCTCGCATGTTTTCTGTACTTGGTCGCTGCACTTGAGGAGGGCTAGCCACCGGAAAAGGCATGACGTATGCGTGCCTTCGACTAATGAAAGCAAGCAGATTTTATTAGGCAAGCCGACGAACCAATAAAAAACACTGACGTGAAGTTGACAGGGCTCCGAGCCCTTTTCTAACTACAAAAGCGTCTTGCTGCGATACGCATGCGCGAGCAACACAGGCTCGACCCTAAAAAGGTGTCAGTGAATTTTACACGTCATTAAAAAAAAGCCTGTGTTAATGTATTAATTATTATACACAATAAATCAACCGACCCTGCAAGTACACGTTTTAGTCCCTAAAACACATAAAGGAAGAAGTCAATCACCAGACTGGTCACCAAAATGGTATAGATTATAGCTTATATAGACCAATGAATGCCAGAAGAGGGGAAAAAAACTCATTAAACAATGATGGAGGGTGGAGAACAATGCGTGGACACGTGCACTGTGTGCAATGACCTGAGTAAAAGAGGTCAAACAATGGAGAGGAACTAGGCCAAACAAATCAGTACTAGGTTAAGGCACAGAAGCATTCAGGCAGACCTTCTTACCAGGGGTAGGTGATAAATTCCACTCCGCCAGCAGAGTTTGGCTCACTCCATGTTATGGATGTAACGGTAAGTTCTGGCCAAATTCCACTGAGTGCCAAGGGACAGAAGTTTTTTCTCACGCACAGCTTGCCAACGGTAAGTTGGTAAGCACAGGCGATAATTGGTATCCCCTACCGTGATTTTCATGCGCTAGGAGAGTTCCCAGCGAGATTATCCCAGCCCGAGTGGTCTCTGGTGATTACGATTGCTGTCACTGGGGTCTGCACATCTCTTACCGCTGTAGGCTGCAGTACTTGGAGGGACGCCTGTTTTCTTACTGGTTCTGGACTGGCCAAGATAATTGCGACCCCTTCTAGTAGCCACAGTGCTCCCGACTAGAAAAAACACCAAGGCAGACCGTACCCTCCAGAAGGAGTCCCAGAGGAAAAACCCAAGTAATGGGGAAAAAAACCTGTATCACAGGAACTCCTGAAAAAGAGGTGGGGAGGGGAGGGAACAATCAAAAAGGTAAAAAAATCGAAGTCAATTCTGCACGGAAGAAGCAGGAGCGAGTACACAACTGGAAACAGCAGCGAGGATCACCACCAAGACGGAAGTGTTTGCAACGCGAGGAAGGATGGAACTGCAGGATGGAACTGCAGTGCTTATATACCATGAAACACGAAGTGACACAGCAGGAAGAACGTACAACACCATCTTGGATTGGGAAAGACCGCATAGAAATGAATGAGAAAAAAAGACCAAGTAGAAAAGGAAAAGGAACAAGGCATGCTGGGAAGACAAACACCAAGGAAGAAGACAATATTGAAGACCAAGAAGAAAGAAGACATGAAGACAGAAGAAAAAAGACGAAAAAAGAGAAAGGACCCAATTAGGTAAGTGGGAAGGGAAAGTCAGGGAGACTGCCAGGGGCTGCGGCGTGACCCTGAGCACCATATGTGCCTCCTGGGCTGCACTGCAGCACAAACGCGCGCAAGAAAAAAACGGGTTGCAGCGGTTCCAGCATCCCGAAATGTGGACTGACAGTCCGACTGTGGTCCAAAAATAGGACGCCCCGGTAGTCTGCGGTGCCACATCCTCATGTTTATAAAGCCTATTCAGGCCCGTTATGTCAAGATTAGAATAAAGAATCAATGGGCCTAGGGCTTTATCAATAAACTTTTAGTGAGATGCATGGTTCAAAGAACTTATGTATAATTTACTATATTTCTTTCCAGATAATTGCACTGATATAATATGTGGTCCAAGTCTTCGTTTTTTTCTAAACAAATCCAATATAGATCTGAGGGGCTTAGGCCTAGGTTATGAAGATTACTTGGGGTCAAGAAGGTTAGTATAGTTCAGATTTCACATTGGGATAGTAAAGGAGACCTTTTTGCTTTGATGGAGAATTTCCAGATGCCCATCCAGGTTTGCTCTGAAAGAGATTGAATGTGTATTCTGAAGCAGATGGCCCCAATTCTTTTGGAAACGTATGTATTTTTTAAGACTTTATTATCATGGAATTTGTAATTTTTGAAGGTATTTGACCCCGTTTGTCCAATCTGGGCAGTAATTTAGTTAGTTATGGAATGTGTAGTTTACTTAATTTGTTCAATGCCAGTTTGAGGAATCTATAAAGGTCATTACTGGGAAGGCAGCACTTCTGCTGTAGTGTAGCAAACATAATGGGGTCTTTAAGAGCCACAATGTTATCTTTAGTATAATCAGCTTTAGCCAATTTTTTCCCCGGAGTATAATTTTCCCATCTTTTCTGATGTGAGGGTTGTTCTACAGAAAAGCACGTGAAAAATCTTGCATTTTATTCACACATCTTTTATCTAGATATCTAAATGCATAAATAGATTTTTTAATAACTTTAAAATAGTAAGACTCCTTCTTTGCAGCCCCTACCCACTGTGGGGCATCAAAGCATTTCTCACACTGAGTGTGCAATTAGTGAGGGATGGTAGTGCACACTGGGTAGTGAGGCCTCACCCTCCCCGACCTCGAGGCTCACAGCTGGAGTGGTGCTGAGGCCCGGCAACGCTCCTCGGCTGCTGAGGACTCCTGAAGAGCGACTTGCGGAGCAGAGAGCTCTCATAGCCCCCCATGATGTGGGCGTTCCTTGGAGCAGTACCAGAGGGAGACCCTGATGGAGGCAGTCTAGAATGCCAGATATGTTGATGAATGTGCAGCCATACTAAGATCGGCCACGCAGAAGTCCTGGAGCTCCTACAGAGGCTCGCGCGTTGAGTGAGCCGCCTGCTGCCATAGAGATGACTGCCCTGGGTGCTCTACCTGCAGACTGGGGGGCGAGCCAACTCTGTAGTGTGCGTGGTGGCCCGACTGGATGCTGAAGACCCAATAAGGCAAGGCAGCTGAAAAGCAGGGCCCGGCAAGACGACTGACTGCAAGAGCGCACTTTCAAGTTCAGGAGGGCCTGCGTTCCCATCCCACCCATGTCAATATAAGCTCTATACAGTTACAGTAAGTGATGTCACTGTGGCACATTTGAAGGAGGTGAAATTGCCGCTGTGTAAATCAGCTGACCAATGGCATACTGTAGATCTAGCATGACTATTCCCCCAAGATTAATTCACTTTCATTCGAAAAGGGTGTGCTAGAAAATACAAACGTTTTCATATACTTGTGTGTGGCCTGAAAAAGTTGTCATTTGACTGTTAATGCAATGGAGCTTCTGGACTGCAAAACCCCAAGGGAAAATATCTTTTATGAGAGCTTCCTAAGGCACCGGCACCTGCTTTAACCGCCACTACACTCTAAGAATGTCGAAGGATAACCACTGTAACCAGTGTCAAAGTATGCAGTAGACCAACAACCTAGACTACAACTGTCTTTTGTCTGAAGTTGCTTTGTGACATGTTTTTCACCTTCCACTTGCATCTAAAAGGGATCCAACTGGGTTTGACGGAAGCCTATTTCCCTAAGGTACGAAGTGATACCTTTCCCTACAGAGAACTTTTGTTGTCTGGTCACCTCTTGTTCAGGTGGAACAAGAGTGTTATCTTTCATCTAGTGAGGAACAGATTGCTGCTCGGTCCTTGCAAGGTTCCACAGTTTCTCTGCTCAGTTCTTAGAGCAGACCAAATTGCACAGCTGAAAAAATGTATTTCATTTATTCAGGACCCAGAGGCACCCAAGTTAGCATCAACCGTTTGAGACATTATTCATGATTTTTGTTTGCAAAAGTTAATCTACTTTTACCTGTCTCACAGTAGCATGCTCCTCTGAGAACGTAGAAATCCTCAGACTACAGGTTGTGTTTTGCCTTTATTTTAGGTCACTGTCACATAAATGTCACCCCACAATTGCCTCTGAAAGGGTTCTCATCTCTTGAGTCTAACTCAAACTACCGTCCCTCAGAAACAAGGTGGTGCCAACGAGCGCAGGGGCTCTCCTACATGGCTGTCACTTGTTCTGGGGCCAAGAGACAGGGGATGTTATCCTTCACCTGATGAGACATAGACAAAGGAGACAGCTATGCAACTAGTCTCTTGTTACTTTATCTGTCAAGAGTCTGACTGCATGGTTTCTAATGCCACAGCATGACGATATTCTGTTTTTAGGGTTCAACTGAGCACCCTGATTTTTGTCTTGTGTATTTTTATCCACAGTAATTAGATGAGACTGAAGACAGGAATCCATGGGCATACATACTTCACATTAGGGGCCAGATGTACTAATGATGCATTAAAAAAGGGTTATAATTTGTGCACAGAATTATACTAAATGCATTCCTATTTTGAAAACTATGTACTAAAAGGTCAGTTTGGTCACAATTCGACCTACCTTATGAATATTATTGAGGTAGGTCCCAAATTGCGACCCACTACGATCCGTTGTAATCCCAGTGATGGCAGCATGTTCGGATCATCTGACCACTATGTCTGTGATTGCTTTTGAATAAATCAACCATTTTTAAATGCAGCTTGTTTTTCATAAAGGAAACTGAGATGTGTTGGGGAAAAACAGAAGCATCTCAAACTTATTTTAAGGAGCAAGCAGTGATCCCATGGACCAAATCACTCTACTAAACTTTTTTGTTTTGACATTCATATAGGCATAGTAGTCCCTTAAGAATGGGTTAACACCTCCTTTGAGTTGTGGCAAAATATTAATACTTTGCACTAAACACACCCCTTTGAAATAACGATTAGGCATGATTTCCTAAGCCCATTTAACGATTTGGAAAACATTCTCTGAATCGTTAGATTGACTTAGTATATAAGGGTTTTAGCATTCACAACCTCTCTGATTTACCGAATCAGAGGATTTGTGAACCCTGAAACACTTTAGTATTGGGTCCTATATTCCTTTTTTTGTTTCACTCCCCTTATTAAAAAACAAACGGGATCATAGCCACTCATTTATCTGAGAATAAATAAAAAAATTAAAAAAAATGCAACCATTTACCTAAGCGAAGCACTTGCAGAAGAAGGAATACTCAAATACTGGCTGCATGTGTTATCCCACTACAGTGAAAATATTTAGCTTTAGTATCACTTTTCAAAACAATTTCTTAATGGTTTGATATCTTTCAACATATGGAATGGGGAACCCCTTTACTTTAGGGTTGTGACATGCATCTCAGAAGCTTTTAAACTAAGACGCAAATCCAGGAGTGGCTTGTGAAATTTGGAGAACTCGCTAAGACGTGATGATATTTGGCAAACGCACAGCTTCATATTCATGTGTAACAAATTTTGTGTGCCAACAAAATAATGCCCTGTGAGAAAACGCTCACACTGCACCCGTTCTTCCATATGGATATTAATATTCACTGGCGACTGAAAAAAAGGCCTTCTAAACCTCGCAATTCCCCCAATCATTTTGGTTTTACATAGCTGCAGATTTATTTTTAGACGACATTGTGTTTGCTATTAAGCTTGATAACCAACGAGAGAAGGATGCTCTCATGCCCACATTACAGACGCTTGCGCCACAGCGATATGCCTGCTTAAAACGTGAGCCCTTCAACACTATGTAGTAGGAACAAAAGGTGTTTAGAACTTATTTTTAAAAAGTATGTGTCATAGACTGGAATACCCCATATCACTGGTGAATGCATCCCAAATTGCAACTGACACAGAAACCTACTGAAGAAAATAAACTTGCATTATCACTATGCAGTGATGCATTTTACTTTCAATTTCCTACGAACGGGTTAAATGTGGAGGGTGCCTTGGTCTCCTTAAAAGCTAAGATGATTGCTAAGAATTATGCATTTATCCAGAACGTGGGGGCACAACACTAGAGGTGCACATACATAATCTCTCTCTGGAGTCTACTTTCCTTACTTGCAGACCTGTTAATCTTTTTTCTAGGTCACACAACGAAATGCAAATTAAGTTGTTCTACATTTTGGAACAAACACAATCCAACCCAAAAGCGGTTCAAAGTGAAAGCAGTGAAATTGCAAACTATCAGGAGGTAAATGCTGATATGAGACACACCGTTCAGGAAGAACACACCACCAGCAAGGTAAACTATACAAGTAAAAAAGCAAAGTATTTGTAGTATGTGTAAAAACAAATATGCTGCTCCATAAAGATGTGTGCATGTCTTCATGCTCACATTGTGGTACCTGTTTCTGCTAAGCTCCCCTCCCCCGCTCAGTACTGAGCTCTTTTTCTGGCTATTTGGGGTAGTTCCTGCTTATGCCCCTCATAACGTTTTGGCCACATAAGCTATCGATAACAAATTGGCGTCCTTTTTTTCCAACATACTGGGGATTCTAAAGGTAGGTAGTGTTTGTGGATTCCCCTGGAAGGGGCTGAGAAATTTGTCAAAATACAGCTACATTTTGTTTTTTATTTGGGGGAAAAAGTGCTACTAAAGAAAGCGTCTTTTTTTCCTCCAAATAGCATCAACAAGAAAGGTTTGCAGTGCTAAAATCACCATCTTCCCAGCTTTCAGGAACAGGCAGACTTGAATCAGAAAAAATATTTTCCTACATAGTTTTTACTGGGACATAGCCCATTTTTTGTGCATTCAACCTCCTTCCAATTAGTGGTAGAAATGGGTGTGAAACCATTGGTGGATCCCGGAAAGCTATGCATTTATGAAAAGTAGACCAAATTCTGAATTCAAGAAGGGGTCATTTGTGTTGACCCTGCAATTATTTCCTATAGAATGTAACAGTTGATTTAAAAAAGATATTGAAATTGAGGTGGAAAAAAGAGCTATTTGTGTTCACATTTTCATTTGTAACTCTTTTTAACTATTGCAGATTTTCGAAAGCAATATACTATTACGTCTGCTGGACCCTTCTGGTTGCAGGGATATTAAAGGGCTTGTAGGTTCACCAAGAACCCTGGGTGCCCAGAGCCAATAACTGTGCTGCACTTTGCAATGGTTCTTCTTTGTGTACTGGGTATACAGTAATTCCTTTGGTAAAATATAAACAGTGAAAAATAGGTATCAAGGAAACCTATGTATTTCTGAAATGGGCACAAGATATAGAGTTTAGAAGCAGTGGTTATTTGCACATCTCTGAATTTGTGGATACCCATACTAGATTGTGAATTAGAGAGCATTTCTCAAAATGGACTCCTTTCTTACACACTGTCTTACATTTGGAAGGCACAAATGCAGAGAAAGACAATTGGTAATGACACTTGTTCTCCTATTTTGTGTCCCCTATGTTTCCCAATAAAAATTCACTTGTGTGGTTAGGCATAGTGCCCGCGGCAGGAAACAGCACAAAACGCATCGTGGATACAGCATTTTTATTTATTTTTTTACAAAAAAACTGACCCTATATTTTGCAATGTCCCTAGCTATGGATGTTGGGCTCTAGCTCAGCCAGCACCCAGGGAAACCTAGCAAACGATGGAAAGTTCTGGAAACTTCGGGGAGCCACAAGCTTCCTTTCACCCAGCATTCCCCCAAGTCTCCCGATAAAAATGGTACCTCACTTGTGTGGGTAGGCCTAGTGCCTGCAACAGGAAACAGGTCAAAATACAACATGTATGCTGCGCAGTTTTCCACCGAAAACTGACCCTCGTTTTCTGATGAGTAGATCTAGATTTTGGACCACAGTTCAGTCTACACCTATAGAAACCTAGCCAACCTGTACATTTTTGAGAACTAGACACCTAGGGAAATCCAACCCGGTGTGACCTGCGTGGATCACATTAGGTTTTCTTACCCACCACGCCTGGCAAACCTCAAACCTTTCCTGAAATCACCCATTTTCCTGACATTTCTGTGATGGAAACTTCCTGCGTCTGCAGGAATCCACCAAATTCCTCCCACCCAGAATTACCTCACCTGTGCCAATAAAAACACTGCCTCACTTATGTGGCTGGACCTAGTGCCGCAACAGGTATGAATCAAAGAAAGGCCAATGGGAGCGCTTGCGTGGAGACTCCGATTTACCTAAGTTTGATTTGTTCCTGTCACTAGCAATAGGCCCAGCCACAAAAGTAGGGCAGAGTTTTAATCGGCAAAGGTGGGGGGGTGGGGCAATGCTGGGTGGCAGTAATTTTGTGGACTGCTGCAGATTCCGCAAGTTATCATCACAGAAATCTAGGTAAAATATGTAACTTCAGGAAAAGTTGGAGTTTTGCAGGGTATTGTGGGTAAGAAAATGGTGTGGGGGTGCATTTTAAGCACACCACACTGGAAGTCCCCAGATGTCTACTTTTCAGAAGTGACTTGGTCTGGTAGGTTTTTCCAGGTATCAGCCTACCGAAGCCCAAAATGTGCAGCTGCTCAGCATTGCAAGTGGGACGATATTGGGAGATAACCAAGCTCTGATGGCCCATATGTGAAATCAACACCCAAGAGAGTCAAATATCCTTTTCCTTCACATTGGGATGAGATGCTTTAGTCAGCGGAAGGGGTCAAAAAGACTGTGTCCATTTTGGGGGGTGGGGGCTTTGCCATGCACATTTTGGGCAGGACCCACCCCTAATGGTCACTAGTACCTAGTAGGCTTTCCGCCCTCCCGGGAGGCAAATCGAGGGTTATTGCCCTAAGGGGGCAGAAAGACTGTGCCCATTTTTTTCCTTGAGGGTGGGGGCATTGACAGGCACATCATGGCCAGCCCCCATCCCCACACTAATAATACAAATATTTCCTGGTGTGCTAGTGGGCTTTCTGGCCCCTCCAACCTTTCCTGGGGTGGGGGGGGGCAGAAAGACTGAATAATAGCTAAAAATAAATAAATAGAGGAATTAAAAGCCCTTGCACAAGGGGCCGCTCCCCCTCCCTGTTGTGTAGTCAAGTGGATCCTTGTTTGGGGATCACCCACCTGCGGTGATCCCCAAGCAGAGATCCACTAGGGAAGGTTACCATTGGAAAGGGGAGATTCTCCCCTTTCCAACAATACTTCTTTCCCCGGGATTGGTGATTAGGGGGCTGAGATAGCCCCACGAGCACCGATGTAGAGAGAGTGAAATGAGCTCTATTCACTTTTGTTTTCATGGAAATGGTATCAGCCGCCATGCACGCTAATTATCATTTCAATGAAAACAAAGAAACAGTGTTGGTAGTTGGGGAAGCTCACCTTCAGCTCCCAAGGCTGTTTCTTCATAAAATAAATCCCTCTGGTGCCCGCACCAGAGGTATTTCAAGTGACATGTGCACAGATGGCTGGGAGCCATCCGACGCACATGAGCATTGCAGCATGGAACTGGTTAGCCAGTGTATGTTAGTAAGACGGAGGGATCTGTTCTAACTAGACTTGGAAGCATTATCGTTTTAATCAAAACCAATAGTTGCTGACATTACACTTAGACGTGGCAACATTTTAGCATGTAGGAGAAAAGTGAATATTAGATTAATGTGAATGAAAAATAATTACTGGTAAAGCTAATATTTCTAGCACTGTTATATAGAAGCCAGACGTACCGCTATTGACAACAGCGAACTGGTAAAGGTGATTTCCCACTTGCTAGTATTTATTTATAGGCGTCTCATTGCAGTAGAAGATGCTTAGATATTAGTATACGAGGTTCCAAAGTTTTGCAGGGAGAACTAATATCAGAGACTTGAGTCAAGCTTGTGGTAGGTGAAGTTGTATTTATTCCAGCATATTATGAGATATATAGGTAACAGGTAGAACATACAAAGTGCTCAGCCGAATCAACTTCAGAGGAAGGTAGGGTTTCTGAGCAGCTGGGTGTGTTAAGGGAGAGAGTATAATCTTTAATTCTGTCGTATTGTTTACCGAAAGTATATACTCTCCCTTAACTTAATATTGACAACTAGGCTTCACTCTGGGGAGACAATCTGAACATGAACAAGCCACAAATCCGGGGCTGAAGGTTCAAGGAGATGGACCCCTCAATAAAACTACAACCCAAACTTAATACAGGTAGGAAGGAACCAGGACATCAAAATGCAGCCTCCCTAATGCCTGTCTAGTGAATAATTAACTGGGTCCCTAGTCATATTCTTGGTCAACGTGAGAAGGATCAGTTTCCACTCAGTGATCATTGCACACGTCACCCACATTTCAGATACAATGGTGGGTCATGCTCTTCGCTTTAGCCCATTTTGACAAATCATTACACAATGCAGAGATTTTGGAAAGGAAGTGAGTGGGTGGTCTCTGGAATTTCCATTGGGCTGCAATATTTCTTTTTGCCAAAAAGAAAGCTAAGTTTGTAAATCTGGTAGCATCCTCACTGCAGTTATATCTTGGATATACACCAACTACTTTAGGATAAAAAAATGAAATGTGTAATTTATACAGTGTAAAACATGCCAGGTGTACACCCATTATCTGAAAAATAATTATCTTTACCAGCTTATCAAGAAATACAAAAAAGTTAGGAAAGCGGAGAATAACCTCCCTGACCCCTAGATATACATATATCGTCATGATTACATTCTGGTACAACTTGCAACATACATAAATTATCCCCAGGAGACATGCCAATTCTGTAACGTCACCAGTGCAATGCCAACCAATTCTGGCTCCTATCTCAAGCCAAATAAAACGAATTAGAAACACTAAACCAATAATATGAAAAATTATGATTCATCATAATCTTTGGTCAGTTGCTACCCCCAAGGTTCGAAAGAGCTGCATAATATATTGGAACAATTGTAGTAAAACGCATAAAGTGACCAGTGCAGTGCCAACTATTATATCCTCATCTCATAATACTCCTAATGATCTTATCTCTATTGCTTCCCATCTGATGTGAATTGAATGTGACTTTCTCCATATTATTATCAAGATATATATGTTATGAACTGCATGATATGTTGGAACAGTTATAGTAATACACATAAAGTGACAAGTGCTGTGCAAACTATTATATTATCTCATAATGCTCCTAATGATCTTACCTCTATTGCTTACGATCTCATGTGACTAGAATGTGATTTTCTCCATATAGTCAAGATATATCAGTTTTAAACAATATATATTAAATAGCATGAGCAACAGAATAAGTAGATGAGGTTTCCTGATTTCATAATGCACAATAGTTATGTCCAACAGTTACAAACCTCACTGGGACGGGAGAAGGGGACAACCAAGGATATCTAACTTCATCTTCCATTTATTTGTGTGAGTGCCCATTTCTTTTATCTAAACCGCTCAACCTAAAGCAGCATATTACTCACTCCAAAGAGTTTTTTATATATATATATATATATATATAAAAATCATGAATCAGGACTGGATCACAATATTCAAACTCACAATCATATCTCCTAGATCCAAGTCTTCCCGCAGCATATTCTAAGCTAACTAACTACAACTACAAGACCTTTCCAAAAGTGGGGCTCCACATTTTATACATGCACATCCATATACTCTGCATGTCTGGGGCTAAAATATATTATACCGAGCTTGCCCCACTGCTGATGTTTTGAGGCCCCACCCTACAAATTATTTTCTGGGGTATATACTTAATGGGGATACCCAAATTGCTTCTCGCTACCCATCTCTCAAATATAGAGCCCATAACACTAACTCATACAAAATTCAAAATAATGGAACAACTGACGTGCTAAATTCATCTACCAATATCGATGGTAAGTCGCATAACCTTGATAAAAAAATAGTGGTACTCCGCTACTTACTTAGCAATATTCCATACTTGCTCTTATGCCAATTGTTTTACTAATCTGAAATGTCTTATGATCAGGGCTCCCTGTTTTATGGTATTTATTTTTTTTGACATTTCAGTCTGTATTGATCTATGTTTATTTGTATCTAGCTTTATCTGTGTTAGACCTGTCAGCTCTTGGTGTGGTTTCCCATTGTCTTTTTGGCTTCTGACCTCCTGTTCTTGATCCTGTGCTGAATTTCGTTTTTGGTGGCTTTAGGACTCTGGGCACTTTGCCCCTGCTGACCAGTGCTAAAGTGGAAGTGCACTCTGTCTAAACAGTATTGATGATTGGTTTATCCATGACTGGTATATATGATTTATTTATAAGTGTCTAGTATAGTGCACCATGTGTGTCCAGGGCCTGTAAATCAAATGCTAATAGTGGGCCTACAGCACTAATTCTGCCACCCACCAGAGTATCAGTGTAAACATGTCTTAGACCTGCCACTGCAGAACTATTTTAACTGCTGTAGGAAAGTACCCTCTTTTTGGCATGTTACCCCCAATATCTGCCTGATGTCAGTGTGTTTTTGACTGTGTCACTAGGATCCTGCTAGCCAGAACTCCATTGCTTATGGTTTATGACCTGCTTGTCAGTGTGTTTCACTGTTTTCTAAATTGTCACTGGAGTCCTGCTAATCAGAACTCCAGTGCTCATGCTCGCTCTGTTTCTAAATTTCTCACTACATACTAGTGACTCTGTATTTCACTCCAAATTTGGATACTGGACCTCCCTAATAAGTCCCTAGTAAATGGTGCATAGGTACCCAGGGCAAAGGGTTCCAGGGAATTCTCATGGGTTGCAGCATTTCTTTTGCCACCCATAACAAGACCATACAAAGACGTCTTCAGGACTGCCATTGCAGGCTGTGTGAAACAGTGCATGCCTTATTTCACAGCCATGTTCACTGCACCAGGTCACTTATAAGTCACCTATATGTCTAACCTTCAGACCCTGAAGGCTAGGTGCATAGTACCCATGTGTGAGGGCACCCCTGCACTAGAAGTGTCCCCACATCATCCAGGCCCATTTTCCCGGACTTTGCGAGTGCGAGGTTGCCATTATAAGTGTGCACTACATATAGGTCAATACATATATGGAGCTTCACAATGGTAACTCCGAATATGGCCAAGTAAGGTGTCTAACAACTGGGAATTGTACCCCAATACTGATTCCAGTATTGGTTGCACAATCCCATGCACTCTGGGGTCTCCACTGTGGCCCACCAGTACTGCCATACCAGCATTCTGAGGTTTTCACAACAGCCCCAGCTGCTGCCACCTCACAGACAGGCTTCTGCCCTCCTGGGGCTTGAGCAGCTCAATCCCAGTACAACAGAACAATGCATTTCCTTTAGAAGAGGGGTGTTACACCGCTCCCTTTGGAAATAGGTGTGACAGGCATGGGAGGGGTATCATCCCAGAGCCTCTGGAAATGCTTTGAAGGGCACAGATGGTGCCCCCTCCTTGCATAATGCAGTCTACTCCGGTTCAGGGATCGCCAGTCCCTGCTCTGGAGTCAAACTGGACAAAGAAAAGAGGAGTGACCACTACCCTGTCCATCACCACCCCAGGGGTGGTGCCCAGAGCTCCTTCAGAGTCTCCCTGGTTTTTGCCATCTTGTTTTCAGGATGGTCAGGGAACTTTGGGAGCATCTGAGTGTCCAGTGCCAGCAGGTGCTTACCTGAAACCAATCCCCCTCTTAGGGCTATTTAGGGTCTCTCCTCTGGGTGTTTCTTCAGATTTGGATTGCATGACTTCTGCAACACTGTATCTTCAGCTCCTGCCAGCACCTGCAACAGTTTCCAGGTCGCGCATCCTCCAAGGACTGCCTGTCTTTAGTCTGCACCAGAAGAACTGAAGGAATCTCCAGTGGAGTGACGGAGTCATTTCCCTGCTTGAGCAGGCACCTCTCTGCAGCGACGACCGGTGGCTTGGGCCCCCTCTCCAGACCATAGACATGGATCCAGCAACAAAGGTAGTGTACTAAAGTGACTCCGGCAGTCCCACTGTCCAGCTGCCCAACTTTGGTGGAGGTAAGAGCTTGCCTCCTCACGCAAGACAGTACACCCTGTGCACTGTGTGACTTGCAGTTGCTAAAGCTTGTGTGAGACCTTCCCAGAAGTTCTTCGTGCACAAAACAGCTTAGGCCCCCAGCACTCCATCCTGTGACACACAGCTTCCTGAGTGGTTCTCCAGCGGCATGGGAATCCTTTTTGTCATGGTGGGTGGGCCTTCATTTGCACTTTCTTTGTCCCCGTGCAGTGGGACTCCTGTGCACGCTGCCTGCTCTTCTGACGGCTCTCTGAGTTGCTGAGATCCCCCTTTGCCTCCCCCTCCTGGGTAGAGGCCACCAGATCCTTCCTGTTCCCGGGTTGCGCCATTTTCCGCTAACCGCAACCTTTGCGTTTACCAAGGCTTGTTGGGGGAATCCAGCAACACAAGCCAGACTGCATTTATCCATCCGGCGTAGGACATCTTCTGCACCAACCAGGAAACCCTATCTGTCTTCTTTGGTGCAATACTGACTTTGTCTTCTCACTGGTGGTTCCACTTTTGCACCTTCATCTGGGTTAGCAGGCGCTCCTGTTCTCCCTGGACTCTTCAGTGCTTCTTGGACATGGTACCTTTCTTCCACAGGTCTTCAGGTCTAGGAATCCATCATTGGTGTCTTACAGTCTCTTCTGGTTCTTGCATTACCTTCTATCACGACTTCTAGTGTGTTTTAGGAAACTTGCTGTGTTTTACTCCTGCTTTCTTGGGCTCCGGGGGTGGGGTACTTTACTTACCTTTCGTGTTTTTTTACACTCCCAGAGCCCCTCTACACATGCCTAGGTGGGAAACCGACTTAAGCTTTCCACTATTTTAGTATATGGTTTGTGTTCCTCTAAGGCCCACTGCAACTTATTGTTGATTTTCACTGTTTGCACTATTTTCTATTTACTTACCTGTTCTTGGTTACTAGTGTATATATTGTATAGTTTACTTACCTCCTGTGGGAGTATAGTCTCTAAAGTATTTTTGGCATTGTCTCACTAAAATAAATTACCTTTATTTTTGTTAACACTGAATATTGTCTTTCATGTGTTGAGTACTGTGTGACTACAGTGGTATTGTAAGAGCTTTGCACGTACCCTAGTTTAGCCTTGGCTGCTCTGCCTACAGCTACCTTTAGGCAGCCTGGCTTCTAGACACTGACTACATTTCACTAATAAGGGATAACTGGACCTGGTATAAGGTCTAACTACCTTTGGTACCCACCACAAACCAGGACAATAACTGACAGATCGACCTGGCAAGTGCACCCACTTGCCAGGCACAAACCTCTACTTTTACTACATGTACGTCACCCCTAAGGTAGGGCCAAGGCAGCCCCATGGGCAGGGTGGAGGTTATTTAAATGGTAGGATATGTACTGGTGTGTTTTACATGTCCTGATAGTGAAATATTTCTAAATTCGGTTTTCATTATTGCAAGGCCTATCTCTCCCATAGGTTAACATGGGGACTACCTTTAAATATCTTTTAAGTGTAATTTCCCATTGGGAGCAGATAGAAATGTGGAGTTTGGTGTCTCTGAACTCACAACTTAAAAATATATCCTTTGGTGAACTTTATTATTTTTTTAAAATTTTAAGTTTGAAAATGCCACTTTAAGAAAGTGGGCATTTTCTTGCTTACCCATTCTGTCCCTCTGCCTGGCTGTGGACTGCACGTCTCGGTCAGGATGACAGTTGGGCTGTTTGTCATTTCACTCTAGATAGTCTTACAAGCGGAGCTCAGGTGTGCCTGCATATCTTGATGGGTCTTCCTGGGCTAGAGTGGTGGGAAGAGCTGACACTTGCACCTGAATAGGCCTGTGCCAGTCCTTACACTAAGCAGTCTCCAACCCCCTAGAGTGTGTCTGGGACAAGGGCGGGAAAAGCAGGGTCTTTTGCACTACAAAGACTTTCCTTTGACGTTTGCCTACTTCAAGGGCAGCAATGAGTATAGGTATTGGGCTTCTGAGGCCACAACTTCAGAACACTTCTGGACTGAGGACATTCTGCCAGGAAGAAAAGCTAGATGCAGTAAGGGGGACTGCCTTCTGCCGATTGCTTTGCTGTGCCGACCAGCTGCTTGCTGCTTCTCTCCTGCGAGTGAAAGGACTGGTCTTTGAATTCTACATCCTGCTTTCCAAGGATCTCCGTCAACGAGGTTGTGATAGCCCCAGTTGGAGCTATTGTGTTTCTAAGCGCTTTATTGAGATTTAATCTTTAAAAATGTAAATCTTTGCTTGTGTATCTTGGAATTTTGTCATTTCGGTCTTGTTTTATTCAGATAAATATTGGCTATTGTTCTAAACTGGTGTGGAGAACTTTTGTGGTGTTTTCACCGTGTTACTGTGTGTGCACGTGTGTGTACAAATACTTTACACATTGCCTTCAAGATAAGCCTGACTGATTGTGCCAAGCTACAAAGGGGGTGAGAGCAGGGTTATCTCAGGGGTGTGTCTCGCTTACCTTGACAAGACTCAGGGTGCAAGGCACTGCCAACTAGGGACCCTATATGTCTAACAATCTGTATTTTTCCATATTTATTTTGGGTTTTGTACAAACAATTTAACTACAACTAGTGTATTTCCACATTTATTTAACAGGTAAATGTGCATTCATACCCAAATGCCTGATGTTTCAATGATATGGACAACCACAGATGATAAGTCAACGCACATACATGAAAACATGCAAACTATAGTATTCACCTTGTGCATTTCTACTGCTGTTTAAGCCTCATGCCCAAAATACCTTATTTTCACCCCACTACCTGTGAATCCATCCAGCTAATGGCCTGGCAGTCATGACTGAAAGCATACAGAATCACTCAAAAAACAACCCAAGTTCCATTCTATCCACATTTAAAAATAAATACAGACAGAAAAATAAATGGTTTTCGGTCTGTATTTATCTGTAAAAATCAGTAAAAATGAAAAACAGGAAGCCTTACTTATGAATTCACTTGCTTGGACAAAGCAGCAACTCCTTGTGAAATAGGGTACAATGATACAGCATATCAGCTTGGTGGTTATACAGTGTCAAATTAAACTATCAATACTGGTTCCTTCCACCACCATTTTGCCCACACGTAGTGGTGGAGTTGGACACTGCATATTTTCTCCTCATCAATGATCATATGCCAGCCTGACAAAGACCTGAAGTGCCTTTTGCCCAGATCCACTGCCAAGGTGGGACTGGCAAAGACTTGATATTTGGTGGGTAACTCATTAATATATTGCTCCCACTTGCATCTCTCAGATAAATCCTTGATACTGACTATGACAGAAACCACAACCAATTTTCAGCTATCAAAACAAGCTAATCTCCATCAGTGCCAAATTCCCCAGTGGTAACTTTATACCACTGTCACCAATTACACGCAACACACATAGCACCCTGCTGGATACTTGCATATAATACTGCGTACATGCTACCTGCCAAACAAATTATAAAATGAGCCCCTCTCGGAACCTCCCCAACTTCCTTCTCCTATACAACTAATTACCTCTGTTTGCAGCAAAGTAGTATACAAATTCTACTAGTCCATGCAGGGCAAGACTATATGTGACAATGTATATCAGAGGGTAAATGGTAGTTGCATGTACGCACACTAGTAGCGGAAGAACAATGTAGCTACTGTTTCAAATATACTGAAGATCTATCCTTCAATAATATATACTAATACATTATAAATTTGTAAACATAATCTATAAAGCTCCTAAATGTTTTGCTGACAAGGTCTAATAGTTGGCTCAGTTGCCAACACTGACATGCACCAGAAGCAGGACTCTTACCATCTAGTTGGGGCTGTCCAGAAGCAGAACAAATTGGAATGATATATTTCACTCATCTTTTATGATAGGAACAATGCTTCACCTGAGTACAATACTGCATTACTAGCCCTGCTGGCTTACTCAAGCTTGTGTTTCCTTACTAATACAAGAGGTCCAGTCAATCATGGCAGTAGCAATTTGAGAGGGTGGGGTGAGGTCACCAATGATGACGCATGCCACATAATGGGGTTGAGATTTCCTCATTCAGAAATAACAAATTTCCTCATTTGCCACTAGAGCTTAGACAAGATAGGAAAGTATATCCATTCTCAGTAAGTCATACACATTACACTTTGTGTTCTGCAACGTGCAAGATATATGGGCAATGTTGCTTAAATATACAGCACATGCACTGCTGTTAAAACAGTGACTACATTTGTGTGGGGAAGAGGCCCATGCCCGGGAGCTATAGATTAATTGGAAGACCCAATTTATTCTAAAGATATGTCTTACAATTATATAGCTCTCCTTCTGCCAATTGCATGCCCAAAAAACATTTTTAGTATCTCTCAGATCATACCCGATTAGCCATCTCCACATGGCTGATCCCAAAAGCTTTGGGAGAAACAGGAGACTAGCTGTATCACTACAACTTCCCCATGTGGTATGCAAAAGAACTTGTGTGGCAAACAACCTCTGATTCATTACCTTTGTCAAAAGAGAAGTCTGTGTAAGTGTTACTCACTTTTACCTTGCCCTTACATTATACTGGCTAACAGATCTGTGCACCAGGTGACTGATTTGTCCACTGTACTGATGGAAAGAAATAAGCATACTACTGTCCAGAGGAAATAAGTGACTGCTCATTATGTGTTCAATCAGTGTATTGCGTAAAACATTTTCTTTTTTTAAATCATTTTAAAAAATGTATGCCTTGGGTAGCATATCTAATTAAAAACTCTTAAACCTCAGGTACCTAGAAGTCCTAACTGGACAATCTGAGCCACTTGTCTGTTTTCTATTTGGTAAATGCTTGCCCAGTGCTCTGTTCCACGACTCCCTTAGAGAGGGGTCATCATTTACAAAGTGCATTAGTGTTGTGATGCTGTTTCTCACCTTTCCCAATGTGAGCAATGTGCTGAGGACTAAATGTACTTGTGGTTCATCCCCCTGAGTTGCCTAATAGCTCTTATTAAATATGTGTGTGATATGAACTGCCCAGAAGGGGTCAGATATCACTGAGTCAAGTTTTGGAAGACAACAAGCTTTGTGCTATCAAACCGGTCACCCTGAAACATGACCCCTGCTTCTGGCCATCTGGGTATCTCCACAGTATTTTTTTTCATCTCTCTCAAACTAAAGTAGCACCACATCAGAAGGTCTGATGCACAGACTATTCTGGATCTTTCTCTCATAAGGCATCACCGCCAGCAGGATCCTGTAGTGTCTATTTGTGTAGATCTTCTGAGTTTGCCCCCAATGCCAAATAATGCCTCTTGGAGAGATATCTTCCTAGCAAGGCTAGCTGCAGATATCTGGTCTATTTTGGAGTCAAGCCACCCTGACAACCACTGTAACTGTGATGACAGGTAGTACAGCTCATAAAATGGGGCATAAGGTCCACTATCGTTGTTGAGTTTCCTTAGTGCTACTTTATAATAAGTCCCTGCTGATATCAGGCGTATCAGGTGTAAAACTATCGCATTTAGGGCTTTAAATACTTGCAGTAGTAGCTTCTCAGGGATAATCAATCAATCAATCAATCAAGGGTTTGTATAGCACAACTACTCACCCGTAAGGGTCTCAAGGCACCGGGGGGGGGGGAGGGGAGGAGGGGGCTGGGAGCAGGGGGAGGCTGCTGATCTGGTTGGGAGCCGTGGTTTAGTCAGAGAGCTAGGTCTTGAGGTCCTTCCTGAATTGGGACAGTGACAGAGATTGCCTGAGGTGAAGAGAAAGGGTGTTCCAGGTCTTTGCAGCGACGTAGGAAAAAGATTTTCCTCTGGTCCTGGTCTTACTGATCAGTTGGACAGAAGCCAGGGCCAGCTGGGCAGAGCAGAGGTGTCTGGTGGGTGCGTGGAATGAGAGGCGGTGGTTGAGGTACGCCAAATCTGGGTAGTACAACCATTTTGATGACCACTCAGTGCAAAGAGAGGACGTTTTTTCAAAGTTTAGCTGACTGACTGATTGCCATTAATAGTTTAAAACCCCATCTATTACAGTTGACATATCGCTGCATACTTGAGTGTTTAAGTATTTAATAGGGGAAGTCTCCCAAATGATAGGTATTTTAAAGAGGCATGTGACCAAAATAGGAGAAGAAGGAAAGTGCATGTGTTTATTTGCAGACAAGGGAATACACCAAAATATTGTAGCTTTGACCTTACTCAAACCAAGTAAAAGGTGCATCTTTACAATAAACCAGCACATCATCTGCTTATAGCGTTCACATAATCATGCAGTATACCTTTAAAGGGTCCTTTTTTGTGAAACCTCAAAAGTCCCATCATTGGTACGTTACCAAGGGCAACCTTTTCAGGTTACTTTTGAACTGTCCAGGACTTAAAGACAACCTGTGCACATCTCACCAGCATGGTAGATCTACTATATAGGTGTCCAATCGATTACATTAGTAGACACCAAATTCCATTTCCCTTAAGGTAAATGAAATTACCTAATGTTTGGCTAGGTGCTTCTGCATGGTATAAATCATGACTGATCAGGATAAATGTGATGTGGAATTACTTTTCATAAACTGCTCATCATAACTTGTGGAGTATCCTATAGACTAAATTAAGTATACAGAAAGAGGATTTTTCTCACACATTCAAGGGGTTAGGTTTCAGTACTGTTACCACTATAGTCTCTCTCCTAGTGGGAACAGTTGGCTTCTCAGTGACTGTACACTTATCCGACAGTCGAGTTACTAGTCAGTATATAAATCTGGCATAAAACTTCTAAGGCAAACCATCACTCTCTGGTGTCTTTCCACTAACCATGGACTTAACTGCGGAATTAATCTGGAATCGAGTAATCCGGGTTTCAGATTTCTCAATCTGCGCTATGTTAAGAACTTGCAGCTTGGCCTTTTGGTAAACTCATCTAGTTTAGGGTGTGGGCCTTCACAGGAGGAGGCAAATAGCTGTTCATGGTATTGTAGTGTGTGTCATTAATATCTGTTTGGGAGTGCACTACATTTCCCTCTGCATTGCACAGTGCTGCTACAACGGAATGAAGGAACTCTCCTTTTATCAACCATACCAAAAAGGTAGCCAGCTCTGTCATTATCGTTGGCCAGCCCTGTTATTATTGTTGGCTTTTTAGCTATTTACATGCAATAATCACAGTCAGAGTCTACTTTCTGCCAAGAGTAAGGCTTGTCTAGGAATCAGTACCATCAGGTCAACAACGCACCCTCCGCTTAAGGCCCGCAAATGGTATCCTCGAAGGTGGCAATCTGCCTGCTAAGCACCGCTTCAGCAATCAATTGATTTAACAGTCATTCTCTTAACCTTAACCAACTTAAACGACTCCTGTTTCATCGGTTCTACATATCAACCACACAATGTCAATGTAGTAGTTAGCAATTACCTTTCTCTGGTTACCCATAAATGCCCCATCCTGAAGGGACTATGCTTGATTCCTCAAGTCTGGATACACGTCACAAGTATATTCAATTATATAAATAACAATGGATAGTGGTCATATATTGTCTTTTCCAGCTATTCAATCTCATCAACCAATCTCTGAGATGTGTGGTGGAGAGAAATAAATCCAAACTAGAGTGTAGATTATGTCCCTGGGGTATCTAGGAGATATATGGAGCTACAGGTATCTTTATGTTTGATCTAGCTTCGCAATCGTGTTTTTTTTTTATGTTATTTTTTTATTTATGCTTTTCCATACAAGTTAATACAGTAAGCAATTACACCATCGCACATCGCATCTTTACATAGCAAACTTAGCTAAACGTTTCATTCTGTAACTCGCACTTAGTTTGGTAGTGGATATAACAACCTTACAGTTTCAGGTGACGTGGGCCCTTAGCATTCTCCTCCCTCCCCTCCCCCTCATCAAACAGTAGATTGTATCCCTTCACTGGCTCCCAGTGACCATTCAGCTGCAATAGCATGTGTTTAGGGGTTATCAGTGCTCCCTTCCATCAGTCCCTTTCCCTCCGGTTCACCCGTTTCTTTGCCAATCAGGTATTTTTTGTAAACTTCCCAGTAAGGTGCAGGTCTACTGGTTGGGGGCGCCAACTCATTGTACGCATCCGTTTGCGTGTTACAGTACACCATGTCTATAGGCCACTTTTCTATCATCAGCACCGGACCCCGATCCCAGCGCATTGCTAAGCGACACTTAACTAGTAGCAGCCCAATAGCCATCAATTGATAAATCGATTTCAGTACTCCCCTATGCCAGCCAAGCAGTGCCACAAGTGGTTCACGGTCCAACTGATGTCCCCCTATGCTTTTTAGTGCTGTGAATATGTGTTCCCAAAAACGCTGAATGCCTGGGCAGGACCATGACATATGGAGGAAGTCCGCTTGGTCCTCCCCACATCTAGGACAATTAGCCTCCATACACAGCCCATATCTACGGAGTTTGATGGGCGTGTAATATACTCTATTGATATATTTAAAGTGCATCAAGCGGTGCCTGCCATTAAGGGAGACCACGCAAGTCCTCAAGCAACAGTATTGCCACTGTTCGTCTGTTAATTGTAGCCCCAGATCCCGCTGCCACTCAGGGTTTGCCATTTGAATCTCTGCTGTTTTCCTGCCCAGGCCAACCAAATACATAAAGTCTTCACGGTAGCAAAAAACATCTTCGGAAGCAACATAGGGATATTCTGAAAAAGAAACAGAAATCTTGGTAGCACTACCATTTTCATGACAGCTATTCGATCCACCAACGACAGTGGCAGCCTGACCCGTCTTTCAACATCTCTCGTCAATGTCGTCAATGTATGAATCGCGAACTCATAATTGTCTGCCAGTACTATCTTAGGATCTGTGTGGACAAGAATGCCCAGGTATCAAATTGACCCTGTTTCCCACTGAAGGGGAAAATCCAGAGCCACTGGTGTCGTGGCTGGCATCAGGGGGGAACATTATGGACTTGCCTCAGTTAATCCGTAGGCCTGAAAGGGCGCCGTATTTTATTGTCTCTCTCAAAATCAGTGCTACGTTGCGGTGCGGGTCTCGAATATATAGCAAGGTGTCATCCACCTAAATAGAGATCACCAAATTAGAATTCTGAAAATAAAGGCCTTGATTACTGTGATACTCCCACAGTGCCCACGCCAGGGGCTCTGTAACTATAGCATAAAGCAGGGGCGACAACGGCCACCCCTGTCTAGTACCCCTAGTTATATGGAAGGCGTCCAAGACTACACCATTGACTCAGAGCCTGGCCAGTGGCTCCACCATGCAATGTTGTCACCAATTTTAAAAAGACATCTCCCACCCCCATCTGCCTTAATACCGCCATCATAAAATGCCACTCCGAGTCGAAGACCTTCTCCGTATCCAGGAAAACCGCCACCGCTTTCGCCTCACGGTTTACATTCTGTATAGCCCCGAACAACGTGCGGAAGCTAGCAGTGAGCCGTGATCGTGTCTTTCTCTCTCTGTTGGGACGTATGATGTTACCAACATCGTCCCCGGTCTCTCCCCATATTTGCGGGCTGTTGCATATTTCCCCATACGTTGGATCTCTGTGAGTGCCGTGTCCTGAAATTCTACCAGTTTAGCGCGCATGTAACCCAAGATCTGGCTGTCAGACTTGTATAGGTGTTCCTGCTCTAATTGGGCAAGTTCTTTTTCCTGAGAGTCCAACCACCCACAAATCGATCGAAGAACCCCAGCATGCTTTGCTAGTTATGCCTCATATGTACACTTTGAATGCCTCCCACACAATGCATATGCTGTCTACTGACCCTATGTTAATCTGAAAGAAATCATATGGCGGTAGCTAGCTCATCACGGAATACCGAATACAAGAGCGAGTATGGGGAAAATCGCCATGTAAACGGGGAATCCGCTTGGGGCCCAGAGCCATCACTTACGGGACTGGTAATGATCTGAGTGTGTTCTGGGCCAGGGGGCCTCCACCTGCAAGGCGCCCAGCATGCTTTTAGAGACCAGCCAGAGGTCAATTCGTGTATATAAGTTATGTGCTGCCTAGTAGTGTATACCCGCTCAGTCTGGTGTCTGCATCTTCATATGTCGACCAACCACAGCTCTGCCGTGACCCCAGTCAACGCCATAGCCGCTGAAGCCGTTTTTCTATATGTACCTCCCAATCTGTCTAGCAGAGGGTCCAGTGTGCAATTAAAGTCTCCTCTCCAAATCTGTGGGAGAGCCCCCCCCCCCCAGGTGCCCGCCTTGGCTGCTAGATAGTAATGAAATTGGGGGTTGTCAAAGTTAGGTCCATAGATCCCAACCAGGAGGAACGTGACTGTGCCACAATATATCTGCTGTTAGGGTCTGTTTCAATCTCCTGGAGACGGAGACCGGAGGACCTGGACCCCCAAATCAGCACCCATCCCTCCCACCCAACCCCCCACCCCCGAGAATGGGATGTGAACCCCGAGGCCAGTATTTGCCCCTGCATTTTGCATTTTTCTAGGGGGTAAGCATAGGGCTGCCTGGAGCCAAATCAGTCTTGCAGGAGGGCTAGGTCCACCCTGTGTCGCTGTAAATAGGCCACCACATTGCAAATTTTTCTTGCACCATTTAAACCTCTCACATTCCATGTGACCATGTGTTGTATATTCGGGCCTTTGCTTGTGTCTGGTGAGGAACCACTACTCGCCATTTGCTACGAAATACATATGTCTGTGTCTGCCATACTGCGCATGTGAGTCTTCAATCACTGTACTGCAAGACAGACTTTTAAAACACAAAAAGCCCTTTGTATCCACCCTCCACCCACAGCAGGCATTGCCCCAACCTGTCTGTCAGTAACTTTACGCCCCCCGCCCCCTTTTCCATAGATCGAAATGACCCTTTCTTGAAGTGGTCCACACGCTAGGGCGGATATTGCCCAACTGTACTTATCTACACTTTAGTGCCAGCCACCTATTATACTGTAACAGTCAAATGATTGGATACATAAAGCTTGTACCTGAACTTCGCGTCTGTTTACAGGGTAATATTCGACTCTACCGCCGATCACCAGCTCTCCACCAAGTGGTTCCACTCCCCACTTGTATTCGTTTTGGATGCCTTATCTCCAGATCATTGCTCCCATTTTCCACCATACCCAGGACCTCTCTCCCAGTCACATTGACTGGTGCACAAGTCAGTCACAGCCATCTCGTGAGTTGGTGTCCACCGTGTCGGCCCCTCTCCCCTCAGCCATCCTTCGCTTCAGGAATTGGGCAAAGTTTTTATGGTCTGTGAAGAGGAGGAGCTTCCCACCCACCATAACAGGCATCCTTGCCAGGTATAACATACGGTATTCCGAGCGTAGGTCTCACAGCTGTCTTTTCCCGGCAATAAATTGCTGTCTAGCCTCCGGAACTTGTTGAGTAAAATCTGGATAAAGCGAGACCACCGTTCCCTCGTGCTGTAGGGTCTTAAGTTCTCTGGCTCGTCGCAGGGCAACGTCACAATCTCTGTAGTTTAATAATTTGGCTATTATGGGGTGCAGTGGGGCACCAGGTGGCGGCTGGGCCGCCAGTACACGGTGCGCCCTCTTTACCACAAACAGGCTGGAAAATGTTTCACGGCCCAGCAGCTGGACAAGCAGGCATTCTACGGAGCTCTCCATATTGTCTATGGAAGTGGTTTAAGCAATTCCCACTATGCATAAATTATTTCTACAGGAAACGGGAATCTAAGTCATCAACCTTCATCTGTAGAGCCGCCAGCTCTTTACCCATCTTGGGATTCCGGAGGACATCAATGACTGGCCATCCTACACCTCCGAGATGCGCCTCTCCGACTGGCCCAGCCTTTCCACATGTTTATCAAGGCGCTCCGTCATTCTGTCCATTCTGAAGGAGAGGGAGTCTACTTTGCTGTCTATCTTGGTCAGGCTTTGTTGCATTGCCGTTAACATTTGCCTAAGTTCAGGTTCCTCTCCCGGTATCATATCAGCTCCTTTCGACATACCTGCCGCTGCGCGATCCCCCGTGGGCACCTGTGACCTGCGCTGTTCAAACTGCAATTTAGCCTGATTTTTGTCAGTTTTGCCCATGTTGCGTGACCTAGTTGACATACAGATTATGCATCTGGAAGAGGCGCCACCCGAGGATGTCTGCTCCGCGCCTACATAAGTCTGGTTACCTATCGATATCCCTGCATATCACCTCTGGGGAAGGGCATCAGTCGCCACCAAGTCATCATATAAGTGACCACCTCCGCCACTGCTTTCTGCCCAGGATGTGCCCAGAACAGCGCTGCTTACAGTCTTGCCATCACTTCATGTTGCTGTCTGTTCGGGGGACCCCAAAACACTTCAAAACACTCTCAAGCTTCAAGTGCCGATCAGGTGGCGCTCTCACCTCACCCAGACACTCCTCGGGCTGCTCCAGGTCTACAGGGCTTTGCTTCGTTATTTAGTGAAGAGCTCATAACACACTGCGCGCGCCAGCCTCGCCTGACATCCAAGGGCCGCTGCACGCACCTCCAGGCACAAGCCGAACAGGCTGCAGTCCCCGGCACCCAAAGCAGTCTTCAGGAGCAGCCACAGCCGCTCTCCTGTCTCGGCACCGCCTAAGCCAGGTTACACTGTTCGGGCCTTACTTCGCGGACCAGCGCCATGCCCAAGCTGCTTCTAGCGCCCGCCATATTTTTCTTGGGCCGCTATGATCCCAACGCGGGCCACACGGATCTCCGTCAGCCTCCCCCGGGGGCCAGCATCTTCTAGGGCCTCCGCGACCCCTATCCCGGCTGCCGCTCTCTCTGCCCGGCCAAGGCGCTGCCCTCTCGGCCGCTCTCAGTTGGGGTGCAGTCACCAGCCGGGAGAACCACCAGCTCAGGCTGCCCTTCACGACTCCTCGGTGGTCGGGCCTCCCCAGTCGCACACCGGGCTCCGCACCTCAAATTGCACCCGCAGTGCCGGTCTTCACCCCGAGGCGCAACATCCAGTGGCAGCCCTGATAGTTAGGTGTTGTTTTGCAGTTCGACCACAGGATTAAGAGACGGATTTAGAGGTGGCCGGCGGAGCTCCACTAGAACGCGGCCATCTTGCAGCCGGGCAATTTCCGTCCCCTCGCAATCGTATAGTTGTTAAATGCACTATCGTTTTTGCAGGGGAAGGGCTGTTAGCCATCTAAACCTGTGTCTAGCACATCACTGAAGTCTCATCCCCATATCATTGGAGAGTCCATGAACTACACGAGTTAACAATTGAAGACATCCAGGAATCCAGCCTAAAAGGAATAGGGGCATAGATACAAATTACTGGCAGTTGAATCCCATCAAAACGATCCTCTGTCAACACGTATATACCTTCTGGATCAATAACCTCCTTACTGATCATATTTACGATCCAAAGTCTGAGCCATATTAATGTTTACTTTGAGGAAAATCATGTTAAAAAAAGTGAAGCCTTACATCATTTCCTGAGTGTGGTCCCCTCTTTGAGTAAGTGAGTTTACTATAGTGGAGTCACATCTACTCTATGGCATTACAAATAGCTTTATATTTTGTAACGTTCTGACGCGTTTTGATCCACTTAATAATCCAAGTAAAGAACATATACTGTATTAGTCCGTTCATCTGATGTATGAAGTATGTTAATTGCTATCATGTGCTCCACAATATATATTATATATCTCTCTCCATATCCTAGTGGCAGTTGCCACTGGATAGTTATAGGTGTGATTGCTACTTCCATAGTTCCAGGAGGTTTTGGTATGCTAATAACTTTAGTGCTATTTGATGAATCATCAAGAAAGCAAATTTCCCCATGCGTTTTCCATAGAATTCTTTACAAAGCACTACAGCAAAAACTGCTGAAAATAATTACACCAAATTTGCCAAAAAACTAGATCTTAGTTCGCAGACTGTGCTTTTTGGGATTTGGTGTAAATCCATTTGGTAGTTCTTTAATAATGAAGCACCAAAAATATTTGTATATCTGGACAGTTGGGTCCGCTAGAAACTCACAAGAGTCCTGCGAGACTGCAAATTCAAAAATGGAGCCGGTTATTGGTAGACAGGCCTATTTTTTCCTGTCAGCCTTCTCACTCTCTCAAGTCCCGCTCCGACTGCCTGACTGTTGGAGATCTAGAAGTGAAATGGCTGCCATTACTGTTAACTGTGAAAAATTACAGATGTTGAGAGAATTAAGTTAAAAAAGCTATATACAGGAGCAGGAGAGAGTCAGGGCCTGGTCTGCAATCAGGCCATTAGCCCAACACAATGCTGTCAACCAACCCCCTGGTGGATAGCATTCTGCGATGCATGGCAGAAGTTTGGCAGATGGTTTGTCCTTCAACAGGCCGATCACCAAACTCTCTTCAAACAACCAAATCCCCTGTGCATGGCCAAAAGTCCTACGCAGTGAAAGTTTGATTGTGGAGTTTATTTGAGTGGGACTTGAGTTTTCCGAGCCTCTGGGAAGCCCATGGGGTCATACATCTCTGAGGGTGACTTCCCATGGCAGGTGCAAACATTTGCATAGTGCAAAACTCTTGAGTCACAGCAGACTTAAGAATTTCAAGCTAGCCGAAAAAAAGAATTCCAAGCCCCTATCCAGGCAATTAGATTTCATAAAAAATCTGTATGTTGTTAACAGTAATGATTCAAGTTAAATGCAGAGATATAAAAAGTGTTGACCCTTTAAAGCCAGCTTTTTTTTCAACACTAATATCTCAAAATTCGCATTTACACCAAATCAACAAAAGTACAATTTCCAAGTAAATTTTTACTTTCATGTCAAGTTTGGTATAAATCCACTCAGCGGTTCAGGATGTAGGGATGAACAAAAAGGGAAATAAGTTATTTTTTGTCAACCCCTCATTTTCCATCCTGCATGTATTTTCACTAAATTTAGCACACCACACCTTAAGGTGACCAAGCTAGAAATGACCAAATTCTGTGCAATTCCTTCCTCGGGGGGTCAAAAGTTATAGGCAAATCAAAACTGCCCTTTCAATGGAAAATGGAGCTGAACCATAACTACAGAGGCGACTAACACTGTGTAATATAGAAACCACAAACATGCACACACATTTACAGCAGAAAGGAAAATGTTTCCAATTCTCAAAACAGATCATTGACGAGATTGGCTTTACTATACCAGTTTCTGAAATATTTGTGTAAAAAACACTTATTGGGCTTCTGTGCTGCTGGACTTTAATTGACAGTCCCTATTTGCTCCTAGAAGCAGTGCGGTGCCAGAATCCTCAGACCACGCTGGATATGGAGTTCAGCGCACAACAGAACACTATAATAAAATTCTGCACATATTGGTTTAACTGTAGTTACCAGCAGGTGAAAGTTACATATCGCAGATTTTCCTACATAATAGGACACTTTGCTAGGGAATGCAACAGAAAAGCTTTTATACGTTAGTGATATTAAGACTCAGTTGAATACTCTGCAAAATGTTGCATAATATGCTGTAACGCAATACAGAATATTATGCAGCCACATGCCAATTACAACGAAATGAGGGGTGCAGCAAACAGTGAATCTCACTAGCACATACTGGTCGAACTAACTGACGTAAGAAATAGTAAGAAACGGGCTGAAATATTGTGCATGGATGTGTTGTTAATATCGTGTTAAAAATTAAAATGATCTGTAGCAGGTGAAAAGCTACCTCAAGCACAGTACACTACACAAACATGCTGCACCTATAGACGTTTTCTATGGATTAAAATGGAGCAGAAGTGTTATGAGAGAGGGGGAAAAAAATAATTTCAAGAAGCTACATGCTCGAAAGAGTATTTACGCAGTGTAACTCCTTTCCTTTCACGTGCCAACTATATCGTGCAGGCCTCTACTCAAGGGACATAGCCCTCTGGGTGTGAGGAAGGACCAGTTCATTGCCATGGCTCTAAACATGCGTGTTTTGTGAGCCAGGGGAATTCGTGCAATGCCAGCAGGATATATTACGAGCTCCACGTATTCATAATCAAGGCGCAGAATAGAGAATCCATGTTGTGAATCTTGTCTCTATTTCCAATAATGCATAAGATGTTTGGCAACCGACAGAAGACGTAACAGATTGGTAAATTAGGCCTAGCGACACATAAATGGCTCCTGGTAACTTAGTCCTGCTTTAAGAATTAAAACATTAAAACAATTCACAAAAACATTTCCAAGACCAATAAACATCCGTAGTACAGCCAACATCAGAATAATGTCCACTAGCCACAGCAACAAAATAGTGCAGTTTTGTAATCCACAACCAATGGCGTAGTAAAATCATTCTCAGAAAGAAATCATGCCTTAGTGAGACCATGGCACATGATTCTCCCATCCACTGGTGGCGCGAGGGTGAGGTGTGTGCTGGGACCCTCTGCCTATTTAGAGATTCTCTATAAACATATTGGGGATCTCTGTGCTGTGCAGGAAGTCACCAGGTTTCTGAAGGTTTTCCCGAGCTAGTGCTATGTTTAAAGAGCACACTTTGCAAACCTTCTGCTCAGAGTAAAAACTCCCAAAATGGGACTGTTTTAGCTGAAAAAAAAGTAATTGGCCTAGATACACAGGGAGCCATTTCCCTGCTCATTAGTGGCACGGGGTGGGGAAGAGGGGGGGGGGTCTCTTAGCATTTTCCCTGCAATGCAGTGTGTGTCACATGTGCTTGAGTTAGAGCTATTAGCGTTGTAAATTCTTAACAGGACAAGTAAAACAATAGTTGACAAAAGCAAGCCGGGTCAAAGCGCCATGGCCACCGTGAGTGAGAAGGAGAGACACAAAAGGAAAAACAAGTTTGCTCGCAGTCAAACATATCGCAATTGTGCAATTCTCCATGTAACAGGGGCACTCTTCAAGGCGGTAACAAACTCCCCCCAAGTAGAGGCAAACATAAAGCATTTACCAATGATGATAAAGGATTTTTGAAAGGCAAAATCATAAACAAGTGAGTGTGATGGGCGTGGTTAAAAGCCCACAATACTTACAACAGGTCAAAGAGCTCTACCTTAAAATGAGTAACGGTAGTCACGTAGAAATCTATTCATCATGCCCCAAAGGTCATGTAGCAGACAGCCCACTACGTTACCACTGGCAGAGCAAGCTGAGGTTCCACTGTCTCTACCTACTCTAAATCGAGCTAAGAACCACAAGTTTGGCTTGACAGGGGGACTGCCCAATGAAAGTGTTCCTCAAGCTCCACTAAACCCTAAACGAGATCCTCTGTCACTAGATCTTTCAGAGATAACATCCCTAACACGATAGTAAAACACAAACATACACTCAACACCCAACGACTTCCAAATTCACCAATTTACTCCTAGAGGTACAGTGACAGTAAGTTTAAAAACAGATATTTAATCACCTTCTAAGGATTGTGTCCATTAACAGTCTTGAACAACTACCACCTCAAAGTAACGTTCCCACTGTTCAAAATCCCAGACACAGAAGTAACATCCTCAAATAAAAAGTGCTTAACCTTTCACCAACTACTAGACCTACATAGGTGAGGGGAGGGAACAGAAAATATCACAAATTAGATCCCAGATAATGCACTAGGGACAGTGGAGCAGACCTTTCCAGCAGATCCTCTATCATTTGTCACATTCTTTAAATATACAACATTGGCAAATGATATGGCCTTGGCTTTAATGTTATTTAACACATGCGAAGATGGGTATGCAGAGATGATCCATGCATATGGTTATGTAGGAAAGCCAGTCCTTTTGGCAATAATTGCTTTATATTCTTACATTAAACGCTGTACAATAAGAGTAAATTAGATTCCATTATCCAAATTAATAGAGCTTAACTACCCATTGAAAGTTCATAAATGCAACGGTCATGATAGCTTTCTCCTTTGCAAGTGAAGACTACATTCTTCTGCAGAAGCGCACACATTAGTAAAGCAAGTTAACAGCCGTCACTCGGAAAATCCATTTGTTCCTAGCTGTAAAGGTAGTGAAAATGACTAAAACCGTTTCGTTTTCTGCATCCTCTTTGTAAAATCCTTGTAAGAGGATGCTGCTACTGTATATTCATCTAGCCAAGTGGCTTAACTTTGGGCGGCTAGAAACATCTGTTAGTTCTCAGAAACGTTTATTTAGAAGAAGAATAAAATGGGGCTCTAAAACAACCATCAAATCCTGCTCTGCCTGGGCAGCAAAGCATCGGGGTATAAAAATCAGAATTAAGGAATGCTCCAGAACAGAAGTCTCCAACGTTTTCCATAACAGGAGCTACTTATGCTCGGTAAAAATCATCCTGGGCTACTAATAAATATTATCATGGGTGTAGTAGAGACCCTATTGGACAAGAATTATGTTAGTGGACTCTCAGTGCGACATTACCAGAAGGGATGACTTGGTGCATCAGCAGTAATATCATAAACGCTTTATCAATGTAGAATGCCTCAACATGGGTAACAGAACAGTCATAGATGCAATGCCTTTGGCAACAGGGTGCTAACATTGGTAACAGATCTTCCCACAATGCTGAATTATTTATCATTCAGATATCAGCTTTAAATACATTTTAGAAATGTAACATTTTTTTCCAAATATCAACTTATGAATTCAGACAGTACACACATTTTTTAAAATGTTGTATAGATCTAACAAATAAACAATGCAAAAGATTCTAATTTAATAGAATAATACTGGTAGCTGAAGAGGTACCAGTAATTCACAAGCTACTCATTGGAGAAGCCTTTCGAGAAGAACTAAACCTCTTTTCCTGGTACCAAGTGTAAATTTCTAAGACAGAATGTGTTTAAAAGTGTCCTTCAACCAGAGTCCACCAAATGCTTGAGGGAGCTACCGAGCAGGTTCAATAAGGACTGTATGGAAAGGTACTGCAGCTAAGTAATGATCCAAGGCCACACGGGAGTGCTGCCTTTGAACGTTCTTGAATAAATGTGCACTTCCTCCATTGTCCATGTTTTGAATTCACTGCTGGAATTTCAGGGAACACCAATGATCCACGGCCCTCTGAACACATTTTTCTCCAACCTGAATTGTTTAGATGTACTTGCCTCAATATTTAATGACTGACTGTATAATGCTTCAAAGACAAGAGATTACAAATTTCAAGTAAACAATTGAGCGGCTGAATAACTATAGCCTTTAGGAAAGGCCTTTACAACATGGTCAACCTTTGACATGTCCAACCTTTGAAAGCGACAGAAAAGGTGGAAGATATAAGGGAATTAGAGAAGCTGGTGCTAAAAGCTAGAGAGGGAGTGTCCCAATACACATGACAAAAACTCCTTAAGAGATGGAACTTAATATAGCCTTACAACCCGCCGTAGCGGGCTCTACCGGCTATTAAAGGCCCGCTCCCAAGGGAAAGGGCCTTTAATAGCCGGTAGAGCCCGCTACGGCGGGTTCTAAGGCTATTAGAACATTCTGACACTCAGGGCAGAATGTTCTATTAAATAAAACAAAATGCTCACGGAGCCCGAGGGGATTAAAATCCCCTCGGGCTCCGTGAGGCTTTGTTCACAGCTGTTGCTGTGAACAAAGCGAACATTGGAATGTTGGCGCTGTGGGCTTTTAACGGCCAGTAAAAGCCCACAGCACTCCATTGATTTCAATGGAGCTGTCAACGTTCGAATGTTCTAATAATTTGTCTTTAAAAATTGAGAATACTTGACAACACCAAGATCTCTTGGATGGCAACCTAAAGGAGCCTTTATAAATGTGGGGATAAGAGGGAGAAATATTTTACTGGTTGAGGAGGTGGAAGAAGTCACAGGCATGCTAAAGAAATACAAAAAGCCCCTTGTATGCTTGTTTGTGTGCAGACTGGTCACCCAGACATTTGCTGATTACTTCAATATCTTGTACACAAATTAGCAGCAGGGCTCGCACCACAGTTCACCCGGATTTAGACTTACTCATGTTACTGGGACCTAGTAGATGGAAATCCAAGATGAAGATTTGGGCAGTTCTATTCAGAGGAAGTCTCCTGGACCTCACAGTTTAGAGCTCAATTAAGCTTTCACAACAAATTAATGTGCTTATAAATAGAATGGTGGAAAAAGTGGTGGTGAGATGTTCACTGACAACCCCCCACACCTTCATGAGATGTCCGTCAGCCTTTCACAAGTAATCTCTAATCCAACTAACTAGTTTAGAAATTTGATCAATAGGATCTTCACCTCATTTGATGTTATAAAAAATCCCAACTACCTTTCTATTGCCTGGTGTGACCATATGGCTATTTTGTTTCTATTAAACGTATGTCACCAATTTCTACCCATCAATCTAGAGTAACACCTGTGCATGAGAGACATTTTAATTATGTGACTTCTAGCAACCCTCAAACTATTTGTTTTGGGAAAGTGATATACATTTTAGCTCTGTGGCCGAATCCAATGCTGCTCAATTCAACTCTTGTATTAGTACTCTAATAGTGAAATACATGTTGAGCGAGGTAAACATGGTTCCTGCAGTCAAGGGTATCAGTATTCAAGTACAGTTACCAAATAGGTTTTCATTACGTCTTTACTTGCTATCGCTTGTTGAATTAAAGACTGGTAAAAATCCTATTGCACGAGCATGGAAACAACAAGGGCAACCAGAATATGAGTGGCTGTTTGCAGCACTTATGTTTTTTGACCCACGTTTGAGTGTGAATAATGTCCTCACATCCAATACTGGTGTGAGGACGCAAGGCATACTAAAACATAGGACTAACTTCAGACTTTCAATTTTGCATAATTAAATTACGCAAAAAGAAATAATACAAATGTTGTACACCACTTGTTCTGAGGTGACTGTTACTCAGGATAGGCACACAGCTGTAGAAGAAGCACAGATGAAACAAAAGGCATGCAGTTTACAGAGCACATTAAGCTGTGGCTTATTTAGTTGGCCTCGGTCCATGAAAGAGCAAAACTCTATTGTTGACAAGCATGTTCAATGCAATGTGTCTCGCGTTTGCTCGAGTTAGAGCTATTAGCATTGTCAATTCCTAACTGGGCTTTTCTTGCCATATAAAATAAATGTAAAGTAAAACAGTTGACATAAGCAAGCCAATTCAAAAGCTGTCATGAGCGCAAAGGAGTGACAGAAAAGGAAAAAGAAGTTTGCTCACAATCAAACATATCGGCAATAGTGCAATTATCCATGTAAAATGGTCTACTTCCAAGGTGGTAACAAAACTGCCTCAAGGAGGGTCAAACGTAAAGCATTTACCAATGATAACAAAGGATTTTCGAAAGGCAAGCCCATGAAGGAGTGATAGTGATGGGCGTGGTTAAAAGCCCACATAGATACCAACACACTAGAGAAGCAGCGCTTGTGCGCTGCAATGCTCAACCTAAAAATGGTATAAAAAAAGGAAGGGGGCAGTCCAAAGCTGACTTTATAACAAAATCACTGCTGAGCAAATTTTCATTTTGAAAGAAGTACAGCAGACTCCAACAAATTTTAATGTACTAATGAGGCTATGTATGGCAAGAGAATTTAACTGCAGATGTCTTAGGCCCTCATTATGACATTGGCGGTAAGTCCCGCTTACCGGCATGCGGACTGCCGTCAACATACTGCAACCGCGGCGGTATACCGCTACCCATATTATGACCCACACATAGCAATCAGTCACTATACAGCCACATACACAAGTCCGCCAGGCCAAAGGTCAGTGATAAACTGGCGGTACCAAAACCCGCACCGTTACGCCAACAGAACTACACCCACAGCATTATGACCCACGAATCACCGCGGCGGACCTTCAATGGCGGTAAACCATTGGCGCTACATACCGCCGCGCTCAAAATACACACACACACATACAAAACAACACTACATTGGTCAATTTGAATAACACACACCTGAAACATACACACACCGCACCCACAACACTATAAAACACACACATTACCCACATCCCTTTATGACTAACAAAAATTGCCACTAGAGAGAGATACAGCAAGAGCACCCACACAACCAGAGCCACAGAACACATCACCCATACACCATCCATGCACCTCACAGCACACACCCCAACACATCACCCCACACACCCCACTCACACTACACCCATGGCACCACAAAGACACATCAGGTTCTCAGAGGAGGAGCTAAGGGTCATGGTGGAGGAAATCATCTGGGTAGAGCCACAGCTATTCGGATCACAGGGGCAGCAGACATCCATTGCTAGGAAGATGGAGCTATGGCAGAGAATTGTGGACAGAGTCAATGCCATGGGACCTACGGGGGAAGGTACGTTCTGTGGTAGCAAGACACCAGATAGCAATTCAGAGGACTGGCCGTGGACCCCCGCCTCCTCCCCCACAACTAACAACATGGGAGGAGCAAGTCTTGGCAATCATGTATCCTGAGGGCCTGCCAGGAATAGCAGGAGGACTGGACTCTGGTAAGTCAAATCTCTATTACTATCACACCCCCCACCTGCATGCCATCACAAACCCCCACCCTTACCCTCACTCCCATCACCCCACCATCACACCCCACCCATCCCAATACCATGCCCTGCATGCACCACCAATGCATGGACATCACTCACAGCCCTACATGGACATTACTAAAGCATGCACATTAGAGTGAATCACCTAGCCTACAAAATAACTACTCACACAAGGCAAAGCTGACAGGGCTATCAACACCCATGCACAAGATGACACACACAGAAACAATAACACTGTATTTACATCCCCACAGGTCCCACACCCAATGTCACCAGAGAGGGGGTGCCAGCAACATCCAGTCCCCCAACAGAAAAGGCCCACAGTGATGACAGCAGCTCGGCTCGCCTTGATCTGGATGAACTACCTGGCCCATCAGGGACTTCCGAACAGTCGGTTACCCAGGCACAGTCTCATACCACCACAGAGCCTCCTCCCTCAGGAAACACCACCACAGCACCCACCCGGCGGGCCCATCCCTCTGTCCCTAGGACACGTCAATCAGCAGTGTGTCCACCATTACAGGGAACCCAGGCAACCCCACAAACACAGGACGATCAGGGACCTGGGGTCAGTGGCAGTGGGCACAAGGTTCAGGGGACAGAGGCGCAGGACAACAGGAAAGCTGGGAGGACTACTGTGCGACAGGGAGAAAAGAGGCCCAGAGAACCAACTCTCCATGAGGCACTTACCAACATCCTGTGAGCATACCACCATTCCCAGGAGACGATAGGCAAGATACTGGACAAGTTGCAGGAGACCCAGCGGCTGCAGGAGGGGCAATACCTGGGGATCAGGGAGGACCTGAGGGACATCCACACCACCCTGGTCACCATTGCAGGGGTGCTGGCAGACATGGCCAACACCATGAGGGAGGCAGTGGCACACCAACGGGCCCCTGACACTAGCCACACCGATGAACAGCCCTCCACCTCCGCTGACACTAGTGGACAGGAGGCCCGCCGCAGGAACAACAGGCCACCAGCACCCCACTCCCTGCAGAAGGAGAACCACCACGCAAACGGTCCCTGCGATCCAGGCAGAAGCTAGAGAACATTGCCAAGATCCCCGCCAGGAAATAAGACTCTCCTGATTGTCACCCTTGTGTCCCACTCTGTCATCCTGTCCACCTTAAACTGCCATTGCTCCACTTCCTATGCCTCTATGATACAAAAAGACTGGACGCTATCCTGGACTCTCCTCCTCCACCCCCAAGCCTATAGCAATACCCCATCCACTTATTAGCACATGAATAAACATTCTTGTAAAAAATACAAGTAATGAGTCTGTCAAGTGATTGAACTATATATTTGTTTCACAATCTGTAGACATCGCAATTCAACTGTACAGCCATGTATACTTAGGTATAACCTGTAGTTTTCTGCAGTCAATGCACCAGGAGCCAGAGTGGGGTACAGATATATGTGAATAGACATGTCAAAGGGTACAGTAAGTGGCCATGATATTGCGAACATCAGCCTGCCAGTGAAAACTTACAACACAAACTGCAATGGTAGGTGAAGTTACAGTGTCTTACCTGTGTGTCACTGGAAGTACTGTCGAATGATTGCTGTTCTGTTGTCCATATCCTCATCCTCTGCGTCATCTTCGTCACTGTCCACAGGCTCCACTGTTGCCACACACCCATCTCCAGCCTCATCCCCCTGCAGAAAAGACACCTGGCGTCTCAAGGCATGGTTATGCAACATACAGCATGCCACGACGATCTGGCACACCTTCTTGGGCGAGTAGCACAGAGAACCACCAGTTAGATGGAGGCACCGAAACCTGGCCTTTAAGAGGCCCAAGGTTGACTCTATAATTCTTCTTGTTTGCCCATGTGCCTCATTGTAACGTTCTTCTGCCCTTGTCCTGGCATTCCTCACGGGGGTCAGCAGCCATGAGAGGTTGGGGTAACCAGAGTCACCTGCAAATATCGAGGGATACCAGTTAGGCAGCAAAGGCATTATGTGTACCACCTATTGCCACAATTATGTTGGGGATATGTCCCATTGCATAGAAATCAGCATTCACTGTGGCCAAATCCTCCACCTGGGGGAAAACGATGTAGCTGCGCATGTGTTTCATCATGGCAGAAAACACTCTGGTCAGCATGTTTGAGAACATTAGCTATGACATTCCTGCTGCTAAGCCCACTGTCACTTGGAAGGAGCCAGTTGCCAAGAAATGAAGCACAAGAGGGGGGATCCTAGTGGGGTGACGGATAGGTGAGATCAGGTCTGGCTCCAATTGGGCACACAGATCTTGGATTGTGGCCCTATCAAGTCTGTAGGTGAGGATAATGTGTCTGTCCTCCATTGTTGCCAAGTCCACCAGGGGCCTGTAAACGGGGGGGGGGATGCCTCCATCTCCTATTCATCCGCAGCGGTTGTAATCTAGGGGGCAAAGCAATGAGCATCTGGTCAGTTTTCCACATTTCCTAAATGTACAGTGCATTGCGTGTTGTGACAGAAAAAGTAGGTTGATGTTTAGCCCCAAAATGTGCCTGTGTGTTCTGTGACGCAGTTAGGTGCCATGGCCAACCCCCCCCCGAAATGGCTGCCGCCTGTCCTGTGTGAATGGACAGGTGGAAATGAAGTAATGCCGCTGACATTGTGCGCCGTTGCGGGAGTCGGTCGAGTAGCGCCGTGCAACTCCACATTGGTTAACATTGGGCTCTATTGGTTACAGTAGCCAATGGTTATGTATGCCGACGGTACGCACCGCTGCGGACGTGACTGCCGTTTTCTATCTGTTCACTCACTTGCTACCTGACCTTCAACAGGAGAGGACCTACACTGCAAGTGCTGCTGTGACCTGTGTCTGGAATCGACCATGGCTCGTGTCACTGGGGAAAGGGCCCCTGCCTTCACGGCTTCAGAATTGGAGAGACCAGTCAATGGGGTCCTACCCCAGTACCGAATGCTATGTCGGCCTCCAGACCAACAGGTGAGTACACTGTGAGCACGATGCATGGGGCATGGGGCATGAATGCATGGAGTGTTGTATGTGAGGGCCTCGTGTGGGGGGGTTGTTGAAGGGTCCTGGGCAGCGTGCTGCATTTATGGTGGGCAATGTCTGTGCGTAAGGGGGTGGGAGGGCTATGGTGGGCCATAAGTGGAACAGGACGGATGGTATGACTGATACCTTTTTCTATGTTTATTTGTCCGCAGGTCAGCGCCCATCAAAAAAAGGGTATATGGCATACCATCACCAAGGACGTGCGGACCCTGGGGGTATACAGCAGGCCACTGTCGCAAACGGTGGGAGAACCTGAGATGCTGGGCACATAAGATGGCAAAGGCTTAGCTGGGGATGGCCTCCGAATCAGGAAGGGGTGCCTGTGGAACCCGGACCCCCCCGATGTTCCACATACTGGCAGTGGCCTATCCAGAGCTGGATGGGCGCTTGAGGGCATCACAGCAGCCACAACGGGGTGAGTGCATTTCCCAATATACTACTTGCGCGTGGTGGGGTGATCTCTGGGTGGAGGATGTGCGCCTGTTGGTGCCCCTAGGCCAGGCCAGACACTGCAGGATAGGTTCCATGTTGGGCAGAGGCTGATGAACTCCACCTCCAAACAAGTTAGTGGGCATCCAATACTGCAACTGGCGTTAGGTATTACTGTCCATGGCCTGGTGACTAGCATTGTGACTGGTAGTGCATTGCCTGGTGCGTAGGGCTGTCCCCTGTGTGTCATGTACACTAACGGTGGTGTTGTTGCTGCCATTGACCAAGTGTATCCTCTGTCTCCCCCCCCCTTTTTGTTTTGTCATCCTGTCCTTATGTGCATTAGCATCATCTGGTGGAAAAGCAGAGGCACTGGCGACCAAGGGAACTGTATCCCACAAGGCCCAGGAGGCCAAATCCACAGACGGTGAGGGCACCAGTGGGACAGAGTGCGAGGGGAGCACCACGGCGGAGACAGGAAGGGACAGTTCTCTGAAAGTGATACCTCCTCCATTGGAAGTTCCATAGTAGTGGTGGCTGTCAGCTCTGTGGCCACCCCAACTACAGGTACAGCCGCCTCCCCCGTACCATCACCGCCCTCCCAGCAGCCCCTCAGCAAGTTTCCCATGCCCACTCACCCAGGAGGGTGGGCATCTCCTTTGCCCCGGCACCTCAGGCCCTGCCCCAGTTAGCCCTGCTGCCCTGAGTTAGGAAGCTTTTGACCAGCTGCAATCCATATCTGTTGGGCAGTCAACCATAGTGAATGCCATCCAGGGCCTGGCAGGGCTTTTGCAACATACAAATGCATTCCTGGAGGACATTCACTCTGGTGTGGCAGCCTAACAGGGATCCTTCCAGGCTCTGGCCTCCTCCCTGATGGCAGCCATTGTTCCTGTATCTAGCCTCCCCCCTCCAACTTCCTCTGCCCAGTCCCATGTCCCTGAACCCAAACCTATCACAAGCACACATTCAGACCAGCATGCACCCAGGACAACACACACGAGTGGCTCAGGCAAACCCAGGCACCACACATCATCCCACAGGCACTAACACAAACACCATCCAGATGCTGACATAACATTCACTGCCTCCATTGTGTCCCCCTCCTCCTCGTCCACCTCCCTCTCAGTAGCGTCTCCACTCACACCTGCATGCACCACATCCACACCCACAGTCTCCATCACCATCACACCTATCACTACACGCCTCTCACTGGCAGTCACCACCCCCACATCCATGCACACATCCCATGTGTCCTCTCCCACTGTTTGTGCCAGATCCTTCTGAAGTACACAAACGCAAGCACTCAGACACACAACAGCCATCCACCTCACAACAGCATCCAGCGCATGCACCCAAACACAGCAAACACCTCCTACAACCACTCCCTCAACTCCCAAACCTTCGCCCTCTTCCCGCCCCAGTGTCCCGAACAAGCTTTTCCTATCCGCCATGGACCTCTTCCCTCCCCCTTCCCCACCCAACCCGTCCTTCACATCGGGCCAGGGTAGGCATAACCCAGGCCAGCACCTCAGCCACCCAGTCCACGGCCACTGTAGTTTCGGCAGCCATTGCAGGTGTGAGAGGCTCCAAGGAGACACCCATCAGCACTGGCAGTGTGCCTGCACCAGCTGCCAAGGGGAAGGGCAAGGAGGCACCACCAGACGGCAGGGGCAAGGAGGCACCACAAGACGGCAAGGGCAAAGGGACTGCCCCTGCAGTCAGGAGGGACAGGAGGCCTGGTGCCGTGACAGAATCTGAGCCCACAAAACCAACCATGGCGCTTCATCAGTCGGAGTCTTCCGGATGACGGCTGGTGCCTCCCCCCAACCACTGGCAGCGCCGACACTGTGACCGTGCACTCCCAAAGATCTGCATCACAGGGCACAGAGCTCCCTCCAGAACCAGTGGAAGAAGGCATCCACTCACCACATCCTTGCCAGGATGAAGCACACTGGGCACCAGGCCCCCTCCAGAACCAGTGGAAGCAGCCACCCACTCACCGCATCCTTGCCAGGATGAAGCACACTGGGCACAAGGCCCCCTCCAGAACCAGTGGAAGGAGCCATCCACTCACCAAACCCTTGCCAGGATGAAGCACACTGGGCATAAGGCCCCCTCCAGAACCAGTGGAAAAAGGAAGCCACTCACCACATCCTTGCCAGGATAAAGCACACTGGGCACAAGGCCCCCTCCAGAACCAGTGGAAGAAGGCACCCACTAGAGAGACTGTGGCTTTGCACCCCCCAGGCCAAGCAGTGGGCAAACCACCCACTAGAGAGACTGTGGCTTTGCACTCCCCAGGAACAAGCAGTGGGCAAACCACCCACTAGAGATACCGTGGCTTCCATTCCCCAGGACCAGGCAGTGGGCAAACCAACCACTAAAGAGACTGTGGCTTTGCACTCCCCCAGGACCAAGCAGTGGGCAAACCACCCACTAGAGAAACTGTGGCCTTGCACTCCCCGGGACCAAGCAGTGGGCATGTTTCCCCCTCCAGGACAAGTGGCGTTGTACCATCTTCTGTCTGTGGTGCCCCCCCCCCCCATTTCCCATCCCCCTGAGGTGCCTGTCTATTTTCGATCTGATGCTCCAGCAGTGTTCTCTCCATATTGATGCAGGAGTAAGATGGGGCCTTGGCCTATGTGATGAGGCCCTGTGGCCCACAGACATTATGGACTGGGCAGTGTCCCTCCATTTGTATATCTGTAAATACTGTTTTGAATTTGGAGGACGTTTTTCTGGATTTTTATCTCATCATTTTTTTCACTTACTTTTATCTTTGCATTATTCCTGAGGGGTAGAGGGTGAATATGTAATGTTACTGCATCTGTATGTGTGTATGGTGTTAGGGGTGTTGCATGTGTGTCTCACTCTCTTTTTTCCTCCCCCACCACTGTGCGCTAGGCGGCAGTACGCACCATGGTAATTGTAGATGGTATTCCTGGTGTACAAGGAGGTAGACCAACATGGAGAAGATCTGCAGTTCGGGCTACATGGCGTTGTGGTTGTTCCCTGAGTATCCAGAGGTGAGTCCTTTGACTTCTGTGTTCTGTTTCCGCCGTGATTTTGTTGTCGTTGGTACCGCCCCGGAAAAGGTGGCAAATAGGCCTCTTGTAATACAGTGGGCGGAACCTTGTCTTCTGCATGGCTGTTGGCGGTTACCACCGTGGTGCTTGTTGCTACCGCTGTGGCGGTCGGTGTGTTAAGGTTGCCGTCTGTGTTGGTGGTATCCGCCATGGTCATAATTCCATTTTTTTTCCGCTAGCTTGTTGGCGGTATTACTGCCGCTTTATCACCGACCGCCAGGGTTGTAATGAGGCCTTAGTGTTTTTTAGACAAATGCTATCAAATGTCATGATCACATCACCAATTTAACGTAATCAATGACTTCAGTTGAGCGGCAAACTTTTCTTCCTTTCGCAATTTACTAGTTCACAGCTGAAATGCATCATTGTTTCTGGGGTTATGTGTATGCTCATTAGATAACTATTTCTATGTAACCTGAGGAGGACTGGATCAAACTCTGGGGGATTAACTCACTGCTACACTGGGGTCAGATCTAGTAACAGATTTCTGTATCAATCACACTTTTTACACTGTTTGGGAGCCAAAGAGGACAATAATCATTTTTGTGGGCCTTAAAACTGAAGGTAAAGAGAACCAGCAGCTCAGTGAAAATAGCATTTGCCAACGTAGATTAACATAAACCAGTCTTGTTAACAGTTCAGCTAGCAAAGCCATTGCTGCTCACCTGTCTGCATCCTACAAGGGCTACCAGTTTGTACCAGGAAGGGCAGTCTCATCCTATAATTCTTAAAAGAGTGATAAAATAATAAACTATTGCGTTGTACAATAGTAACAGCAGTTATATGAAGTGATCCGAAAAAGCAAAATCTACAGCTGCAAGTGCCCTCATTTTACACTCTGTGCACCGCCTTCACACGCAAGCCTTTTTCCTAGATTTAGAAATGTCTCCGATTTCCAGTAACTAAACACAGACTCGCAGATACCTAAAGCGAGTAGGCGGACCAAGCTGTCTAGTCTAACGCATCCAAATAAACTGCCTACTCTCATCACAGATTTCGCCAACCCAACATGCCACTGTTTAAATCTGGGCCAGTTAATTACAGAAACATTACCAACACGTTAACTATTAAAAGGTTCCTGTACAAAAGCATCCCCTGTTCATCTCTGACCTTCAAAAATGCTTAAGTAACAATGTGGAGCAATATGTCAAGGTGTTTATCTCAACATTAAGTAGACAATGCGGGTGAGTCGAGTTCTGTAAACAAAACTTTATGCTGGAGAGGTTCTGAGCCCTCATTAAAATCAAAACAAATTAGCTAAAAGGAAAAATATTTGTGGTCTCAAAAAGCACACACAGTAGTTCCTGGGACTGAAAAGAACAGTTCAGTTTGCAGATAGGCTCCTTGCGGCCACTCAATGAAGCTACCCAATGTCTGAAGTGGACTGACCCTCGGCGCCAAGCTGTTTTCTGCGGAAGAAAAATGTCATGGCTACAACTGGCCAATGGATGAAGAGGCCTGGATGTAAGCCCCTTATAAGTAAATGCATTTTATGTGCAATTTTACTAACATTAAAAGGTCTTGAGCTAACACCAGACCTAAAAATAATTTTAAAAAGATCAAGAGGCACACAGTAACTCTTCAGTAGACTGTAATATTTAACCACTTTACACCAACACTGAAAAGGAAATCACGGAACGCCTAATAATAGCCTCTCTTCCTCACCCACTCCGAAAGCTTGTATTATTAAAACAAACAGTTCAACTAACAGATCTATGGCTGGAAAATAGTCAAGAGTTTTGAAGCTGTTCCCACTTTAAAAGGCTCTATGTATGCAACTTAGTCAACCTGTCTTTAGACAGATCTATGCCAGTTCGTCTCTTGCCTTGTTCCCCCTATTTGTGATTTAGGCAGCTGTCCACGTGACACAACAAATGGCACATTTTCGCTGGAATCGGAAATAAAAAAAACTGACAAAATGCAAATATCTCGAGTCGTATATTTAGAATTTCTACAGTCATACTATAAATATTATCATTTAAAATGCTATAAGCATGAGGGGGAAGCAGGATTAGACAAAACTTGCGCCTTACATGGGATAAACTGAGATCCCTGAAGTTGGCCCGTGTCTTGTCCCAGCCTATCTACCTTTTTGTGGCTTAAGATAGATCTCTTCACTGCGAGTAATAATTTACTTACCCTGCGACATCGTAGGAATTTACGGCAGTGCTCGAGTGATTATAGATGTCAATGACAATCCAGGAGGTGACATCAAGGAATGTGGTAGAAAGACATAATACATGTAAAACTATCAAAATATCACTACAACTCACGAGAAAAGAACATTACAAAAAATCCAACCAAATACATACAGCAAGAAGGCATTCACCTGCGAAAATCACTTCTGAAAGGGTAAGCGCAATACTGGTCCCAGAGAATATACTGTTTGCACAGGGAAACACAAACTTCCTTTATAAGAAGGCACTGACTTCGGAGCAACCACTTCTCCAGCACAAAGCACAGTAACTCTAAGTGTACATTCCCATTAACATTCCACATTAATTAACCTGCAGGAACTCATCCTAGGACCCAGATGCACACTAACCGCCCCAGGAACTAAAAAGAGAACTAGCTAAAGCATACGAAACCCTTCCCTTCCCTTCCCTTCAGACAACATCCCAGGAAAACCGATTGACAGTGGTCACTGATGGGCAGTCAAATTGTATTGCAAGCCAGCAAGAAAAATGATCAACCACAGTCATATAAAAATACTACTTTTCATGTAAAACAGACTTAAGAAACCAATGGTAGGCTTTTGACACACCCTATCAGGAGTGGCATTAAATAAAAAAAACATGAGGGGCGTGGCCAAGGAACATAGCCGACGGGGCGTGCTACCAGTGCACTTCCGTCCTCGGCAAAATCCTTCCATGATCCTGCGGCTCCCCTGGGCTGGGAAAGCTGATCTCCTGGATCGGGAGGACGGTTAGTGGGCTACTGCGTCTCAGGAACCCGTTTCCAGGGTCCGACGACACGGAGGTGAAGGTGGAGGTGGAGGTGGCACCAGCGCGATCCTGCCAGGCCGCAACAGAGCTGTTTGGGCCACGTGGCCCCTTACTTGCGCCGGGAGTGGCCTGAGTGGTCGTGGGGGGGGCTGGTTGGGGTTCCTCTGGTCGGACTCCCTGGGCTGGGGTTGCGCTGGGAGGTTGAGTGCTTTAGGTACCTGGGTATCTGGGTCGCTAATTCTGTGGATGTGTACAATGAAAACAATGTTGAGCGGGTGAAGAGGGTCTGGAGCGCTTGGTTACTTTCTGGAACAAGTTGCCCCTTTCCGTTATGGGTCGGGCTGCAGTCGCAAAGATGGTGTTTTTTGCCCCAGTGCCTTTATCTGGTACAGAACTCCTTGTATCCGCTACCTGCTCTGCTTTTTCGACACTTGGCTAGTCTGTTGATCTCCCTAGTATGGGCAGGCAGGCGAAGTAGGGTGGCGCTATCCGTCCTGCAGAATGATCTAGAGGGAGGAGGATTGGCAATCCCCAACATCAGATACTATTATTATGCAGCACAGCTACAGTGTGCCGCGAATTGGATGTCTGAGGTTGATAAATGGGAAAAGAGGTTGTTTGCTGGTATGTGCGATGGGCGGTCTTTTGCGCATATTCTCATGTCTGGGGGCAGATCTGATCCTGCTGCACCATATCTGGTGAGGACTACTGCTGGGATCTGGGAGCAAGTGGTTAAACAGGAGCTCTGACTGGCCCCCTCTGACAGGGAATTAAGGATATCGGATCTGCCTCCGTTTCGGGTTATAGTAAGGACAATGTCGATGGTGGCCTGGTGGCCTGGCGGTCGGGTGGTTGTGAGGTGGTCGGTGATCTGTACCCTAATGGTGAATTTCTTTCATTCCCTGATGCTCAGGAGCTGTATGAGTTGGGCTCTGGCCAGTTTCTGCAATATGCCAAACTTGAAAGTATAACCCTCAAAATCTGGGATGGTTTCCCAAAGGCCCCTAGGTCTTCCTCAGTTTTGAATGGTCTTATCTAGGGCGAGAATCCGCACTTGATCCCTCAGTTCTACAAGGCATTACAGGAGGATCAACCGGGTGTGATTAGCGCGGGACGTAAGGCGTGGGAAGTTGATTTGGGGCTGCCCATTGAGGAAGCTGATTGGGATGCGGCCTTATCTTTGGTCCAAACGGTCTCCTGTAATCACAGGTTTAAACCTTTGCATTTCAACTTTGTCCACAGACGTATATCACTCCCAGTAAGCTAAATAGGATAGGCCCAGGTCAAGGGACTTGTTGTCCTCGATGTGGTGAGCTGATGCTTCATTTATGCATATGGCTTGATCCTGTAGTGTTGTTCTTGCATTCTGGCAGGAGGTGATGGCGGCGATCTCTGAGGCTACGGAGCCTGAATTGGAGGCCACTCTGTTGTCTTGTCTCCTGGGGGTGGAGCGTACACCGTGGGGTAGAGAGGTGGTCTATAGGATGGTACAGTTAGCGTTAGTATTGGCCAAGCGTAGCGTAGCGATTGGTTGGATGAGCGTGCGGACACCTGCGACTTCTGCCTGGATGCGGGATTTGCTGGAGTGGGGGCAGCGGAGGAGCAACATGTGCACATAACACGCAACGACAAGAGATGTGGCTGCTTGGGGCTCACTGTTGGAAAGGTTCACTGATGAGGATGACATAGGTTCTGTGAGTAGCAATGGGGCATCGGGGGATGGGGACAGATACTCTCCCTCTTCGTACTCGTGACGACCAAATGTGGAGTTTAGTTATCTTGAATTGATTATGCTATATAATGCCTGGTCTCATCAGGATGTGGGATGGATTTTTTGGGATTGAGGACAGGATCAGTGGTGTGGTTTTGTCTTCCCTGATGCTACAATGCTGTGTGCGCCCTTTGGGCATCATTATATGTTGGTGACATACTGCTATGCTGTAACCTGCACTGTGTTGAATCTTTATGTTGGTTTGTATTGTTCTCATTGAAAAATAAAAACAGATTTAAAAAAAAAAAAAGTAACATAATTATCGTACGTTTTCAACAATCGAGTTTAACTCAATTCAGTTCTTCATCAAGCACTTCACACATCCTTCCACCAGATTTCACCCCACGGACTCCTTGTATAAGGGTAATCCTAAAATATTTTTTTTGCCCAAATTCCGCCATCTTAAGACAAGCCCGCAGCAGGGAAACACCCTTACCTCTTTGAACAAACTAGAACTCCTTCCAAAGAGTGGCAATGCAACCAAAAGTTCTGACTGAAGCCAAGTCACTCTACTTACATATAGTGCTCATTATTAACAAAGCACGTTTAAATGTAACCCTCACATTCACCCCTTCTGGCATATTAACACTGAAAATCAGTTGTTTATTCTTACCCATCTCAATAGTATTTATTTTAGCATCCACCAAAGGCTGAAAGGATGAGTGCACCTGCTGGGACTTGAACCTACAGCTATGAGGTCAAACACAGGCGTTTGGGGTGGATGCATTAGTATACTGAGCAATCTAGTTATTTTTTTTCAGTGTGACATTTATGAGGTAAATTCACAACTTACATTCTATGAGCCGAATAATGTCCCCAACTGTGCCTTGTGGTATGGGTGGCACCTAATTTTCTTACACCTAAAAACATGCTAAGCGTGCAAGTTAGAACAGAATTCCCAGCGAGAATGGAGAAGGAAAACAATCATTGACTTCCGATAGAACAGGCTTCGTGCTGGAGAGAGTCGGGTACCTGAACTTTTACCCCATACTGAGAAAGTATCAGCAAATTGTTTTCTTTTTGCACACAAAGGCCGCCAAAGACAGAAAACACAGCCACCCAAGGACAGGTAAGATTTCTTTGCAAAAGTCACCTTTTCACCTAGGGAGAGCTGCTACCCCCAAGAAGAAAGCGAAGCTTGAGTGGTAACACAGATTCATTAATGAAGTGAGGCAAGTGACTCCATGTTAGGACTGGGGCTCTGGTTGGCAGTCAGTTTGCACTCTGTCCAAGCAGCGATCCTCACTCTAGTCAGGGTAAGGGAAATACACATCTAGTATAACATATGCTCACCCCCTTGGAAGCTTGGCACAAGCAGTCAGGCTTACCTTAGAAACAATGTGTGAAGCATTTGTACCAACACGCACAGTAACACAATGAAAATACCACAAAAGTACTCAACACCAGTTTAGAAAAACAGCCAATATTTATCTGAGTAACACAAGAGCACAACGTCAAAAATCCAACATAACATGCAAAGTTATGAATTTTCAAAGATTAAATTTCAATATAGCATTTAGAAACACAAAAGCTTTGATTTGGTGTTATCATGGCGTTGTGACAGAGTCGTTCCCTACTCTCTGACGCCAATGGTGTCAGTCACGGAGTCGCATGCACCCCCAGGTACAATACCTTTGGTGAACGAGGAAACAAGCCAGTGCATGTAGTCTGGGAAGTGAGGCGTCACTGGATCTGGTGCAGCGTCGGTTTCTTACTGCAGAGGAGGGGAGCGATGCAGCGTTGGTGAGAGGCATTGGTTCCTGACAATCTGGCAGGGTCAATGAATCCAGCATGTCAAAACAAGTTGGGGGACCTTAAGGGGTTGCGGTCACGCTACAGGGTTGCTGGCGCCATGGTGGAGTCGGTATCATAGACGTCGGTGACATGACACTTCGAGACTCACAGTCGCAGAACTTCAGAGAGGCTGTGGCAGCATCAGGTGTGCAGCATCGGTCAGGGTCGTAGCACTCCTGCAAGGACTAAGGCTTCGGGTTGCAGGTAGTAGCAAAGGGTTGTGCAGCGGTGTCAGTACTGGAATCGTCTGGAGTCGATGAGCATGGATCTTTCTCACCTCCAAGGGACAAGGAACTAGATTGGCACCACTTAGAAAGTAATGTTCTTCAGCATGAGTACTCAGGGGATGGCAGGTGAAGTTTTTGATTTCCCTGAGACTTCACAGGAGGCAAGCTCAATCCAAGCCCTTGGAGAAACTTTCCCTCTAAGGCATAAGCAGCAGGTCAGCACAGCAAAGCAACAGGCAGAGTGGCAGGCCCTCATCAAGCATCAAGCTCTTCTCCTTGGCAGAGGTTCCTCTTGATCCAGAAGTATTCTGAAAATCTGGGGTTTTAGGTCTATTACTTATACTCATTTCTGCCTTTGAAGTAGGCAAACTTCAAAGTAAAGTCTCTATTGTTCACAAGATCCTGCCTTGCCCAGGTGTGGCACCAGACACACACCAGGGGAATGGAGACTGCATTGTGTGAGGACAGGCACTGCCCTTTCAGGTGTGTCAGTCTGGCCCAGATGTGGATTCCACAGGCAGACACAGAGGCACAGTCTGGTTAAGCAAGAAAATGCCCACTTTCTAAAAGTGGCATTTTCCAAAAGACAATCTAAAAACCAACACTACCAAAAGATGTATTTTTAAACTGTGATTTCAGAGACCCCCAAACTCCTCATCTCCATCTTCTCCCAATGGAAAACTGCACTTAAAAGATATTCAAAGGCAGTCCCCATGTTAACCTATGTGAAAGATAGGCCTTGCAATAGTGAAAAACGAGTTTAGCAGTATTTCAGGACATATAAAACACACCAGTACATGTCCTACCTTTTTAAATACTGCACCCTGCCCATGGGGGTACCTACTGCCTAACTTAGGGGTGACTTACATGTAGTAAAGGGGAAGGTTTGGGCCTGGCAAGTGGGTACACTTGCCAAGTTGAATTGGCAGTGCAAAACCCCACATACAGACACTGAAGTGACAGGTCTGAGGCATGTTCACAGGCCTACTCATGTGGGTGGCACAATCAGTGCTGCAGGCCCACTAGTACCATGGGCACCCATAGTCCAATTTACGAGGGTCTTAACAGTAAATCAAATGTGCCAATCATGGAAAACTAATTACCAATATTGTTTAGACATAGAGCACTTGCACTTTAGAACTGGTTAGCAGTGGTAAAGTGCCCAGAGTATCAAAACCAGCACAAACGAATTACAGCACAGGGTCTAAAAACAGGGGGTCAGAAGCACAAAGTAAAGGAAAACCATGCCAAGAGCTGCCAGGTCTAACTCGTGTCCCCTTCAGCTGAAAGTTGGGAGAACTACCCAACACCTTGGAAGTTCTCATCACTAAGGCGAAAAAACCTGGAAAGACCATCAGCATATGCGTGCTCTGTTCCAGGGCGGTGCTCCACCATAAAGTCCATTACATATAAGGAGACGGACCACCTTAACAGTTTAGGATTCTCACCCCTCATCTGCATTAACCATCTGCAGGCCTATGGTCTGTCTGAACCCGGAAGCGAGTCCCAAACAAGTAGGGTCTTAGCTTCTTCAGTGCCCAGACAACAGCAGAAGCTTCACTTTCTATTGCACTTCACTTCTGTTCCCTGGGAAGTAACCTCCTACTGATGAAGGCGACAGGTTGATCTAAGCCCGCTTTGTTCAGCTGTGACAGCACAGCTCCCACACCATGCTCATAAGCATCTGTCTGCACCACAAGCTCTTTGGAAAAGTCAAGAGCCTTGAGCATGGGTGCTGTGCACATGGCCTTCTTCGGGGTGTCAAAAGCAGTCTGGCACACCACTGTCCAAATCACCCAACGTGGCTGCTTCTTGGAAGTCAGCTCTGTCAAGGGAGCAACAATGGTGCCATACAGTGAGTCCCAAGAAGGTCCTCACCTCAGTCTGGGTCTTGTGGCGTGCCAAAGACAGAATGGTGTCACTTTTTGCCGGTAGTGCGCCACCTGGCTGCTCTCGACCTTGTGTCCTACGTACACCACAGACCCCTGTCCTATTTGGCACTTACTGGCCTTAATAGTGAAGTCTGCACTCTGCAGGGCCTTCAACACTTCCTAGAGGTGGTGCAAGTGGTCCTCTCAGCTGGAGCTGAAGACAGTAATGTCTTCTAGATAGGTGGCATTGAAGCTTTCCAATCCAGCTAGGACCTAGATGACCAGCTTCTGGAATGTGACGGGCGTTTTTCAATCCAAAGGGCATGGCACAAAACTAATAGTGCCCCTCTGATGTTGAGAACGCAGACCTCTCTTTTGCCCCGTCGGTTAAGGCAATCTGCCAGTACCCAGATGTCAGATCAAACATGCTGAGGAACTTGGCAGCTCCCAACCGGTCAATGAGCTCATCAGCTCTGGGGATGGAGTGTGCGTCAGTCCTGGTGTCGGCGTTGAGCCCACGGTAGTCAACAAGGAACCTCAGTTCAGGTGTGACACCAGGTGGAGCAGCCTTGAGGACCAGAACCACAGGGCTGGACCAAGGGCTGTTTAAGTGCTCAATCACCTATAACTCCAGCATCTTGGAGACTTCCTCCCCGATGCAGTTTCTCATTTTGTCAGGTAACCTGTAAGTCTTGTGCTTAATAGGCAGACTATCCCCAGTATCGATGTCATGGGTGCGCCAGTGGGTAACCCCAGGGGTGAGTGAGAAGAGGGAGGCAAACTGTTCCAATAACTGTAGACAGTCCCTCTGCTGATCTAGGGTCAGAGTAGGAGAGGTTTACACCCTCCACTGACCCATCCTGCTCTTTGGCAGACAGGAGGTTGAGGAGAGGTTCACTCTCCTCTTCCACCCAATCATCTGTAACCAAGAGCATGGTCAACTCAGACATCTCAAAGTGGGGTTCTAGGAGTCTGCTAGTCCACCAAGTAGATGACATCACTTTTGCACCTTCTGGCCAGGCTGAAACTCAACCCGAGTGGTATTCTGATCGTACCAGCGTTTCATTTCTTCCTTACTAGCCTCCAGATTCCCTAGAGCAAGTTTCCAGAATTTGGCTGTCTGGTTCCTGAAGGCCAGCATGTAACTGAATACATCTTGCGGGGTGGCTTTGGGGAGCTTGCTCACAGCCCTCCTTTACCAAACTTCCATCTCACAGGGTGCCCATAAAGAAGTTTAAAAGGCCTGAAGCCAACCCACTTCTGTATTACCTGCCTGAAAGCAAACAAAAGGCATGGTAACAAGACGTCCAACTTACACCTCATGGGTTCACAGAGACCCATAATCATGCCCTTCACTGTACCATTGCTCTGAGGGTGGTAAGGCATGGTGAACTTGTACATTACACCACCCGCCTTCCACATGGCCTTCATGTACAACTACATGAAATTGATACCCTGGTCAGATACCACCTCCTTGGGAAATTCACATGGGTAAAGATCCCCATCAGTGTCCTGAGTGTCCCTGCAGTCACTGTCCTCAGGGGGATACCTTCTGGGTAACGGGCAGTATGGTCCACCAAGACCAGGATAAACCTCTTGCCTATGGCTGTCTTGGGATCCAGAGGCCCCACAACGTTGATGCCCACCTGTTTAAAAGGGGTGCTCACGAAAGGAAAGAGATGAAGAGGAGCCCTGCACCTCTTCCCAGATTTGTCACTCGCATAGCAAGTCTGACAAGGAGGAAGACAGAATGCATCTGAGTTCTTCCTCAATTGGGGCCAATAAAAGTGAGTGACAAGCCTGTCAAAGGTTTTGCCCTGCCCCAAATAACCTGTCAGTGGCACATCATGAGCCTGACCCAGGAGGAAGGCTCTGAAAGACTGGAGTACCACCAGAACATAGGCTGCCCCAGACTCAGCAACCTTAGGCACACTTTACATGACATCATTCCCCCAATAAACCAGGTGAGTTCCAGAGGTGTCACCAGATGCCTGGGCCTCAGGCTGTTTCCGAAGCCCCGCAATGGTGGGGCATGTTTTCTGCGCTGCTCAGAACTCTTCCTTAGTAGCACCTCCTTCCTGCCGTCAATGGGTCAGCTCAGACAGGTCCCCCAATTCAGCCACTTCTTCCCCTGTAGGTTCACGGGCGTCCCCCTCAGGTTTAAGCTCCTCCGGGACCATGAGAATTACAGAAGTGGGTTTCCTGCATCCCTGTCCCTTCATTTTCCTGGCAGGCACCTGGGCCACTGTTTCAGGCGCCAGGTCCTCTTGATCACTCTCTCCGGTGGCCATGGAGTGTGTGGTCATACACGCCCCCTCTGGCAATCCCAACATTTCCAAATGGAACCTGAGCTCCACTTCCTTCCAGGCTCTAGGTCATTTAGTTCATTTCCTAGTAGACAGTCAACCAACATGGATGGACTCCTAGTTACCCTCAAGGAACCTGACACCCCTCACCCCATTCAAAGGGAACCTGAGCAACCAAGCAATGGCGCTCCCTGTTGTGTACTACTACAACATGGTGGACCACATTAGGGTCTATCTGCTCTTGAGACGCCAGATGACAATAGACTGCTGTCATACTGGCTGCTGCGTCTCTAAGAGCCTCCATCCGCCTTCCACTGACTGTACTTCTTTGTATTATCAGGCATGAGGGCTCTCTGGACCACCTCACTAGGGTTAACTCAGCTGGCTCCCACCACTACCTGGGGCCAACTCCTCCCCAAGTGCTACACTGGCCACCCCAAGTGACTGCCCACCGGTGGGGGCCTGTGCCCACTTAGGACACTTTGGACTCCCTCTGATGTGCCCTTCCTGAACACAGGAAAAGCACTTGACAGATCCCTTCCCTAGAGGCTTACCTGTAGGGAACCAACTTTTCTTCTCAACAGGGGGCTCAATATCTTTACCCTGGGAACTAGTTTAGGGCCCTTTAGAGAACTCCTTACTTGTATCCTTGTCCCCTCACCCCTTCTTTTGTTGGGGACCATGCCCAACCTTGGCAGAGTCTCCCTGATACAACTTGTTGTGGACCCTGGTACTCACCCAAATGTCTGCCTCCTGAGCAAGCTTCCTGGTTTCAGTAAGCCGGCCGTCAATCAACTGCTGGCACTGCGCTGGAAAACACAGACTAGCCAAGTGCTCCCATACAAATTGTACAGCACCTGGTAATCTGTTACCTCACTGCCCTTCACCCAACCATGAGGTGCTCTGCAAAATGAATCCACACATTCAACCCAGGTCTGGGAATCAAGTTTCCTACTCTCCCTGAACTAATTCCTGTAAATGTCTGGTGTCCGGCGATACCTACTGATGAGGGTCACCTTCAAGTTAGAATAGGTGAACTCACAATCTGCCCCTTGTGCTAACAAGGTGTCCCTGCCCATTGCTTTGAAGGAGTTCCACAGGCCCATCCCCAATCTCTCTCAGGGATCCCGTGCATGTGAGAGCTCCTCATTGCCCTGAAACCACCGGTGGATGTCATCCTCCTAGAGTGTACTCTTTTGCTGCAATCTTAGGAAGGTGCACTCTCCTTTCAAACTGCACTGAAGAAATGCTGCCACCATCTGTGTTGGACCTGCTCTTGCAATCCATCTTCTTCAAGCTCCGCTCCTGAGCTACATGCAAGTTCTCCTTCTCCAGGGCAATTCTCTCTTTTTCCATAGCAATTTTGTCTTTCTCTTCATCCCTTCTCATCCTAGACAGCTCCAGTTGAAGCTCCCTTTCAATGCTGCAGCCTGCGCTTCTCCACTTCGTCAGTACCTCCTGTTTTCTTGCCTGTCTTCCAGTTTCTCCTGGGTCAGGCCTTTGGAAGAAACAGTGCTGCCAACCCTGGATGTCCTCCCTAAAGGCAGGCCTTGGTTATCCAACAAATTGTCATGTATGCTCTGCACTTCCACATTCCTAGCAACATTCTCCTCCTCTGTGGGCCCATCAGCCTCCTTTGCTGCCAGCCAGGCTCCTAGAGCCTGTAGTGGGCTATTATAAGAAACCCTCTTTCTACTTCAGTCCCCTCCTAAGGTCTCACAAAATAAAGAACTCTAGGTTTTTGTGTACAATATGGCACTTTTCTTATTTCTACTTATTGGTTACCCTCCTTATGTTATTCAGTTGATCGTGTCGAAAATATTCTTCTTTGGGTCTCTGATTTTCTTCTTCCAGTCTTTTTCCATTTTCTTTTTCCCGGTTATTTTATATTCTGTCTTCTGTAGTGGTCTGTCTCCTTTTCCCTTTTCTGTCTTAAAGTGCTCTGATTTGTTTTTCCTTTATGTACAGCTCAGGGCCCCATGGACATCACTCCGGAGCATGAGGAGAGAACAAAGGATACAGGAAAAGAAGGTAAGTCTGGAGCGTTGTTCCCCGTTCGTGCGTATTAGGGTTAGGGTAAGTGAGGGAGAGTGAATAAACGTGAACTCTCTGTGATAAATCTTTTTTATGTCCATTTGTGGTTCTTCCCGGTGAATTTGTGTAGGTGATTACAATGAAACAAACAGATCAATAGTTTGTATATTTCAACATGCGTGGTTTGAATTGGAGTTAACTGATTAGGGGTAATCTCCTTGCATCTCGCTAAGGTTTATGTTGCATTTCCTCCCCGCCTCCCTCTTTCCACTTTTCTCTTCCCCTGTTCCCCCTAGGGAAACGTTACTAAAATACTTCTAGCCCTCAAATGTGCACGCTCAAATCAACAGTAAGGGATGGAAAAATGCACATCTTTGCGGCAGTAATACCACACACTCTACACTCTGTTGGGGAACAGCTTATTCTTGCAATGTGTAGTAACAGAGCACAACGGCTGGAGGACAGTGATACTGATGACTTGAGGGTCACAGGTATGAGTGCATCAAACCCCCGAACTATTAAATATGGTTAATAAATAATAGAATTAGAAAGAATAAAGTCTAGCTTAGCTTTTCAATAATGGTCCCACAATATTGCAAAATAACAACGCCACACTGTCCCTTGAAGACAATGACTTCTGAGCACGGACGCACTGTACTTGTCGTCATATTGTACACTGCAGATATGAGGAAGCCATAGTTATCGAGTCCCTCGCGGGTGGCTTCATTACCACCAGCTAGTGCCAAGTTAGAAATGTCTTCCTCTGGTAGATGAATGCATGAAAACAAAGCGCGCAAATTGCCCTCATAATTTTAAACTTGTGCACAGGTGCATATAGGCACAAGGGGTTTCCTATAAGATGCTGACTGAAGGGAACCAACTTCTGAGTTTAGGGACAATGTGTCCGCCCAGAAGAGGCTATACAAGTGCATTTCTCTCTGTGGTAGGGAAGAAGCTCCCAGTCTTCAAACTAAGCGTGATTGTGGTTAATGTCCATCTGTATATGATGGTCACACTTACTCAAAGTAGTGTAGTACATAGCACCGGCGCTCTGCCTTACATGGACCACCAGACATGGCCAGGCATTCAGAAGAGTCATACAAATCACTAATGCTAACAGGTAGGAAGACATGCTTGAAACACGCAGCAGAGAAACAACGTAGGACACGTAACTCAACAGGAAAAACTATGACAACAGTGGCGCTGCAGCGTTTGACAGCTATATCCTGCATAAACTACATGGTGAATAAATGTGCCGGCGAGATACGGCAATGTACTGGGCTTTAGGTGAACATTTAAAGATTTTATGTTCCAGGAGTAAGAAGAAAGCAGGGAATGCTGATACAGAATTGTTCACGGTGGTGTAGGCTGGCATAAAGAGACACCAAGGAACAGCTGCAACATAAGATCCTCTCACAACATTTATGACACAAGGGGGGCAATATTTTAGCATGTGTAACTCTCGTTGGCACACATCAAAACAGCAAGTTTTGCGGTTAACATTACACACCACAAACTCCTGCCCTTTCCTTCCATCCTTTCCTCCAGTAAATTTCAGCCGGCTAAAACTGTGGATAACAGAATGCTGCATGTTGTTCTCCATTTACCAAGTCTCAACTCACCTACAGTGTTGGTCTTTACCATGCTCAGTTAATACTTAAACACGAATATTAATCATAATTAGGCCAAAGTAATCACAACTTCAGGAAAACTGCAAAACAAGGTATCATCACATATGAGCGTAAGGTGTGTATTTTAACCACGGATTTTTCACTGAAGATTGGACTGTTTTGTCTGTATTTTTTGTGAGTCACCTTGGTCAGCTACTTCAGCTTAAGGATGTATTGTGGAATATTACTAGTAGCCTATGCAGCAACAACAACTGCACAAAATAAGGAATATATAATTCTATTCAGATTACAGACATTCATAATACATACAGCTGATACTTTAGATAGCAGTTTTTAAAATTATTGGCAATCCTTTGCCCAATGTGCGATTAAAACTGAAAGATCCACAGTAAAGAGGAGAACCACCATAAAGCCAAAAACAAAGATCAAAATTACCTCTAGGACAGTGGCTGTATAACTAGTCCTGTCCCTTAATGTATACATGTGTACAAATAAGTTAAAGCAGTTTCTGACACGAACGTGGAGAGAGAATTCTCTAGCCTGCTAATGTTGGTGCATTCATTTTCAGTAACTTATGGAACATTTAGTCATCAAAAAACAGACACCCATTACAATATATGAACCAATACTGATATAAAAAGTGGGGCTTGGAAGTCGGGTCCTTTAGTGTTAATATACTGGGTATATGATCTCTAGAAGTAAACACTGTAGACTCCTGCGAGCACTGAGCTGGCCAAAGAAATAACTGGATTAACCAAATGAGTCCAATACAATCTAAAACGGATGTACCCCTTATAACTTCCACACAATATCCATAAAAACAGATATTTCATTACGATAAGGTAAAACAGAGGGAGCCATGTTGCACCAATTATTTGCCCCCTACCTTAAAGTAGGGAGTACCAAATGACCTGTGAATCAGGAGTCCTGGACACGCTTAGGGTTACAGTAATATAAGGACCAATGTGAATCAAGCAAAGTGGGGTAACAATTTAAAGAAAGCCTTGCCCTGGTGAAACAGTGAGACACACTGGTACACAGCATGGAACTGAAGACGACGCAGATGGCTGGAAAAGCCTTCTTGTTCACGAAATCTATCGCTGTAGAGCTTAAACAATGCAGACCTTGAACGTGTGCGTTTTATTAAACAGCCCTAGCTGCTGTGAATATCGCGCCAATCTCCGGCATCTCTGAATAGCTTGCTGGGTTGGGGGCGGGGAATGTTTGGTGCAAGTGTGCAAGAAACCTCAGGAGGGGGCGTTGTCGAAGGAGAGGTGACAAGGAGTTGGCAGCCACTCTTCTCTCTGCTGCACCTGTCCGCGGCTCAGCCAGAGGGTGTGGCAGGCTGAGTCAGCCGGCACAGACACGAGGTTTCCCTCTCACTGCACCTCTGCAATGGCACACCGCAGTCATCATAAATATGAAACCTCTTCAAGAGACTGAGCCACAGGGAGATGCTGGTCAATCAAAGCTCGCACGCAACAAGTAATTTCCGCACTGAACAATAAGAGAAAGCACACAACTTAATTTATCAACTTTATTAGCATTATTCATGTGCAGTTCTATTGGTTCAGTTTCAATATGTTTTTCAGTAAATGTTTTCTGTGCAGCACTCTAATACATAATGGTGATGCTCGCTCTTTAAGCAAAATAAAAAAAGGAGAAAAAAAACAAAACTCAGGGTGCATCTTGCAGATAGATCTGCATGCACTACTACAGCAGCACATTTTGTAGACGCTTCTGCTAACATGGGGATTTACATTTCAGAGAAAAGCAGGAGAAGGTGAGTTATCTTCTTCACGAAAAAAGCTCATCCTGAGTCACAGAATATAAAGCAGGCTTCTCCAACGAGCAGCTCACAAGCTACTGGTAGCTCTCCAGTGCTACTAAAATCTATTAGAAACTTTTGCTTGGTTGCAATAATATATGCATACCAACATTTAGAAGTGTAAATTCGAGAAGTAAATGTGTGTGTTTTCAGAACTCATTAGCTGATGGTTGAAGCAAATGGTTGAATTTCCAAAATAAATGTAATGCTAATATTTGAGCAATTCAGAGCAGCCAGGGATGTGGAATTACTATAGCCCGAAGCCCAGAACATATTGTTTGGGTTCAAGGACAAAAAGTTTTCACGTTTATTTTGTCCTTAGCACAAGAAGACCCAAACCCCAGCAACACAAAGCCTTTGGCTGGCAGTTTACAGTACCACATTATGGATCAGGGAAGAGCATTGTCTGCAGTTAAGGTAATATTTGTGTCCATATGTGAATGTTGTTGAAGCTTGTATTATGGTTATTACTGGAAATCCCTTATTACTAGGGTGAGCACTCAAAGGAAATGTAAGTTCGGACTGCACTACTGAGAGTGGTTCCATCATAAAAAAATGTACAGACCTTTGCAAAGTTTAACAGTATGAAGCTATGTATAATACTTCCAGAATGCTCTCTGATCATATGCAAATATTTTAAGAAGCTTGGAAGCAAGATTCTTTGCTTTCAAAATAAAATGTTGACAAAAAAATGTAACTAGGGAAAAAACTTTGCTGATCTAATGAGAAATTTTAGGTAGCATTTCTTTGAAGCATCATTTAGTAAAATGTGTTGATGCACGCTAAAAAATAATAATCATAAATGAAAAATCTGTGTAATCATATTTAACAAGATTATGGGAAACATGAAAATAAACAAGCATTGGCAAAGCCAATAGGTCAGACATTGGTTGTCAGCCTTTTTTTTTTTTTTTTGTCAATGTGTGTCTTGTTTTGACATGGGTTTTGCAAAACTTTATTGCTGTGGGAGCTGCTGGGCATGCACCTTTATAACAAACATTGGCAAAACGAAAGATTATTTTTGGTCTCAAAAAGCACACATTTCTCAGAAGTCCATGGCACCTAACACAACTACTTTGTGTGCAGATATGCTCCTTCTGAAAGAGCAGAAAGCTGTCACTCAGAGTGAAGCCAGCAATAGATAGAATTTTAATAAAAACAAAAGGTCTTGGTTAACGTCTGTACCAACTAGGAGCCCAATTCTTAAAGAAAGTCACTTGTGGTATATGTCCTTGCATTAGTACAGATTGATCACTTTAGTGAATTCATAAGAATTTACAGAAGCAGGTCAGGAAATCATACTCAGAAAATATTTGTAAACTGCATTTTAGCACAAGCATATGCATGCGTAGATTTGCTTAGACGAATATTTGTTGAGCGTTTTACAAGTTTACTTTCCTCCAACCACTTTTTTCCCCACCCCTGGGAGAAGTTTCACTTCTGCTCTCGTCAGGAGTAAATTTCCAATCTTTCTCAATTATCAAAGAAGAGCTGGTGAAAATCCCTAAAACATGCACGTTAATATGTTTGCACATATTCAAATGGGCATGCCATCACTGGAACTATAGCCCACCGCTACTTCCAGCCCAAGTATGTGATCTGTGGAAAGGTGGCAAAAGGAAATTGCTAGTATTCAAACTGTACTATTGTATGAGCCCTGGCATAGTCAGTGGGGCTATTATGAGAGCTCTTAAATAACAAAATTGCTGCCATAATTTGTCACAGCAAAAGAACAAGCTGATTTTTTTTTTTTTTTTTTTTTTACAGGGCAAGTACATTTATGATGCAGCGTGTCCAATGGACAAGTAGATATTTTGTTAAATGCCACACTCCTGGCAGGTATGTTGTCTGTTATGTAACGCCCACACAGAGGCATTCCACACTGACAACTTTTTATAGTAGCACTGGCAACATTTTCTGATGAACTGTGATGATCACTGCTAGTAATCTTGTATATGGGGGCCACTAAAATAATCTTATTTCCTATGGTCACCCTCCTTCTGCACACCTACAAGCTTTGAACACAGCTTCAAACTTAAAAAGCATCGGGTTTCAGTTTCAGACACGCACAACCTTGCTGAAATGACAGAAATTAGTAGACCGGACACTTCCACAAACCAAACAATGCAATGCAAAACATCCTGGCAGCAGCCAACATTCCTCGGTCACATCTATCTTTGGGAAAAGCGGTGCCCCAACATCACCAGCAGCAAACACAAGTTCTTTGGACAGCTACAGGAGCACACATATAATACAACTGGACTGTAACACCAGAAAACATTCATGCAGAACCAACCAAGCAAGAGGATACACCATCGATGTACTTTTGGCACTCTGGACCAGTATGCTTCCTTTAATGAGAAAACAGGATTCTTTTATTTTTTTTATACAAATGACAATTATGAAGTAACTGTTTTTGTGCAGTGCCTTTTACTACAGACTTGTAGCTAAATTGTGTTGTAAAGATTTGCTGAGTCAAATGGTAATGTTTACTGATAAACCCAATTTTATTGATTTTTTAATGTAACAAAACAACGTATCTCCAATTCATATAATTGCCTAGTAGGTAAGAGTATCTCCTCGTATGTTGTAATAACAATCGCTCAGTCACTCGTAAGTCCATAGTAGACCCCTTAATGTCCTCAAATAGTAGTATATTTGCAAGGAAAGTTCCCCGCTACATAAATGGGTTCCCCCAATTTGGCACACCAGCCAATGGTACTCTTCATCAACTTCATATAGATGAAAATCTCAATTGCCCTAACGGGATTCGAATCCATCACCTGTAATGGCACTTATCAAATCATACAACTAATGGTGGTATCTGCTTCCTATATATGGCTGGGTAAAGTCAGTGGGCTTACTTGTAAAGTCTTGGAGAAATTGTTCTGGGTTATTTTGGTGAAAGCCTGAGTAGGTTATTTGGGTGTAGTATTTTGCTGCATTATTTTTAATGAGAGACTTTGTCTACTGGTATGCAAAATAAAACTGCAAATTGGTTAAATCTTTTTAAAGGAAAATGGGTTTTGAAACATAGGCAATCAAGATTAGTAGAAAGAGATCCAACCGTATGGCCCTTTGACTATGTCGGTGAGGAGACTCTCTGGGGAAAACCCAGAATATTCACCAAATCCAACATTTAGCTTTTCATCACAATAACCATAAACTTGTCTTCATTCAATATAGAGGCAGCAGTGAAATCAGCAAGAGCAAAGTCAAAGTCGTTTTTTAGGCATCTCAGACAATTTATAAGGATGACAGCTAGTCTAAAGTTGGATTAATTTAAATGAAGGACAAACACTCCCTCTTAAGAAATAGGTTTAGTACAGTACTGAGCAGGAGACCATAAAATGTAAAAATAATACATAAATAAAAAAGCTAAAATTAAATTTAAAAAAAGACAGCGATTCCACTTGATTTATCATGGTTGTCAGCGCAAGAAACTGAATATTCTTGCAGAATTGTGGTAGCTATGACTGCTTTAGATTAATCACTGAAATCACTTAGCCAGGTTTCAAAGAGAAACAAAATAACTGAACAATGAGTGTAAATAAAGTGAACGGTGACTGCTTAGTGTTTAGTAAGGTACTGAACGTTAAGCAGAAAGCAATGCACAGATTGGGTGGTGGGGGAGAAGGGTAGATAAGTGTTCTGCAAGAAAGGAAGAAATGCAGATCTTGCAACTGGATATGCAGGTATAAAATCTACAGATGTAGCAGGATGTGGGCCGGACCATAGGCTGTGAAAGTGTAAAGGGATGCACATAGCGTGTGTCTAATCTATTTACTGTTACCAGCCGTATAGCAGTTTGGGTCAATGAAGCAAAAGGACCAGAGGTCATGGCGCTGGGCGTGTCTTCTCCTACCACCTATCCCATTATAAATCTCATGCCCTTTCCTGACACTCATGCCACCAAATCCAGAATTCTTACATAGGGGTGTGGAATTCCTATAGCCCGACGCCAATGACCTATTGTTTGGGGTCAAGGACAACAAGTTTTCATGTTTATTTTGTTCTTGGGACAAGTAGGCTCAGCCTCCTGCAGCACAAACCCTTTGGCTGCCAGTTTACAGGGAAGGAAACTGTCTGCAGTTGAGGTAATGTTTGTGTCCATGTTAATGCTGTTCAAACTTGTATTTATTAATGTAAGGACTTTATTATTGGGGTGAGCACTCTAAATAAATGTTGTAAGGTCACACTGCACTACCGACAGTGGTTCCAGTAAAGAAATAAAAGTGTACTAACATTTAAATACTTTAAAAATATGAGGCTACATATTGTGTGCCCAGAATACTCTGCTTGGATTCAAATATTTGCAAAGCTTGTAAGCAAGATTGATGATTTTTTGCTTTAAAAATAAAACAGTCAGAAAAAAATGCAAGTAGGGAAATAAACATTTTGCTAAATTACTGTGAATTTTTAGGTACTATTTATTTGAAGCATCATACAGTAAAATGTGTTGATGTATACTAGTATTTACAAAAAATGTGCAACCATTTTCAACAAATTGTGAGAAATATAAAAAATAAACAAGCACTAGCAAAGCCAACCGATCCGACATTGGTTGTCAGTCTTTTGGATTTGTCCATGCGTTTTGTTTTGACATTGCTTTTGTAACACTATTTTGTGGGAGCTGCCAGGCCCTCACCACTGTAACAAACATTGGCAAAAAAACAGAAAACTTTTTTTGGTCTCAAAAAGCAAACACTGCCACAGTAGTTTCTAGCACTGAACAAAACTATTTTGTGTGCCAATACGGTCCTTGCAGAAGAGCAGAATTATGTCACTCACAGTAAAGCCAGCTGATAGTTAAAAGAAAGAAATCGAATTTCAATAAAAACTAAGAGCCAGATGTATCAAGGGATTTTACCCATTCTGTTCCTATGGGAAAAAGCTTTCGTACATATTGCCCTAAATGTCTTGGTTAACACCACGCTTAAATAGGGACCCAATTCTTAAAGTCACAAAAGTGCACCTATGGTATATGTTTTGAATTAGTGGCTTTCGAGAAACAAGAATGTACAGATGTGACCGGGAAATCGTACTCCTAGAAAATATGTGTGAACTGTATTGTAGCACAAGAAAATATGCATGTGTGGATTTGCTCATGCGAAAATCTATTGAGCGTTTACAAGTTCACGTTCAGTCCAACTACTTTTTTCCAAACAATGGAAGAACTTCTACTTCTGTCCTTGTCAGGAGTAAATTTCCACCCTTTCTCAGTATGGGAAAAGATTAGAGAAGAGCTGGTGAAAATACTTAAAACATGCAAGTTTGTAGGTTAGCACAGACTCAAATGAATTCCAGCCCTGGAACTACTGCTTTCTGATTCCTCCAAACCTAATATGTAGATCTGCTGAAAGGTGGCAAAATAAGGAAATTGCCATAGTAGAACTTAAAAACACTAGAATTCAAGCCCTACTATAGTATTAGCCATGGCATAATCAGGGAGGCCATTATCAGAGTTCTTACATAATGAGATTGCTGCCATAATTTGTCACCGCACTACATTGCACCAAAGGGACAAGTAGATTTTTATTTTTTTTACAGGACAAGTAGATTTAAGAAGTAACCTGTTGCATGGACAAGTAGATATTTTATTAAATTCCGCACCTCTGGTAACACCTCCCCTATTTCGACTTCCCCTCCTATTATCCAACCATATGTCACTCTTGTTTATGAACCTATATATCATTCTGTCACCAAAAACTCTCTGCTCTTCAATTATTAATTTTTGCTCCCTGTTGTCAGCCATAATTATTATCATCTTCTGTGTTCACTGTTCTGTGCCTGTTACCTCTTCACTTATCCTCCTGTTACCTAACCTAATGTTCATATAAAGGTCCTTCCCGTCACCAGCATACTGCCTCTACAAATTTCCACTTCCTACATATCTGACCTGACACCTGAGCCAGCTTGCCTTCTACTGGTACTCCCCACTCTTTGGTCACTAATCAGAGGACCACTGTGAAATTATGGGATTCTGTGGCTACAGCATTTTAAGCTTAGCTATGGATATGACGCATATGTCATATAATCAAGCATCAGCTACATAATCTGTGGATTTAAAAAAAAAAAAAAAAATCTAGCTCAATCGGATCACAAGTTACTAGAATCGTGGCAACGTGTATTCCTGTGCATTGGAAGGCCCTTCATAAAAGGTGACTGGGCATCTTTCAGTTATGTATGACTGCATTTGGTTGTTAAACTGGTACGGAGGTAAAATCTTTGCCCAGGCAATGCTAACATATAAACAAAAAAAACATAAATAATGAAGCAATGCTATAAAAAATGCGTGCAATACGCCGCATATTTTGCCTTCCTTGTCTTGTCGACAACCCTGCTGCATAAGTTGTTCCTACACAGCTGCATAATTGCAGCGGCCTTGACTAATCAGCGTTCCTACATCCTTCACACGGAGCCACCTATACTCTGATGCCTCCTGTTAAACCATTCACACCTGTCATCAATCTCTCTACTGCCTCTCGTGCTTATTCCAATTCACAGCCCTTTTTCTGTGTACATCTCTTCCAATCAATCCACTGTAACACCCATTCCTTGTTAATGTCACAATTCTGCAGTCACTCACCAGTCAGTCACCCCAACTCCCCTCTTCTTCCGTGAACATCTTACTCACAGTATTCATAACTGACCCTGCTATTGCTCAGCCCTTCCTGACATTTGTCTTGTCGTACTCATTTCCCTGCCCCTGTACCACCATCTTTTTCTTGTTATCTCCAAGATGGCTCAGTAATTTGAACGCTTGGAGCTGACGTCTAGCTTCAGGGCGAACTTTCATCACACACCCACAATTAACCCCAGTTATCCATCATCTCTCAAGCCACCTGCCTCACACGACAATGCTACACCAATAATACAGTCTACTTCTATCCACTGCTGCCTCCTATACTGTATATGTTTTGGTTCCCTTGCCTAAGTGCACACCCAGATGATTAGCACACATTTTCCCGTATCGTCTTTCAATACAATTGTTACGCAGGGGCAGATTCTGCTCTTGCCGTCGCCAGAATGCAACATATGACAAACGTTCCTGTGGCCCTCATATTGATCCCATAGTACACTCTGAAGTGCACAATGGACAGTTTCTAATCTTACAGCCAGTTATGAAGTTTTGAAGAGCTTGACTTGCAAAACAAACCTGAGAATACATCATGCTTTTAAAATGGGGAGCACTATTGGTCGGCTGTGTCATTCTCCCTAAGGGGTCATTGATGGACATTATTCGATGCTACTGGACAAAAATATCCTAGTATGCTAGTGGTTTAGATAAAAGGTTAAGGACTGTGGAAGGGATGCAGATAATCAGGCAACGCGATGAAAAATTATTTTGGCAGAAGATCTAACACAAATCAGCTCTACAGGCAAAGTAAAAAACTGGAGTGGAGAACGTCGATGGGGAATAAAGTATTGGAACTTGGGAGGGACAGGTGCCAACTGTTCTTAAGAGCATATAGGTTCACAGTTGCCAACTTCACAGATTTATGAAGTAAACCATTGCTTTTATGGGAAAGCTAGATCCTACAAATTTATGAAGGGCTTCATACTGCTACTTCTGGACTTATTTGCACTCTGCTGATGAGGTTAAGGATGGAAACAGTAAACAAATGTCACTCATTTTTTAAAATTATCAGAATCCATATCATAATTTCTTCTTATCTGAGTTCAATTTCCTGTGATTTCTTGTACAATTTTGGGTTTATGACAGCATGTTATTAGCAAAACTACTGTCTGACAGACACTGTGAAATGAAAATAATTTTATTACTTTAAAAAAAAAAAAAAGTCTCCATTGGATGTACATTTTCTACTATTACCTCCAGTGTGTTGATATTTTTGCAGAAGATGTTTATGGTACAATATTTTTGTCAGGCGATAATTAGACCATAATACTCTAGCACGATACCGATACAACTGGGTCATTATAGGGTACCTTAACGCCACTGGTGTTTATTTTTTAGTTATTGCTCTTGACTTCAATGGGACTTCTGCATCATACGCTCTCCCGACAATGTAATGGGTGTCATTTTCAGTTTCGTAGAACAGTCAAAAACGAAAAAGCCATGCCAAATAGCAACCTCACTTATCTGTCAAACAATCTCAGCGCCTATACTGAGTCTGGAAACACACACGCCCAGGTCACTATCAAATACACTAAGAAGTGTAAAAAGAAAAACCTAAGCAGCAGGCATTTTCCATTTATGCACTCTGTATGCAAAATAACATCCATGTATCTATGAGGACCTCCAAAGTGCTGATGCAATTTAGTAGAGTTGAAGACTCACCTCTTGAAAGAACATTACATCACAAAGCTGTAACAATCCCCAAACCAACTACCTACTCTGTCATTCGCTAACTGTAGCATCTCCTGCCTTTCTGGCTAGGTTCACATTACACAAATAATATTAACAACCAAACAAGCATCTAAGTTTAATTTAAGCATCAACGTTTTACTGAATTCCTGTATGACATATTGAACATTCCAATTTGTTTTTTTGATATCACAATATTAACTTTGCCACTACTAACATCACAAAATTAGTTAATGACAAAAGTCTCTGGTGTCAAAATAGGTGTTTCTGGCATGCCAAAACGGTTTCACAGTACTGCAAAATGACTTTGCAAGATTCGGAGCCCAAAGAGTCTTCCTGACATCACAATAACTCCTTCTGCTATAACTGCAGCGCTCTGACATCACAACAGGTCTTTCTCATATAACAATAGGGTTTATAAGAGCATATAGTAGCTTTTCTTCATCAAAATAGTGCTTCTATACTTACCAATAGATCTTTATGACATCACAACACGCTACAAGACATCACAAAAGGACCGCCATAACAATATGGTTTGATAACACGAATGTGTGCCTGCACAAAAAGACTTACGGCAATCACAATGGGCCTTCCTGACACGACTACAGGAGCCTCATGACATCAACACAATGATTCCTAACTACAGCAGGGGCATCGTGACACCAGAAAAAGGCAGCGGGGCTTTCTAGCAAAAGAATATGTTTCGCTGGCAATGCAACAGAACCTCCTATCATCACAATAAGGCATCCTAACTATGCAAGTGGTTTTGCGCCGGTAAGAGGGGTTCCAGCCATCACTGAATGGATCCCTGACTTTAGAAGAGGGCTTGCTGATCTTGCGGTGAAGTCCACATACTTCGCCTGTCAAACCATACTACCGCGTTTTCTGGATTCGCAAAGGCTGCCCACATTCTAATTAAGATCATTGAAACCAAATGAGGCTGCTGCGTGCAAAAAGACGTGTGATATTATAACCGAGCAGGATAACTTTAAGTCCCAGTGACAAAGCATCACAGATCAATAAGAAAACAAAACGGCGACTTAAAATTTAATAGAGAATATGGAGTAATAAGGAAGGCTGCATCCTCGGTACCCGAAACACACCGCTGTTAGAAGGAACCTGGCAGTCAGATATGACGAAGACTTTAAGTACTTCTTCACATGACATTGCTCGATCTTTCACCTCCTATCATTTGTGCCGCAATGGTTATCGTCTCTATTTCCAACTCCTTACTTTTTAATCTCCTGATCGTCGTGCTCTGGAAGGATGAAAGGCTGAACCGGAGTGGTGGGGCTTCTAACTCATCATCTACAGATTACAGAACACGTCAGAAGTGTTAATTCATAAAACGGTGGCACTCCAAACCTTGCTCTCACTTTTAGAAGGCGGGCTGCACCTCGTGTATGCTAAGAAAATTCACTGACTCCCCGCAGTTTAAGGAGGGTGCTACAGACTACCGCCATCAAAGTTGCTTTCTGTTTCTCGTTTCTACGGTTCTCCCTGCAAACTCCTCATGTCTATTACTTTGTTTTGGGATCGCCCATGAATGCTTGTGCTGTGACCCTGACCAAATCAAGAGAAAGAAATAACGAACGATTCCTTGGAACCTGCTTACCACAATAAAGAAGCTGCGAAACACTGCCTCTGTATAGGAGTTCTGTTTTTACACCAGAGGTTAGATGCTTTCTGCCTTTTGTGCGTGATGCTTTAGTAAACCTGGTTATATAGGAAGCTCCAAATAATGGCAAAGCGTTGGACCAAAAAGTCCAAGACGTTAATTGCATTGATCCAATGCATCAAATCTCCCGCCTATTCCTCAAAGCCATATATTCTGGGTCCACGGTATTTCAGATGCGCTCTCCCCGGTCGGCGTATTCCAAACAAATCACACGGTGCAACCCGAGCGGTGTCCTTCTTGTTAGGAAACGCTGACTTGCTAGAGCCGCCAAGGATGCAGGAAGAGTCGGGCTACCTCTTTCAAACAATACAGCTGGAGCAAAACTCCCCTACCCGCTGCAGAGAGCCGGGTATAATACCTCTGCTGTCTTCCTCCTCAATCTCGCTGCAAAGCGGCCAGGCCGAGGCAGGGACACAGGCTGACAGTGCTGAAGGAAAATGTAGAAATAGAAATGGGACTAGCATGACTGCTATTGTAATGCGGTGCCATGGCGACCATCTTAGCCTAGTAACCATCCAAGATCTGTATTACAGAACTATAGTGCTGAAATACTTTTCACAGTTATCCAGCAATGCTAAACAAACCATCTTATGAATACTTGATTTTCCATCTTGCCTTCGTTACCATTGTATAAATAGTAGAAGTTGTGAACAATATTATCTACTGAGTTCAAGAGAAATTAAGTCTTTTGAGCATGTAAACTGTTTTAACTTTCACCTTATGAGTGTTTCATACTTAAAAGCACTTTATTATCTATTTTATTAAACTGAATTTCCTTTTACCGCTTTTTGAACATTTTTCCAATTGTGAAAGTGGTAATAAACTAAAATTTGAATTGCAGGTATATAGCACAGCTCTAAAATTTAAGAAATTAGTGAGTACTAATGAGCATAGCTGATGACCACATGACAAAGTGAAAACATAACACACGTGGTTCAATTACATCACAACAAGGTACCTTACCGGAAGTAATTCTGCAACAGCTTCATTCAGCTTTCACCACTTTTTTACTTAGCACAGATTTTTCTAAATGTGGTCAAGAAATACAAGGGTTATAGAGGAATATACATATAGTACCCGAATAGGTCAGTATGTAACTGGGAAAGTTGGGTTTAAACCGAGTGTGGAGTCAGAAACTAGGACCATACATGCCAGTAGATCCAATTCAGGTGGGTGACTCCTGATTTTTAAAGCCAAAAATGTCTTTATGTGAGCTAGCTTATGCCTAAAATCGCCCCCGTTTCATTAGTCAATGGAGAAAAAAATACATAATTCTTTTTACTATCTTCCTCTTTCTTGGTTTGAAATGTTGGTATGTAGGACCTGTAGGAGGCTGGCCTGGCTTGTAGTGGGTACCAGAGGTACTTACACCTTGTGCCAGGTCCAGTTATTCCTTATTAGTGTAGAAGAGGTGTTTCTAGCAGCTTAGGCTGATAGAAGGTAGCTATGGCAAAGCAGCTTAGGCTGAACTAGGAGACATATAAAGCTCCTACTATACCACTGGTGTCATATGCACAATATCATAAGAAAACACAATACACAGATATACTAAAAATAAAGGTACTTTATTTTTATGACAATATGCCAAAAGTATCTCAGTGAGTACCCTCAGTATGAGGATAAGATATATACACAAGATATATGTACACAAACCAAAATTATGCAGATAATAGCAAAAGGAAGTAATGCAAGCAATGTAAAGTTACAGTAGATTGCAATAGGAGCACATAGGTATAGGGGCAACACAAACCATATACTCCAAAAGTGGAATGCGAACCACGAATGGACCCCAAACCTATGTGAGCTTGTAGAGGGTCGCTGGGACTGTAAGAAAACAGTGAGGGTTAGAAAAATAGCCCACCCTAAGACCCTGAAAGGTAGGTATAAAGTGTACCTACTACCCCCAGAGAGCACAGAAGTCGTGATAGGGCGATTCTGCAGGAAGAACAAACACCAGCAATGCAACAACAGTGGATTTCCGGACCTGAGTACCTGTAAGACAAGGGGACCAAGTCCAAGAGTCGCGACAGTGTCGAGAGTGGGCATGAGCCCAAGAAATGCCAGCTGAGGGTGCAAGGAAGCTGCCACCTGTTGGAAGAAGCTTGGTGTTCTCCAAGAACGAAGAGGACTAGGAACTTCCCCTTTGGAGGATGGATGTCCCACGTCGTGAAGAAGCTTGCAGAGGTGTTCCCACGCAGAAAGACCGCAAACAAGCCTTGCTAGCTGCAAGGGTCGCGGTTAGGGTTTTTGGATGCTGCTGTGGCTCAGGAGGGACCAGGATATCGCCACTTTGATGAGGAGACAGAGGGGCGCCCAGCAAGTCAGGGAGCCCTCACAGAGGCAGGCAGCACCCGCAAAAGTACCTGAACAGGCACTCAGAAGAAAAGTGAATCAGAGTCCACCCGAAGTCACAAAAGGGAGTCCCACGACGCCGGAGGACAACTCAGAAGGTTGTGCACTGCAGGTTAGAGTGTCGGGGACCCAGGCTTGGCTGTGCACAAAGGAAATCCTGGAAGAGTGCACAGGAGCCGGAGCAGCTGCAAATCACGCAGTACCCAGCAATGCAGTCTAGCGTGGGGAGGCAAGGACTTACCTCCACCAAACTTGGACTGAAGAGTCACTGGACGGTGGGAGTCACTTGGACAGAGTTGCTGAGTTCCAGGGACCACGCTCGTCGTGCTGAGAGGGGACCCAGAGGACCGGTGATGCAGTCTTTTGTTGCCTGCAGTTGCAGGGGGAAGATTCCGTCCACCCACGGGAGATTTCTTTAGAGCTCCTGGTGCAGAGAGGAGGCAGGCTACCTCCAGAGCATGCACCACCTGGAAACAGTCGAGAAAGCCGGCAGGATGAAGCGATACAAGGTTGCTAGTAGTCGTCTTGCTACTTTGTTGCGGTTTTGCAGGCGTCCTGAGCAGTCAGCGGTCGATCCTTTGGCAGAAGGTGAAGAGGGAGAGGCAGAGGAACTCTGGTGAGCTCTTGCATTCGTTATCTGGTGAGATCCCCAAAGCAGAGACCCTAAATAGCCAGAAAAGGAGGTTTGGCTACCTAGGAAGGAGGATTGGCTACCAAGAGAGGTAAGAGCCTATCGGAAGGAGCCTCTGACGTCACCTGCTGGCACTGGCCACTCAGAGCAGTCCAGTGTGCCACAGACACCTCTGTTTCCAAGATGGCAGAGGTCTGGAACCCACTGGAGGAGCTCTGGGCACCTCCCCTGGGAGGTGCAGGTCAGGGGAGTGGTCACTCCCCTTTCCTTTGTCCAGTTTCGTGCCAGAGCAGGACTGGGGGATCCCTGAACCGGTGTAGACTGGCTTATGCAGAGATGGGCACCATCTGTGCCCATCAAAGCATTTCCAGAGGCTGGGGGAGCCTACTCCTCCCCAGCCTTCACACCTATTTCCAAAGGGAGAGGGTGTTACACCCTCTCTCAGAGGAAGTCCTTTGTTCTGCCTTCCTGGGCCAGGGCTGCCAGGACCCCAGGAGGGCAGAAACCTGTCTGAGGGGTTGGCAGTAGCTGCAGTGGAGACCCCAGAAAGGCAGTTTGGCAGTACCCGGGTTCTGTGCTAGAGACCCGGGGGATCATGGAATTGTCCCCCCCAATGCCAGAATGGCATTGGCGTGACAATTCCATGATCTTAGACATATTACATGGCCATGTTCGGAGTTACCATTATGACGCTGTACATAGGTACAGTACAGTGCACGCGTGTAATGGTGTCCCCGCACTCACAAAGGCCGGGGAATTTGCCCTGAACGATGTGGGGGCACCTTGGCTAGTGCCAGGGTGACCACACACTAAGTAACTTTGCACCCAACCTTCACCAGGTGAAGGTTAGACATATAGGTGACTTATAAGTTACTTAAGTGCAGTGGTAAATGGCTGTGAAATAACGTGGATGTTATTTCACTCAGGCTGCACTGGCAGGCCTGTGTAAGAATTGTCAGAGCTCCCTATGGGTGGCAAAAGAAATGCTGCTGCCCATAGGGATCTCCTGGAACCCCAATACCCTGGGTACCTCAGTACCATTTACTAGGGAATTATATGGGTGTACCAGTATGCCAATGTGAATTGGTGAAATTGGTCACTAGCCTGTTAGTGACAAATTTGGGAAGCAGAGAGAGCATAACCACTGAGGTTCTGGTTAGCAGAGCCTCAGTGAGACAGTTAGGCATCACACAGGGAACACATACAGGGCACATACTTATGAGCACTGGGGCCCTGCCTGGCAGGGTCCCAGTGACACATAGACTAAAACAACATATATACAGTGAAATATGGGGGTAACATGCCAGGCAAGATGGTACTTTCCTACACAACCCCCCCCCCCCCAAACAAAGGACAATAAGACTAGCCATGACCTGATGAGTCTTCATTGTCTAAGTGGAAATATCTGGAGAGTCCATCTGCATTGGAGTGGGTACTCCCAGGTCTATGTTCCACTGCATAGTCTATTCCCTGTAGAGATATGGACCACCTCAACAATTTAGGATTTTCACCTTTCATTTGTTTTAGCCAAAGTAGAGGTTTGTGGTCTGTCTGAACAATAAAGTGAGTGCCAAACAGGTATGGCCTCAACTTTTTCAGTGCCCAGACCACAGCAAAGGTCTCCCTCTCAATGGCAGACCAACGCTTTTCTCTAGGGGTCAACCTTCTGCTGATAAAAGCAACTGGTTGATCCTGGCCCTCAGAATTCAGTTGTGATAAGACTGTCCCTACCCCTAATTCAGATGCATCAGTTTGAACAATGAATTTCTTGGAGTAACATGGGCTTTTTAGGACAGATGCAGTGCACATGGCCTGTTTGAGCTCCTCAAAAGCTTTCTGACAGCTAGCTGTCCACAATACCTTTTTAGGCATCTTTTTACTGGTGAGATCATTAAGTGGTGCTGCAATGGAGCCATAGTTTTTAATGAATCTCCTGTAATACCCAGTGAGGCCTAGGAAGGCTCTCACCTGGGTCTATGTTGTAGGGGGAACCCAATCCATGATTGTCTGGATTTTCCCCTGAAGTGGTGCAATCTGTTCTCCACCTACCAGGTGTCCTAGATAAACCACCTTTCCCTGCCCTATCTGGCACTTTGAGGCCTTGATAGTGAGGCCTGCCTTTTGCAGGGCCTCCAAAACTTTCCAAAGGTGGACCAGGTGCTCATCCCAGGTGGAGCTAAAGACAGCTATATCATCAAGATATGCTACACTAAAAACCTCCAACCCTTGCAGGACTGTGTTCACCAACCTTTGAAAAGTGGCAGGTGCATTTTTCAAACCAAAGGGCATCACTGTAAATTGGTAGTGCCCTCCTATAGTTGAAAATGCAGTTTTAGGTTTAGCATCCTCAGCCAATTTGATCTGCCAATACCCTGCAGTCAAATCAAAGGTGCTTAGATACTTGGCAGATGCCAGTGTATCTATGAACTCATCTGCCCTTGGTATAGGGTGAGCATCAGTTTTTGTTACCTGGTTGAGACCTCTGTAATCAACACAAAACCTCATCTCCCTTTTTCCATCTTTTGAGTGAGGCTTTGGTACAAGCACCACAGGACTCACCCATGGGCTTTCAGAAGGTTCAACCACTCCTAGATCAAGCATTTTCTGAACCTCTTGTTTTATGCAGTTCCTGACATGGTCAGGCTGCCTATAGATTTTACTTTTGACAGGCATACTGTCTCCAATATCAATTGGGTGTTCACAGCAAGATGTGGTGCCTGGCACAGTTGAAAAGAGATCAGAAAATTATCCAAGGAGATTTATGCAGTTGTCTTTCTGTTCTGCAGTCAGACAGTCTGCTAAAACTACTCCCTCCACTAGAGCATCCTCTTCAGTGGAGGAGAAGAGATCAGGGAGAGGGTCACTCTCTTCTTCCTGTCCTTCATCTGTTGCCATGAGGAGGGTGAGATCAGCCCTGTCATAGTAGGGTTTTAGGCAGTTGACATGACTCACCCTAAGGGGACTCCTGGCAGTGCCCAGGTCTACCAGATAGGTAACCTCACCATTTTTCTCAACAATTAGATGGGGTTCACTCCATTTGTCCTAGAGTACTCTTGGTGCCACAGGCTCCAATACTCACACCTTCTGTCCTGGTTGGTACTGGATCAGAACAGCCTTCTGGTCATGCCATTGCTTCTGGAGCTCTTGGCTGGCCTGAAGGTTTTTACTGGCCCTTTTCATGTACTCAGCCATTCTGGATGTTAGGCCAAGTACATAGTCCACTATGTCCTGTTTGGGAGCTATTAAGGGTTGTTCCCAACCCTCATTCACAAGTGTTAGTGGGCCTCTTACAGGGTGCCCAAATAGGAGTTCAAAGGGGCTGAAGCCCACTCCTTTCTGGGGTACCTCCCTGCAAGCAAAAAGGAGGCAAGGTAACAGGACATCACATCTCCTCCTGGGTTTTCAGGGAGTCTCATTATCATACAATTGAGAGTTTTATTAAACCTCTCTACCAGTCCATTAGTCTGTGGATGATAGGGTGTGGTGAATTTGTAGGTTACACCACATTCCTTCCACATAGCTTTCAAGTATGCAGACATAAAGTTGCTACCCCTGTCTGATACAACCTCTTTTGGAAAACCCACCCTGGAAAAGATTCCCAGGAGGGCTTTTGCCACTGCAGGTGCTGTAGTGGTCCTTAGAGGAATTGCTTCAGGATATCTTGTGGCATGGTCCACAACCACCAAGATAAACTTATTGCCTGAAGCAGTAGGAGGATCAAGGGGGCCAACTATGTCAACCCCTACCCTTTCAAAGGGGACCCCAACCACAGGTAGTGGAATAAGGGGAGCCTTTGGTGTGCCACCAGTCTTGCCACTGGCTTGGCAGTTCACACAACACTTACAGAAATCTTTTGTGTTCTCTGACATCCTAGGCCAGTGAAACAGGGGGACAAGCCTTTCCCATGTTTTGATCTGGCCCAAATTACCAGCCAAAGGAATGTCATGTGCCAGAGTTAGGAGGAACTCTCTGTACTGCAGGGGAATGACCACTCTCCTGGCTGTTACAGGTTTTGGGTCCCTTGCCTCTGTGTACAAGAGGTTGTCCTCCCAGTAAACTCTATGTGAGTCATTGACATCCCCATTTTGCTGTTTGACAGCTTGCTGTCTGAGACCCTCTAATGTGGGACAGGATTGATGTGCCACACTCAGCTCTTCCCTGGCAGGCCCCCCTCCACCCAAAAGCTCAGCAGTGTCTGCTGCCAGCTCATCTGGTGAAGGTTCTGCACAGGGAGGAAATTCTTCTTCCTCTGAAGGAGAATCATCTGTAGAGGGAGGGATAGTGGGTAGGGATTTACCCTTGCTACCCCTAGCTTTAGGGAGCACTTGGTCCATTGTTCCAGGATCCAAGTTACCCTGTCCTTTTTGCTTTTTGGCCTGAGCCCTTGTCAATGCAAAATTATGCCCAGGAATGCCCAGCATTGCTGCATGAGCCTCCAACTCCACTTCTGCCCAAGCTGATGTCTCTAAATCATTTCCTAGTAGACAGTCTACAGGTAAATCTGAAGCAACCACAACTTTCTTTGGACCAGTAACCCCCCCCCCAGTTGAGATTCACAACAGCCATGGGGTGGCAAAGAGTGTTGTTATGAGCGTCTGTCACTTGGTACTGCTGACCAAGTAGGTGTTGTTCAGGGTGTACCAGTTTCTCTATTACCATGGTAACACTGGCACCTGTGTCCCTGTAGGCCTGAACCTCAACACCATTTATTAGGGAAAGTTGCTTGTACTTATCCATATAAAGGGAACAAGCAACCAAGGTGGCCAGATCAATGGCACCTTCAGAGACTAACACAGCCTCTGTGGTCTCCCTAACAAGACCAACCCAAACTAAATTACCAAAAGTGAGCCCAGCTACTCCCTTGGATTGGCTATTAGTAGGTTTGCTCCCACCACCACTGCTATTACTAAGGGCACTAGAGTTTGCAGTAGGGGTTGTGGTAGTGGGAGGTTTGGTGTTTTTCTTTGGACAACTGGCATCAGTTGTCCAATGGCCTTTGACTTTACACAAATAACACCAAGGCTTTTTAACTTGATTTGAAGAGGATTTGGACCCACCACCCCCACCAGAGGATGTTTGTGGGCCTGATGAAGACTCATTTTTACTTTTGTCCCCACCCTTGTCAGAAGACTTACCATCCTTCTTCTTGCCATCCTTGTCACCCCCTGTATGAACTTTTCTGTTCACTCTTGTTCTGACCCATTTGTCTGCCTTCTTTCCCAATTCATGGGGAGAGGTCAGATCTGAGTCCACTAGATATTGGTGTAACAAGTCAGACACACAGTTATTCAGAATATGCTCTCTCAGAATAAGATTATACAGGCTTTCATAGTCAGAAACTTTACTGCCATGTAACCACCCCTCCAAGGCCTTCACTGAACAGTCAACAAAGTCTATCCAGTCTTGTGAGGACTCTTTTCTGGTGTCTCTGAACTTAATCCTGTATTGTTCAGTGGTTAAGCCAAATCCATCCAAGAGTCCATCCTTCAAAACTGCAAAATTGTTAGCATCACTTTCTCTAACAGGAAGGAGCCTGTCCCTACCCTTTCCATTGAAAGATAGCCACAATATAGCAGCCCCCTGCCTTTGAGGGACCCCCTGTACCATACAGGCCCTCTCAAGTGCAGCAAACCACTTGTTGATGTCATCCCCCTCCTTGTAAGGGGGAACTATCTTGTGTAGATCCCTGGAATCATGCTCTCTAGCAGGATTACTATCAGGAATACTGCTATTGCTGCCACCATGGGGTCCAGACCCCAATCCCTGTCTCCCCTTCTCCAGGTCTAGGGATTCCCTGTCTAGAGCCAGCTGTTGCTGTTTAAGCTTCAGTCTGGTCTCTTCCACTCTCAACTTTTTGAGTTCCCTTTCTAACATGTTGTCTTCAGGGTGGGTGGGTTGGGAATGCTTGGACACAGAGGATAAATTGGAAACAACAGAGGGAGATCTGTCCCTAACTTCTTGGACTCTAACAACCTGGCCTCCAGGAATAAAAACATCCCTACTATGATGGGAGCTCCTATTACTACCAGCATTGCTAGGTGGTCTGCTAAGCGGCAGATTTGGAACACAACCCTCCCCACTTCCCTCAAGGAGTTCCCCTGAGTCAGAATGGGAGCCATCCATTAACTTCTCATTTGAAGTGCCTGCTAGGGACTCATCATTCACAATGAGCATGTTATATAGAAACTCTCTTGTAGGGTTCTTTCCTATCACTAAACCTCTATCTAAGCAGAGACTCCTTAGGCGCTTGAAATTTAAATTGTCATAGGTAGTATTGACCATTTTAACAGCAGCCCCTACATCAGACATGATAGAAGAAGGTTTAGAGACAGTGAGAAGAAAGAAAAAGTTTCAGAACTTTTTAAAGAACAGAGAAAAAAACTTTTTCTAACTTTTTGGAAACTTTTAGAAGTTTAGAGAAACTTTTCAGAACTTTGTAAAAAGTTTAAGAGGAGAAAAGCAAAACCTTTGGGTTAGGTGTACATACACTGAACTTGTTTTGTATATTATTCTCTTATGAAAAGTACACAATGACAAAGTGGTAAGTAGTTACAAGTACTTATCCCACCGCTGCACAACCAATGTAGGAGGCTGGCCTGGCTTGTAGTGGGTACCAGAGGTACTTACACCTTGTGCCAGGTCCAGTTATCCCTTATTAGTGTAGAAGAGGTGTTTCTAGCAGCTTAGGCTGATAGAAGGAAGGTAGCTATGGTAAAGCAGCTTAGGCTGAACTAGGAGACATGTAAAGCTCCTACTATACCACTGGTGTCATATGCAAAATATCATAAGAAAACACAATACACAGATATACTAAAAATAAAGGTACTTTATTTTTATGACAATATGCCAAAAGTATCTCAGTGAGTACCCTCAGTATGAGGATAAGATATATACACAAGATATATGTACACAAACCAAAATTATGCAGATAATAGCAAAAGGAAGTAATGCAAGCAATGTAAAGTTACAGTAGATTGCAATAGGAGCACATAGGTATAGGGTCAACACAAACCATATACTCCAAAAGTGGAATGCGAACCACGAATGGACCCCAAACCTATGTGAGCTTGTAGAGGGTCGCTGGGACTGTAAGAAAACAGTGAGGGTTAGAAAAATAGCCCACCCCAAGACCCTGAAAGGTAGGTGTAAAGTGCACCTACTACCCCCAGAGAGCACAGAAGTCGTGATAGGGGGATTCTGCAGGAAGAACAAACACCAGCAATGCAACAACAGTGGATTTCCGGACCTGAGTACCTGTAAGACAAGGGGACCAAGTCCAAGAGTCGCGACAGTGTCGAGAGTGGGCAGGAGCCCAAGAAATGCCAGCTGAGGGTGCAAGGAAGCTGCCACCTGTTGGAAGAAGCTTGGTGTTCTGCAAGAACAAAGAGGACTAGGAACTTCCCCTTTGGAGGATGGATGTCCCACGTCGTGAAGAAGCTTGCAGAGGTGTTCCCACGCAGAAAGACCGCAAACAAGCTGTGACGGGCTGGATTGCGATCGCCCGCACACAGCCCTGGCTTGTGCTGACTCTGCCCCTGGTGCTCTTAGTCTGACCCACCTCCCGTCCCGTGATTGGTGGGATGGTCATGAATGGCGGGCCGTTGAGAGGTCAAAACTGCCACTGGCAGCGCTTGCAGATGTCGGCGGTTCGGAAGACACAGACGAATGACCACAGGAGGAGGAAGAAACTCGACCACGAGAGGAGAAGGACAACGCACATCAGAAGGACGAAGGAGAGGGAGAGTGGTGGCGCATCGAGACAAGGGAAACAGCAAATCCCGTCTTCTACTCGGGAAGACAACCGGAGGCGTCTGACGTGTTCAGCAGAGACAGGCAACCGGGAGGACGGAACGCTACCGCCCGCCATGCTTCTGGAGAAGCGTGGCAACTCCAGGTGCGTGGGATCACATCCCTGTGAGAAAACGAGAGAGAGAGAGTGTGAGGGAACTGTATGGAAAAGGGGGGGGGGGGGGAGAAGATAGAAAGGAGGTGATAACAAAAAGGGGAACAAAACGGGCACTGAAAGGAGGGGGGGAACAGACAAACCACCAATTGAGCACCATAAAGCACTTTTACTAGAATATTGCACTTCAAAGGCACTGCGCACAAAACGGCATAGGCACCAAAGAAAAGGAAAGAGGCACTGAGCAATATAATAAGGCCAAGCGGACCGTTCCAGGACAGCGCATAGAAAAGACAGAAAAACAGAAGAGAGACAGATAACAAAATCCTGTTAAGGAAAGAGAAAGACAGGAAGGAAACATAATAAAAAGACCAAAACAAAGGCAACCTGACCGCTTACCATATTTCCTCTGTTCTCTCCACATGTACTTCCCGGGGACACCTGTACGCCAAGAAAACAAAGAGAGAGACGAGTGAAGAATAATCCACAACCGAAACAGCCATTCCACCCACCGCCCAAGAAGAAAACCGTAAACATACCTGTGCCTTAACTCACCAATTACCACATTGATCCAATAAAACTCTGGTACACCGGAACATCGCGTTTGAGTATTCCTTCCACGCGGGCCCGGTCACACAAGTCTTGCTAGCTGCAAGGGTCGCAGTTAGGGTTTTTGGATGCTGCTGTGGCCCAGGAGGGACCAGGATGTCGCCACTTGGATGAGGAGACAGAGGGGGCGCCCAGCAAGTCAGGGAGCCCTCACAGAAGCAGGCAGCACCCGCAGAAGTACCTGAACAGGCACTTAGAAGAAAAGTGAAACGGAGTCCACCCGAAGTCACAAAAGGGAGTCCCATGAGGCTGGAGGACAACTCAGAAGGTAGTGCACTGCAGGTTAGAGTGTCGGGGACCCAGGCTTGGCTGTGCACGAAGGAAATCCTGGAAGAGTGCACAGGTGCCGGAGCAGCTGCAAATCACGCGGTACCCAGCAATGCAGTCTAGCGTGGGGAGGCAAGGACTTACCTCCACCAAACTTGGACTGAAGAGTCACTGGACTGTGGGAGTCACTTGGACAGAGTTGCTGAGTTCCAGGGACCACTCTTGTCGTGCTGAGAGGGGACCCAGAGGACCGGTGATGCAGTCTTTTGTTGCCTGCAGTTGCAGGGGGAAGATTCCGTCGACCCACTGGAGATTTCTTCAGAGCTCCTGGTGCAGAGAGGAGGCAGGCTACCCCCAGAGCATTCACCACCTGGAAACAGTCGAGAAAGCCGGCAGGATGAAGCAATACAAGGTTGCTAGTAGTCGTCTTGCTACTTTGTTGCGGTTTTGCAGGCGCCCTGAGCAGTCAGCAGTCGATCCTTTGGCAGAAGGTGAAGAGGGAGATGCAGAGGAACTCTGGTGAGCTCTTGCATTCGTTATCTGGTGAGATCCCCAAAGCAAAGACCCTAAATAGCCAGAAAAGGAGGTTTGGCTACCTAGGAAGGAGGATTGGCTACCAAGAGAGGTAAGAGCCTATCAGAAAGAGCCTCTGACATCACCTGCTGGCACTGGCCACTCAGAGCAGTCCAGTGTGCCACAGACACCTCTGTTTCCAAGAAGGCAGAGGTCTGGGACACACTGGAGGAGCTCTGGGCACCTCCCCTGGGAGGTGCAGGTCAGGGGAGTGGTCACTCCCCTTTCCTTTGTCCAGTTTCGCGCCAGAGCAGGGCTGGGGGATCCCTGAACCTGTGTAGACTGGCTTATGCAGAGATGGGCACCATCTGTGCCCATCAAAGCATTTCCAGAGGCTGGGGGAGCCTACTCCTCCCCAGCCTTCACACCTATTTCCAAAGTGAGAAGGTGTTACACCCTCTCTCAGAGGAAGTCCTTTGTTCTGCTTTCCTGGGCCAGGGCTGCCTGGACCCCAGGAGGGCAGAAACCTGTCTGAGGGGTTGGCAGCATCAGCAGCTGCAGTGGAGACCCCGGAAAGGCAGTTTGGCAGTACCCGGGTGTACCCCCAATGCCAGAATGGCATTGGGGTGACAATTCCATGATATTAGTTATATTACATGGCCATGTTCGGAGTTACCATTGTGAAGCTGTGCATAGGTAGTGACCTATGTACAGTGCACGCGTGTAATGGTGTCCCCGCACTCACAAAGTCCGGGGAATTTGCCCTGAACGATATGGGGGCACCTTGGCTAGTGCCAGGGTGCCCACACACTAAGTAACTTTGCACCCAACCTTCACCAGGTGAAGGTTAGACATATAGGTGACTTATAAGTTACTTAAGTGCAGTGGTAAATGGCTCTGAAATAACGTGGACGTTATTTCACTCAGGCTGCACTGGAAGGCCTGTGTAAGAATTGTCAGAGCTCCCTATGGGTGGCAAAAGAAATGCTACAACCCATAGGGATGTCATGGAACCCCAATACCCTGGGTACCTCAGTACCATATACTAGGGAATTATATGGGTGTACCAGTATGCCAATGTGAATTGGTGAAATTGGTCACTAGCCTGTTAGTGACAAATTTGGAAAGCAGAGAGAGCATAACCACTGAGGTTCTGGTTAGCAGAGCCTCAGTGAGACAGTTAGGCATCACACAGGGAACACATACAGGGCACATACTTATGAGCACTGGGGCCCTGCCTGGCAGTGTCCCAGTGACACATAGACTAAAACAACATATATACAGTGAAATATGGGGGTAACATGCCAAGCAAGATGGTACTTTCCTACAGGACCCTATTGTTGTGTTCTGTGTCTTGGGATCTGGGAGGGCCAGGATGTGGGTGGAATGAGAAATTTCCTAGCTATCGAGAAGGAAAGTTTCAATTCTATTAAGGACACGGAGGCGAGGATTATGCATAATCTTTCTTCACTTTTATTAACAGCAGAGTTCAAAGTTCAGCATATTAGAAAAAATGAACTACAACACCCATGAGACAGCATCTCCATGGTAACCAATATCCAATCACTGTTATCTCCGACGGTCTGTATATAGATCCTGTGGTGCCGTCGTCCGTCCTCAACTTCACTGCAATAGGAAGTTAAGGTGTCTTTAAGTTGGTGCAGTTTCCAGTCCTAGGAAGCAATGTAATACAATGAGAGATTTGGACGTGTGTCCGCTAAAGGTCTAAACAGTTGAAATAGTTAAACAATTCGGGGAATCCTACTCCCCTCATCACAAGCATCGATAAAGCATGCAAATTCTATTAGGCTTGAACAATTTCAACATAAGATAGTGTCATTGATAATTCAAAAATGTGAATACCACCTCCAGAGTTGTAGTGTCAGCTCCCGGGTGGGCGACATTTCTGTAATGTCGGGCGGGATAATCCTCGCCTCCGTGTCCTTAATAGAATTGAAACTTTCCTTCTCAATAGCTAGGAAATTTCTCATTCTATGTCAGGACCGGAGGCGAGGATTATGCATGTTTAAAGCTTACTTACTACCAATGAGGCTGCTTCGTGAATAGGTTTAAAATAGAATTTTTTGAACGTAGATTCTGATGACCAATCAGCAGCGTTCATGATGTCCTCCAGTCTTCCACCTACCTGAACGGCTTTGGAGGCCATGGCACCCCGAGTGGAGTGTGCACCAAAGACCTGTACATTGATGCCCGCTTCCATCAAAACCCATTTGATCCACCTAGCGATGGAGGGGGAGGAAACTGCCCTAATGGGCATCTTTATTGAAATCATCAATTGTCTTTCCCCAGGTGGCAGGAGTTCGGCCGTCACTTCCTCATATGTCTTCAGACACCTTACCACACACAATTTGGGCATATGTTCAAAAGCTGGATAAGTTACTGCCCTGGTATTACACTTTGTGAGTCTGGATATCGTGAAGGTCACTCCCTCTGGAGAGAAAACCCTAGCAGATATATTCAAAGCTCTCACGTCCGATACTCGCTTGCACGAGATAAGGCATAGCAAAATAGCTAGTTTTGCTGACAATTCCTTTCAGGAAAGATATTGGTTGTCTTGCCAAGAGGTCAAAAGACACAGAACCTGGTTGACGTCCCATAGCGCTAAGTACCTGGGTTCAGGAGGTCTGGTCATCCTGATGCCTTTAAGCAGCTTGCACACCCATGGGTGCTCCTCCACCTGGCAGTTGTTAATAGGGGGGTGTCCCGCCGATATCGCAGACCGAAACAAATTAATCGAGCAGTAAGACTGACCGGTCTCCGCTAGAAAATTTATGACATCTGGAATCTGGGCCCCCATGGGATTGATGTGCCTTTCCACACACCAACGGGCCCAGCGGTTCCAGGCTGATCTGTATCTTTTACATGTGCTCGGGCCCAGGCTTGTCTGATTAATTTTTCAGCATTCTGTGAAAGTTGGCTGTCTTTCCAGCGAAACCGGAAATCTTCCAAGCCACCAGAGAGAGTTGGCCCTGAAGGACCAGCGGGTGCTGATGTCCCTCTGGGTTCAGGAGAATTGTCTGGAAATCCGGAAGCTGAATCAGAAAGTCGCAGGAGAGTTCCAGTAGGGATGGAAACCACACTTGCGACCTCCAAAGAGGGGTTATCAGGACCACCGTAGATTCTTGGCGACGCACTTGAGCTGTCACTCTCGGAATTAGGAGGAAAGGGGGGAACGCGTAACTCTGATCCCGCCCCCAATTCTGTAGGAATGTGTCCACTGCTGTCGCACTGGGATCTGGACGCCAGCTGAAGTAGCTTGGTAGGTGGGCATTCCATCTGGACGCAAAGAGATCCACTGAACAGCGTTCCATGAGCGCGAGGAACACATCTCTGTCCAGCTGCCAGTCGCTAGGATCCTCCAGATATCTGGAGTTCCAGTCCGCGAGGGTGTTCTGGGAGCCCGGGAGGTACTCCGCCGTCACCGATATTTGCCGTTGAAGGCAGAAGTGCCAGAAATCCTTTGCCATTTCCGCTAGGGCTCTCGAGCGGGTGCCCCCCAATCGGTACTGCACCACAGATATGTTGTCCAGTCTCAAGAGAATACAGCAAGAGACTTTGTTCTGCTTCAGGGACCTGATCGCAAAGAATCCTTCCAGGAGCACTAGGCAATGCATGTGTCGCTTGAGTTCCCATAGGGTCCAATGTCCTCGGAACGAGACGTCCCCACATCTGGCTCCCCAGCCGTAACGGCTGGCATCCGATTCCATCATGTGGTCTGGCGAGGATCCAAAGATTGCTCTGCCGTTCCACGCTTTCATGTGGTCCAGCCACCACTGGAGTTCCGTCCGTGCCTCCTGGGGAAGAGTTATTAACTCAGAATATGTTAGTCCGCGCCGAAGGTGGTGAGCAATCAGGCGCTGAAGAGCCAGGTAGTGCAGCGGGCCCGGAAAAATGGCCTGAATCGAGGATGAGAGAAGTCCCACCACTCTGGCCAATTGTCAGAGAGAGATCCTGTTGCGCCTCATGACCTTCGTCAGCTCCTTCTTGAGCTTGGATGTCTTTGAGATCGGGAGACTGAGGGTGGCTGCCCTGGAGTCGATGAGAAACCCCAGGAAGGTCATTGACTACGAGGGAAGGAGGTCTGATTTCTGGGAGTTTATCACAACCCCAAATCCTGGAGGAGTTGAATAGTTGTGGTCGCATTGGATAGCAGTTGCGTATGGGATTGGTCCATCAGGAGGATGTCGTCGAGATAAATGATCAGGCGTATCCCCCGGGACCGTAGGTACTCCACCACTGGCTTGAGCAGTTTCGTGAAGCACCACAGTGCCGATGATAGGCCGAAGGGCAGGGACATGAATTTGAACACCTAATCCCGCCAAAGGAATTGCAGGAATCTACGATGAGGGGAAAAAATCGGGACCGTCAGATAGGCATCCTTGAGGTCCAGACGAATCAGCCAATCCCCGTGCAGAAGAAGATCCCTGAGCATGTGAATGCCTTCCATTTTGAAGTGTCTGTACACAACCCACTCGTTGAAGGCTTTGAAGTTGATTACCGGCCGGAAGCCTTTGTCTTTTTTCTCTACTAGGAAGAGGTTGCTCACAAAACCCCTGGGGTGACGGACTGATATGCGAATGGCCTCCTTGCGCAGGAGTCTATCAGAGCGGAGTTCATCTCTGTAAAGACCAAAGGTGGCGGCATCTCCTCTTGAACCGGAGTTCCCCAGAACTCTATGTGGAAGCCCGTCACAGTCTGTAAAACCCAGTCATCCGATATTATCTGTGCCCACTTGTGCGTGAAAAAACGTAGCCTCCCTCCGAGAATTTGAGGGCAAAAAAAGGGTAATTCTTACCATTGGTGCCTCCAAGAGCGTTTGCTCTGCCACGGGTGCCTCTTCTGTTCTTTCCTCTACCCCGATTGGGGAAGAAGGCACCTTGTCGGCCGTCTCGCCATCCATTGTTTCTGGTGGGATAGGAGTTGGGGCCTTGTTGGTACATGCGGCCGGAGGAGCGACTCCTGCCTCTTCCGCCCCCCCAAAAACCTTCCCTGGAAAGATCTTTATTATGGAGGATTGTGTTCTATCAAGCGCCAAGAAGGTGGCCATGAACTTGCCCAGTTCTTTCATGAAAGGGTCGCCAAATAAGTTCCCTTGGGCAATAGCCCCTGCCTCTGAGTTGGAGAGTTCTTTCAATTTGGGGTCGATTTTAATTAGTAAAGAGCGTCGCCTCTCCATGGAGAGAGCGCAATTGGCATTTCCCAAGAGACAGACTGCTCTTTGGGCCCATCCCACCACGATATCCGTAGGCAGGGAAGTATTAGTGTGCTTTGCATGCTCAGCTAGCAGTATTATCTGTTAGAGGTCCTAGGACATCCAACAATTTGTCCTGCTCCTCATCAGAGGAAGAATCCCCCTCTGTGTCCCCCTCAACCCAATTGGGTGACCCTCCATCAGGGTCCAATATGGGGTGAACCTCTTCACCAGTCTCTCCGGGGTAAGATCCCTCCCGGAAGGGTGGTCGCTTAAGCATGCGCGCACTCTTATGGAAGACCTCGGTGAGGATATCGAAGCCTTCCAGGTGCCCCACGTCGCGCTTGGGAAGTTTCTTGGGAGACGCCATAATTTTATGGTCAGCACCCGTCCCCCCCAAACATGCCTGTCCGCTTAAAAACCTGGTCGGATAACTTAGCCACACTATCCTTAAGGGGAGCCAAGGCCCTGGTTATGGCCAGGGTAAGGAGGACATCCACCTCAGGGGGAAGTGCCCACTGCGAGGTGCCCTCCCCTGGGGACAGGCTGGGGTAGAGATCGTGGTCCTGAGTGGACTGCATTGAGGGACACAGTAGGAGGGAAAAATAGGAGAATCTCCCTTATACTAAAATAATGAGGGAAGCCCTCCCGCACTCCTGTCAATGAAATGAGACCAACGGCCTTGGCACGCGATAGTCAGTCGCTGCGCTCCTTAAATGGGAGCTGTCCTTACCGCTGATGCGCTGTTTTGCGGGGGTTGGAGGGTTATTCTGAGCTTCACGCACACTAAAAAACCCTACTGCGCTAATTTGAAGCGATCGAGCGCTCACCGCGTCTCGGATCGCTGAGAAAAGTGCTTCGGGACACCAGTGTGCGCGAAAGAGCGCCCTCTGGTGGACCCGACAGGAATCTAGAAGCAAATCTGCGGTCGTGCAAGGAAAGTCTACCGCGCTGACAGAAAGCAGTACACAATAATGTATAACACTACGCTGGCACAAAGTTAAGCACAACTGTAGACAAAAAATACTCTTTCCCACAACAATCTCAGAGACAGTATGGGCCACGAGACTTAACTGACGAATGAGCAGTGAAAGGATATATACACAGACCGTCGGAGATAACAGTGATTGTCACGCCGCGCCTCGCGGCGCGAGCCGAGCATTCAGCTCGCGCCGCACAGCGCGTCCCCAGGACGCGGCGCGCCCCGAGCCTTCTGTGCACTTCACGAGGCCCCAGATTTTGCTTGGGGCCTCGCTCTACTTTTCCTTGCGTCCCTGGTGCCCCCTGACCCCTCCTTACCTGTTCTTTTTTCTTCTTTGGGGCATTTTGTTGTACTTTCTTTATGTTTTTTCCCCCTTCCCATGTTACCTTTTTCTTCCCAGCATTCCTTGTTCCCTATTCTCTATGGTTCCTACTCTATTCTGTTCTATGTACTTTTCCCTATCTAAGATGGTGTCCTTTTACTTCCTGTTGGTCATTTCCTGTTTCTTGGTATTTAAGGGCTCTGTTTTCTTCCTTTCCTTGCGCTGCAACACTTTCTGCTCCGATTGTGTCTTCGCTCTTGATTCTTTGCCTTCGGGTCTGAATCTTGCCAAATTTCGTGTTTACCTGCATTTTTGTTTCTTTTTGATTCCTGGTTTTTGTTCTTGTTTCAGGAATCTACTGTTTGGAGGTTTTTTCCCCTTTTTAGGGTTTTTTCCCTCTGGCGCTATTTCTGAAGGGCACGGTCTGTTCTTGGCGTTACCATTGCCTACAGCACCGTGGCTACTAGAAAGAGTCGCCCCTTTCTGGGCCAAATCCGAACATTCAAGACCCACGCCACTCGATCTGCAGGTTCCAGGCGTAAGCAGCACATGAGTCGTGACAGATTGCAGCGCCTAACCATCCCGACGTCTTCTGACACCATGGATGATACAGTGGCGGCTGCTGCAGATCCTGATCAATCTCTTCTGACTACTATTCAGTAACAAGCTCAGGAATTGCAACAACTACGCAATGAGAATGCTGTGTTACGACAGGCTTTGGCCTTCCGCAGTGGCGATGTTCCGACTATCTCCGCTTCTACTCCTCGTTTCTCTGGTGAACCAACTAAACTGCATGAATTCCTTGATGCATTAACGGTGTATTTCGCCTTCCGACCTACCCAATTCTCCCATGACAGGACAAAGGTGGGATATCTTATCAGTGCGTTATCCGGTCCTGCCTTGGCCTGGGCAACCCCGATGGTGTCATCCAACGATCCGGTATTGTCGGACTATTCCGCTTTCGTGACTCGCTTCACACAAATGTTCAGTCGTCCAGGATTGGAGGCCTCAGCGGAAGAAGCCTTATGTGACATCCAGCAAGGCTCACAAGATGTCCTTCAATATATTACACGTTTTCGTCAGCTAGCGGCAGAGACCACCTGGGTGGAGCGTACCCTGGTGACTTTGTTTCGCAGAGGACTTAAAGAAGAAATAAAAGATGAATTAGTACATTCCACCAGAGTTGAAGATCTTCGTGGCCTGATGGATCAAGCACTTTCCATCGAGTATCGTCTTCAAGAGTGACAAATGGAGAAGAGAAGGAGTAGAGGGTCTTCTCAGCCAAGCACTTCACGGGTGTATCTGCCTCGTTCGGAGGAATCTCGTCCTCCTGCTAGAGACATAGAGGGGGAACCCATGCAAGGGGATACTACTCGAGGGCCGCTCTCCGCTAGTGAGCGGGAAGACAGACGTAAGAAAGGATTGTGCCTATACTGTGGTTCTGCTGGTCACATGCTTCGCACCTGCCCTGTACGTCCACCAAGACCCTCGGGAAACGCTACTTCCCGTCCCCTGTAAGAAGGGAGGGGACGGGATCATCGGCTATACCTTCCATCAGTTCATTTAATGACAATACAACATACTTGTTCATGTTACCTGTCATATTACAACTACCTGATGGCCGTCAAGAAAGGTCTATGGCATTACTAGATTGTGGTGCTAGTGGTATTTACATGGATAAGACTTGGGCCACTAATCAACAGATTCCAACACAACCCAAAGACATTCCTGAACAAGTGCACACAGTGGATGGATCCTGGATATCCTCTCGTCCAGTCGATACTACTACCCTAATGTTAAATTTACAGTTTGGTAATCATCAAGAACACATCTCCTTTGATCTCATATCATCTCCCAACCATACCATCATTCTCGGAATTCCGTGGTTTACAAGACATAATCCGTATGTGAACTGGGTAACCCAGACTATTTCCTTGTTCTCACAGTTTTGCCATGAGAACTGTTTTGCTTCCGACAAATATTGGTCACCGAACAAATTAACACCTATTAAAAGTACTACGGAATATTCCATCAATACAGTCCAAGGAGTCCCTGAACACTATTTAGAGTTTCAAGATGTGTTCCAAAAACCATCCAGACCTGTATTACCTCCACATCGAGAGTACGATTGTGCTATTCCCTTGGAACCTGGAGCTGTCGTTCCCTTTGGGAGGATGTATTCCCTCACGGAACCTGAAAAGGAAGTTCTAAAGGAGTATCTGGAAGAAAATGTACAGAGTGGTCTTATTGTTCCATCGTCTTCTCCGGCAGGGGCTCCTCTCTTCTTTGTACCCAAGAAGACAAAAGATCTTCGTCCTTGCCTGGATTTTCGAGGCCTGAATAAGATAACTATAAAGGATCGTTATCCTTTGCCCCTCATCAAGGATATTCTAGAGGCAGTCAGAGGGGCTCAACGTTTTACCAAATTGGATCTTCGGGGAGCCTACCACCTCTTACGTATTAAGGAAGGAGACGAGTGGAAAACAGCATTCAGGACACCATTTGGTCATTTTGAGTACAAGGTCATGCCTTTTGGTCTTACGAATGCCCCTGCAATATTTCAAAGATTTATGGACTCAGTATTTTCTGATCTTTTGAACCAGACAGTTGTAATCTACTTAGACGATATCCTTATTTATTCCAGACATCCCGAACTCCATTCTTCCCATGTGAAACAAGTCCTTCAAAGACTCCGGGCACATCAACTATCCTGTAAACCCGAAAAGTGTGAGTTCGATAAGACGGAAGTCAAATATCTAGGTTATCATTTAAGTCCCACCGGCATAGCTATGGACCAAGAAAAAGTACAAGCAATTCTCGATTGGCCTTCTCCCTCTTCTATTAAAGAAACACAATGTTTCCTAGGATTAGCAAACTTTTATCGGCAGTTCATTATAGACTTTGCTAAACAGACCAGCCATATAACTCACACTTTAAAGAAGGAAAATTTAAAGAAGGGGTTTGTCTGGACTAAGGCGGCTGAAACAGCTTTTCAAGATTTAAAGAAGGCTTTCACTCAAGCCCCCATCTTAAGACACCCAGATACCAACAAACAATTTATTGTAGTTACCGATGCTTCCGAAAAAGCTATTGGAGCTGTCTTACTCCAACAACAAGAAGATGATGGTCTTGAACATCCTGTTTTCTATTTGTCCCATATACTCTCTACAGCAGAACAACATTACTCAGTACTAGAAAGGGAGTTATTAGCTCTGAAAACAGCCTGCCTAGAATGGAGACAGTTTCTGATGGGTTCCAAGGAGCCTTTTGAGGTGAGAACAGACCACCGTAATCTACAATGTCTACGTAATTTTGTATGCCAGAATAGTCGCCAGGCCCGTTGGGCCTTTTTCTTCAGTCAGTATGATTTTTACATCACCTATATTCCTGGATCCCAAAATATTCTGGCTGATGCTCTGTCTCGCCGTTATCCAGATTATACTCCTTCCCCATCTCAGTATCTACTTGAACCTAGTAAGATCATTGGAGTTGCTCAATCTTTTCTGGAGGAGGTACAACTGGAGTACTCCAGCCTGTCTAACAGCAAAGTAGAGAAACTAAGAACCTTTTTATGCAAGAAGGAAGGATACTATTATCATCAGAATCTGTTATTCCTCCCTACTAACAGAGTTCGAGACAAGGCATTACAGATGTGCCATGATTCGCCGGTTGCTGGTCATAGAGGCATCAAGGCCACACAAGAACTTCTCTCGCGATCTTTCTGGTGGCCTACCTGGAAGTCAGATGTTGAAAGATATGTTCAGGCTTGTCCCATATGTGCTCAAGTCAAGATTCCCCGTACCAGACCTGCAGGATTACTACAGCCTTTGCCTGTTCCACCAGCTCCATGGCACACTATTTCTACTGACTTCATGTGTTCACTTCCACCATCAGCAGGAAACCGGGTTATCATGGTCACTGTTGATTCCTTTACTAAAATGGCTCATTTCACTGCCCTAAAAAAGTTACCTACATCCCAAGAATTAAGCCAGATATTTATCGATCATATTTTCCTTCTCCATGGACTTCCACATACCATTGTATCTGACAGAGGACCTCAGTATATTTCCCGGTTTTGGAAACATTTTTGCAAGACACTAAATATCAATATAGCACTATCATCCGGTTTCCATCCTCAGACCAATGGACAGACCGAGCGTCTGAACCAAGGATTAGAGCAATACCTTCGCTGTTTTTGTAATTCTACCCAAAGCAACTGGAACACTTATCTCCCTATTGCTGAATTTTCCTACAACAATACTGTCCATAGTGCCTCCAAGGTCACTCCTTTTTTCTGTTCCTATGGTTATCATCCTACCTCTTTTCCTACTTCTCTTCAATCTACCTCTCCTCTGCCTGCGATTACTTCTTTTTCCAAACGTCTCCTGCACATCCATAGGCTAATTAGATCTAATTTATTGAACACCAAGAGATATATGAAGAAGATCGCAGATAAGAAACGTGGACCCACTCCAGATTATCACCCTCAAGATAAAGTCTGGCTTTCCTCCAAATTCTTGCCCTCACGCCTTTCTCTTAATAAGTTCACACCTCGCTATTACGGGCCTTTCCGTATTCTTCAGTTGATCACTCCTGTCACTGTCCGTCTTCGCTTGCCTCATACTTGGAAGATTCATCCGGTCTTTCATGTGTCCCAGCTCAAACCTTATGTACCTGACCCTTTCTGTCGTCAGTTTCCTTGTCCTCCTCCTGTGTTGGTGAATGATGTACCTGAATATGAGGTTCAGGAAATTTGTGACTCTCGCCTTTTTCACAGACGTCTTCAGTATTTGATTCACTGGAAGGGATATCCTCTTAGTGAATGCTCTTGGGAAGATGCATCTTCTGTTCACGCACCTCTTCTGATTTCTCGTTTTCACCGTTTGTTTCCCTTCAAACCTGGGCCTTCGGGGGGGGGGACCTACTGTCGCGCCGCACCTCGCGGCGCGAGCCGAGCATTCAGCTTGCGCCGCACAGCGCGTCCTCAGGACGCGGTGCGCCCGAGCCTTCTGTGCACTTCACAAGGCCCCAGATTTTGCTTGGGGCCTCGCTCTGCTTTTCCTTGCGTCCCTGGTGCCCCCTGACCCCTCCTTACCTGTTCTTTTTTCTTCTTTTCTTCTTTTCTTCTTTGGGGCATTTTGTTGTACTTTCTTTATGTTTTTTCCCCCTTCCCATGTTACCTTTTTCTTCCCAGCATTTCTTGTTCCCTATTCTCTATGGTTCCTACTCTATTCTGTTTTATGTACTTTTCCCTATCTAAGATGGTGTCCTTTTACTTCCTGTTGGTCATTTCCTGTTTCTTGGTATTTAAGGGCTCTGTTTTCTTCCTTTCCTTGCGCTGCAACACTTTCTGCTCCGATTGTGTCTTCGCTCCTGATTCTTTGCCTTCGGGTCTGAATCTTGCCAAATTTCGTGTTTACCTGCATTTTTGTTTCTTTTTGATTCCTGGTTTTTGTTCTTGTTTCAGGAATCTACTGTTTGGAGGTTTTTTCCCCTTTTTAGGGTTTTTTACCTCTGGCGCTATTTCTGAAGGGCACGGTCTGTTCTTGGCGTTACCATTGCCTACAGCACCGTGGCTACTAGAAAGAGTCGCCCCTTTCTGGGCCAAATCCGAACATTCAAGACCCACGCCACTCGATCTGCGGATTCCAGGCGTAAGCAGCACGTGAGTCGTGACAGTGATTGGACATTGGTTACCATGGAGACGCCGTCTCATGGGTGTTGTAGTTCATTTTTTCTAATATGCTGAACTTTGAACTCTGCTGTTAATAAAAGTGAAGAAAGATTATACATAATCCTCGCCTCCGGTCCTGACATAGAATGTTGTGGGTGGAATGCCATATGAGAAGGTTGCAAGGGTTCTAAGCAGGACGGTTAGGATTAAGAGAAACCTCCGGAGTTGAAGATGTTTGTGGCTGCTCTTGTCGTTAAAAATAAATCTTACCTGACCGATATTGTTGGAGAGTCATTCCTACATATTGGCAACGAGGATGGCATGGTGGAGGAGTTGGTGAGAGAATGCGGTTTGTGTGCAAACAGTGATAAGCTGGTAAAACTGTGTATTACTGAATTTTCCCCTGTTGAAATTGCTTTAGTGCTGTGGAGGAAGGTGGGGGGTGAACATTTTAGGTCCATTTGCCATTGTCTCAACTGATCATTTTTCTAAGTGTCCAGAAGTTAAAACGAATGAATAAGTGACTTCAGAAGTTATTATTTCATTTTTGGTGGATGTGTCCTGCAAGGAGGGACTACCAGAAGAGGTGGTTTCTGACAACGGACCTCAATTTGTTAGTAAAGCTTTTGAGGAGTATTTGTCATGATATGGGGTGAAACACAAAATAACTGCTAACTATTATCCCCAGCCCAATGGTCAGACCGAGAGGTTAAACCGCATAGTTAGGGAGTTCATTCAGTTGGCGTGCAAGGGAGGTTTGTCATGGAAGAATGCTTTGCAGGCAACTTTATTGTCATATCACACTATGCCGAATTCTGTTATTGCGTGTTCACCATTTAAACTACTGCATCGTAGCAAGCCAGAATCCAAGCTTGCTCCATGTAGGTTGAAAAAATGTAGTTGAGAGTTGGAGAAGTGGATTGACTATACAAAAATCAGGGAGCATGTGGAAATGTATCAAGGTAAAATGAAGAATGTTATGAATAAGATCAGAGGAAAATCCACTGATTTTAAGATTTCTCGTGGTGACTGGGTTCGTACCAGAAAGCCGGTAGTAAGTGGAAAAGCGTTACCTGGGTGGTAGGATCCTATTAAGATAGTGGAGGTGTATGACAAAGCTATAAAAGTCCAAAGAGGGAAAATTTGGAATTTGAGTCAGGTGTCTGTTTGCAGGAGTCCTGTATGTGTTGGGACAGAGAATGAGGAGCAGAAGCCTAAAAATGTGGATGAAAGTAATGTTTTCATGGATGTGCAACTTGGTGATGGTGGTGTGACACCATGTGAATTGGGTAATGCTTCTGAAAATGAAGTGAATACTAAAGGAGTTGATGACATATTAAGAAGAAGATGTTAAGTATTAGTTACATGTGCCAATTAAGTATTTATAATAAGTTATGGTCTATCAAACATGCACTAATGTGGATGATGCTATGTATTATTTATATGATTCTTTATAAGAAGTATATAAATGTATCATATACATATTTTGTTTTAAGTTAGTTTCAACTTTTAAGATTGTAGTGTTGCTATTAGTTCAGTGTATTATTTGCTAAGGGGGAAGGTGTGTTGTGTTGTGTTTTGTGTGTCTTGTCTTGGGATCTGGGAGAGCCAGGATGCAGGTGAAATGTTGAGGGTGGAATGTCATATGAAAGGGTTTCGAGGGTTCTAAGTGGGATGGGTAGGATTAAGAGGAAACCTCTGCAGTTGAAGATGTTTGTGGCTACTCCTGTTGTTGAGAAATAAATACTACCTGAACCATACTGTTGAGGAGTCATTCTTACACCTAGGACAGGGCTGATGAGGTCAGGACAGGAAGTGACTTCCTACAGGAAAGTCTGAGCTCACAGAGTAAAGCTGGTGCTCAACTCTTGATAACCTGAATTTGGGATCTGTAAAAATGCCTCAAATGAGTTCAACAGTGATTTTCCCACCATATTTTTCACCACCTTTTTCTACTTAATGCTGTGTACTTCAGGGTTCATCAGTGAGCTTTTAACTATTTAATATATCCTACCACAATGAGAGGGTGCTCCTACCTTCTCTATACCCTGCATGGTGGCTTTTGGAAGTCCTTAGGAATCTCTTAGCTTATTTTGTAGGATCCTCACCCACAAGTACCACCCATGGAATGCTTCATCATTGGATCCTCACCCACTGCACCTAATGTGTCTCAACACAGTTTGTTAGCAAGCAATTATGTTCTAAAGGATTTATATTAAATTATTACAATTGCCTGCTGGTTCCTCTATACCCTTCTTTATTATGAATACCTTTGGCAAAAACAAACAGAAAGATGGCCATATAAGGGTATATGTGTCCCACAAACCACAGGTCGGTTGAAATGTTTCAGCCCCAGTCTGCCCATCTGAGTAAATTGGGTTTCTTCAGGACCACTCTTATGTCGATCCCTTTAGAATAATGGTAAAATGTTACCACCTTGAACTGAAATAGTGTGGACTACTCACACTCATGCAAGCATGCATGTACAAACTATGTCAGGGTATTTCCTCTGTCTACAACTGGCCAGTTAGTAACCAAGGGCCAGATGTAGCAAGCAGTTTTGCCCATTCTGTGTCTATGGGAAAATGTGTTCGTACATATGGCCCCAAGTCTCCATAAGATCTCGGGAGGAGGACAGGCTCTGTAATTACACATTCTTCAACCTACATGTGGAAATTCACTCTTACACTTTGTAGTAAATTTACTACTTTTGGCTATTCAGCATTCCCAAGTGTACCTTTACTGAAAAGGGTAGATTTACATGACTCCATCTGCTAAAACAGAGGGTGGGGTCAAATTTAAGGCTGTAAAATTACTAGAGCCTAAAAGGACCCAAACGGTACTAGATCAGAACTGCACAAGGCCACAGTCTGGTGCTTTAACATCCTCCCACAGAAAATAATGGCGACAGGGACTTAAAATAGAACCCAGAGGAAGTATCCAAAAAGTAAATTAAGTAATTTCATCTTTCAAAGTTTTAAAACTATGTATACAATTTATTTAATATTACAAATGTTAATTTATTGTTATAACACCTCACCCTACTCCTCAATAGTCAGTTTCTCCTGAAATCTGGGAATAATTTTCAAAAACAAGCTCTCTTTTGCCTCACAAGTCAGCCAAGTTACTGATATATGTTTTTGATTCCTTTGGATGCTCCAGAAATGTCTCCCTCTACTTCACAGGGCTTAACGTAAGGATGCTGTACAATCTCTTACTTATTCACACTTGATCTATAGAAACTCATTCAACAAAGGAGCCCCACAGTATCTAAGCCAATGCCTGCAGCTGGTACAAAACACAGCCACTCAGCTCATCCCTAATAGTTCTCATCATTGCTCCATCTTGAGACACCTAGAAACTCTACATTGGTTTCCCATAAATAAGTGATCTATGTTTAAAGACTTATGCTTTACACATAAATCACTTAATAATTTAGGACCATGCGACAATGGGGATACATTTGTTTGGAACTTTCAACTTGTTCAGTTTGTTCAACTTCATGTTCCTTATCACCGTTAACAGTCATTGTAGAGATAGGCATAGCAGTGGTTGTTGCAGAAAAATAACAATATTAATAACAAGTGGTAGTTGAAAGATGAGCTTTCTCCATCCAAGGCACATGAAAGATGGAGTGAACTCACGTAGACCCTGAAAGTTGTCATCGCACAGGTAATGGAATCACAAACCTTATTACAGAGAAAAGACCCATAAAAATTGGATTCTGATTTTTTGGGTCCAGGCATGGTTAAATGTGGTGTGGTAAACCACATCTGGTTCCCAGTGTCATAATGAGGAGCTAGACGATAATTATTATCGGCATAACATTTGCATGCTTCCTGTGCAGTGTAAAGATTCAATTGTGCACAATGCAAAGTCCATCAATTAAGACTCAAAAGATTAAAGCACCCCTCACAACAGTGGGAAATAGTCTGTGACTAAATGTCTGATACAATGTTAGATGAAAGACAATGAAGTTGTACAACTGTGACTGGTTCAGTAATAATAGAGACTTTCATGCATATGGTATGGGTTTAGTATGGTTTCTTTTTATTGATTTCTTTCCACACTTTTGCTTTCTTTTTCTCAATATTGACAGTCTATGGGTTATTGTCTGGAACTCTTCCTGGATCTTTTCCGGTTCTTGGCTTTTCTTTCTTCCTTTTTCTTCTTTTGTAGGCGGGTATCTCAGAGACCAGCCGCGGAGGTTACATGGGAGAAGAAAAGAAGAAGCCGTTTTAGAAGGTACGTATTCCTCCCTGTGTCTTTTCCTTTCCCTTTCCTGTCTTCTCTTTTTTATTGTTTTACATCTCTTTTCTTTCGTGCCTGTCTCCCCGCTCTCTTTTACTGGTCTATTTTCAGCAGTTCTCTTCCTTGCTCTTCTTTCTCTCCCTGGGCTATTATCTGTTTTAGCATCTTTCTTTCTGTTGCTTTTCTTTCTTTATAAATGACAACAAAACAAAAAGAAAACAAAATGTCCTTGTCTGTTCCCCTCCTTTCCCGTGCCTTTCTTTCCTTTCTACGATCCTCGGTTGGGTTTATTTTTTTTCTTATATTTTAACGTGCCCTTTGCTCAGACTTGTGTGTTTCATTCCTTCGTGCTCCCTTTTTTTGCCCGCCCCCTGTTTATCCTTCCAGTTTATCCCTCAGTTGGATTGCTCCTCCGGACCGCTGTCCTCCTCCTATACGTCTGTGTCTCGAGTCGCCAGGGATTCGGCCTCGTCTGGGGCTTGTGTTCCTCTATACATCTCCGTCCCTTGATCTCCTTCGTGCCCTGCCGAACCCTCAGTGCCATTACTCAGTGGGTTTCAAAACCCCACCTTTTCAGTCTCTTTCGAGCGACTTCCACTCATACGTGGTTCCGCCTCCTCCCGCAGGGCGTCCCTGCTTGACAGAGTGCCCCCGGAGTACTTCCACTCCAGCACCGATCCCGGCGCACTATCACAACAACATTGTTTAAAATTAAGATAGATAGCAAAATTTGAGGCAGTTGGTATGCCTTTTGCAGGGGCAAAGTGGGCTATTTTTGTCAACAGTTCACCACCACAATAAGGGTATTGCACTCACAAACAGGCAGCAAGTTTACAACAAATTCCACAGGATGTTTTCCCTGAAGTTTCTTAGGTATTGATATTCGAACTAGCAAACCCTGTGGTTTCTAAAGGTCTGCCTTAGTTTGAGAACACACAATACACTGGTTTACTGTCAGGATTTCACTGTAATTCAGGCCTGGAACTCTGATGCTAAACCCACAATCTCCTATTTCAGTGAAATAAGATCCGTAATGAATTTTAGAATGTGAACTGACTTGCTGGGGAAAAAGGGAAAGGGAGGAGATTTGCAATAACCCTTCTCAGGGTCAAAGTTCTTGGATGGAATTGCTAGAGGTATGGGCGACCATAATACTACTAGCACTGAGAAGCACTGGGAAGTAGAAGTCCACATGAATGAGCACCAGGGAGGAAAAACGACCCAGTTAACCCCCCCAGATAAAAATACAGCAGGAGCTTGTCGAGCAAATGGAGCTGATGATTAGAATATATCACAAATAATAGTGCCTGGATTTTAAGGCTGACACTTTATAGGGCCATAGGTAATCTGCAGGCATCCCAAAAGAAACGGATATGTCACCTCACCCACTTGTTGTGGCATGCTTCATCATTGGTGACCTATTCACATCAAGGAATACGGATACCACCTTGGTGGAATCACCCAGTATCCAGGAGTTCAGATAAAGGTTGACTGGATAGTCGCAAGAATCCAGATACTCAAAAATATCTTGGGGTGTACTCCAAAAGAATTACCACTTTATTAAAGAAGTTCCCCAGATATGATTAAAAAAATAATGTGCCATCTTTCCATTATAATCTTGGCTACATGTTTTGGCCATCTCTTGTGCCTATAGGGGTCAGGGCCTTCATCGGGGCTACAGTGATGTTGGCATCCCTGCCTATAACTCACTCATTCCATGCATTACTGTGAGGAAAGCATATAACAAATCGTGTTACTTAACCTTTACAATGTCTTATTGAACCCTCAGTATGGGTTTTCTTTGAATCAAGGGGGAGTTCTTCTCTGCAGTCACACACTCCTCAAGGGTTGGGAGCCGTAAATAACCTAGCAAGGCCTTGCTTGTCCGACGGAGAGGGCTGGGTAGGTTGTTGTATGCTGATGATTACAGCACATGGCTTAAGTTGGATCCTGGAGCAGCGGACTGGAGTAAGGATTGGAGCTTGACTGAAGCAGGACTGAGCCAAGGGCTGGAGCTGGACTGGAGCATGAGTTGTGCAATGACTGGAGCAGGACTTTTGTAAGGACTGGAGCAGGACTGGTGTAGGGACTGGAGCAGGACTGGTGTAGGGATTGGAGCAGGTCTGGAGAAAGGACGGGAGCAGGACTGGAGAAAGGAGTACAGCAAGCACTGATGCAAGACTGAAACAGGGCTGCAACAAGGACTGGGGCAGGACTGGAGCTGGGACTGGAGCTGGGACTGGAGTTGGGGTTGGAGAAGAACAGGAGTAAGGACTGGAGCAGGCCTGGACCAAGGAATGTACCAGTCATTAGAACTGGAGACCAAGGAGTGAAGCACACGACAAAGACCATCCAAAATGCTGCGACGCTGGGATGTGGCAGAAAACTACTCCTTTTAAAGGAGAGGGACATGAAGGTATCCTGCGCTTTCCCTCCCACCATCTTGGATTAGCAGGAAACCCTTCCCCTCCATCCAACTTCTGTTATCATCCTTTGTAAAGAACAAAACTTCCACTTCCTTCCAATATCTACTGAGAGCAACAACATGCCATCCGTGCAGCCCGAGAAATGCCGATCACGTCTCCTATAGGAAGGAGAGTCTGCAAGAAAGCCCACACCAGCTGGCTGGTCACATTGGGTGAGTTTTTTATTGTAGTGGTCACCACTGTGACAGCGGGTGTGCCACTCACTTGTTTCTTCCTAGTCGCCGCCAGAAGAGTTAATCTGTGAAGGACGAGGAGTTCAGGCCGAGCAGTGCATCATAGAAGGTAGAGAGAGAAAAAAACTGCTCCATAACCGTCTGAACCCACTGACCTTGGGAGCACGGACTGGGTGGAAGGCGTGCAGCAAGAACCTTCAGGCAAATATTTATGGGCTTTTGGCACAGGGCAGCAGCAAGTCACTTAGCTGGGCTGCCCTGCATCAAAGAGGAAATGCAGGAATACACCCTATCTATGGCATACTGCACATTCATGTCCTTTCCCAATGTGCTAGTGCCGTTTTGGCAGCCTAGCGATAATGCAGGCATCCTTGCACCATGGTGCAAGGGTGCCTGAGTTTCATACCGGATTGTTTTTGTGCAGGAAGTGGCATCTTCCTGCACAACAACAATCCTGGGGGTTTTGTTCTGTTTCCATGTGTGCTGCATAATGCAATGGGAGGCGTAAGGTTTTGACACATCCCCAGGTTTACCAAGTCTTATAAATCTAGGAATGTGTCAGAATTCATGGGTGTTGCATGTTAACACCTAACACAGAGTAAGGGAACACAGCAATTTGGGCTGCCTTGCTGTACTCCATATCTATGAGGCCATTCAAAGCCACGCAAAGTCGCTTTGCATGGCCCCAGAGATCTCATTTTGAGGTTTGTACCACCATTGCATTACAAAAAGTGATACAACAGCAGTGCAAGGGGCTCGTAAATATGCCCTACAGTCTGCAGTGGACTGAGTAGTAACCTCCGTATTCCTATATCAAAAGGTACCATCATTTTAAGTATGTAAATATAATGTTATACTATTGATACAATGTCTTGTGAGTTACAGTTGAAAAAAGTACCAGGGGATGGAAGAGGAGAGACCTGGACTACCCCCCAGATAACTAGAAAGCAGCTATGAACCAAAAATAAAGTTCTGCCTCTAATAGTAGAGACACAAGGAGCCAGGATAACCAGGAGTGTTTGAAATTGCAGCAGGAATCTAGAAAGGTAGTCAGCAAAGCTCAGTATCTGTGGAGGAAAGGGTTAATCTGAAATGTCCTCACCACCTGAGGAAACCAAAGGGGAGCAAAACAAAAAAGGTGCAGGGAATGTACACTTTGCAAACTATGAGACTGGGGTGAGGAGCCTATCAACCACTAAAGTGTGACACTGTCTAAATCATCCCAGCTCTTACTGACTCGGAAGCGTCTAGAACCTTCCGGTTCCTTCCAGGAAGTTATGACCTCTGCAGGATGTACTGGCTTCTCCAGAATGTTCAGGCTCCCTAGGAATGCTCTGGCACTCTTCACAATGACATGGAAATACTGAACTACGTTGCCCTGCGGAGCTACCCTGCCACAGTCTCCAAGGCCGGCCTGTAGCAAGCGTGTATCATGGTATCTGATAAGTGTGAGGTATGTAGGAATATTATTTTCTTCTTCATAGGGAATGCCTTGTAGTATGGTAGATTTTGTGAAGCCCATTTAAGATGTTCTTGTTTTGTCACTTATTGAGCTAAAAGCTTAATCAAATTTTTTTCTCACTGGTGCTGAAAAATGTTTAGTAGTGATTACAGGTCTGGGTGCTCCTTTAGGTTTCTCTTGATTTCATATTTCGGATGAAAGATGTGCTTTCTGATTATTTACTCCAAATCAAAATGGAACGGTGAAAGGTTATTCAGCAAAAAATAGGGGCCACCACAATGTCTAAAGTTTTTATGCAGTACAGAAAGAGTAATAAAGTAAAAACATAACACAACAGAAATCCTAAACCAATTAAGAAAAATAGAGTACATTTTTCATAAATAAAATTACACTAACAAACAAAAATCCAGTAAGGAGAACTGTAGATATGACTTTTAAAGTGTTAAATAAAAATAGCACCAAAAAGTGTTAAGCACCAACCCCAGTTGCCTGATCGAGGAACCAGATCTTGGCACAATTTGAGGCCAACCACAATGGAGTGTGGGTTTCATAGAGGGACAAGGTTTGACCTTTTCAGAGGGAATAAAAGACGGAACAACGCATGCTGGAACCACGCATGCCTAAACAACCCGGTCGGAACAACAACCGTGTTGTTGCCACTAATGCTTTTACCACGAATGCCTTAACAACAATTTTTCATTGTAAAGGTATGCCTGGTAAAGGCATGCGTGGAACGGCATTCGTGGTTCCAGCTTGCGACCCCCCCACCCTGCCCCTCAAACAATCCTACCCCCACCCCTGCCCCTAAAACAGTCCTACCCTGACCCAGCCCCTAAAAATAATCCTACTGTGAACCCCCACCCTGCCCCTAAAAACAATCCTACCCCGACCCCACCCTAAAAACTAAAACTACCCTGACCCCCCACCCGACCCTAAAACCTAAAACTACCCAGACCCCCACTCCGCCCCTAACACTTAAACTACCCAGACCTCCCACCCCACCCCTAAAAACTAAAATTACCCAACCCCCACCCCATCCCTAAAACTACTGTGACCCCGCCCCAAAAACCTAAAACTACCCGACCCCCCACCCCACCCATAAAACTTAAACTACCCGACCCCCTAACACCGCCCCTAAAACTACCCCACCCACAAAAACTAAAATTAGCCCAACCCCACACCCCACCACTAAAACTACAGCCACACCCCCACCCCTAAAAGTTAAACTGCCCTGACTCCCACCCCCTAAAAACAAAAATTACCCCGACCCCCACCCCACCCCTAAAGCTACAGCAACCCCGCCACCCCCACCCCTTAAACCTAAAACTTCCCCAACCCCCACCCCTGCACCTAAAAATTCAAATTACCCCGACCCCACCACCGCCCCTAATACTACCGCAACCTCCCATCCCACCCCTAAAACTGAAAACTACTGCGACTCCTCCACCCCACTCCCAAAACTTAAACTACCCTGATCCCCTACCCCACCCCTAAAACCTAAAACTACCCGACCCCCCACCCCACCCCTAAAACCTAAAACTACCCCAACCCCTACCCCTGCTGTTAAAGCCTAAAACTACCTGACCCCACCCCAAAAAACTAAAACTAGCCCCACCCGCCCCTAAAACTACCCCTGCCCCCTCCCCTAAAACTACCCCCCAACCCTACCCCAGCCCCACTTACCTGACTGCATCCTCTCCCGATCCTGAGTCTGTTTTCCTCTGCCTTAACCACACATGTTCGTTGTTCAGGACATGATCCGTGGTTAAGGCAGTGAAAAACAGAGTCGTCGTTCACGAAAGTGTTGTTCTGCTTTCGTGGACAACGCACCTCGTTGTTCCTGAGTCATTGTTTAGGCTGTTTTCTGTTCAGAGGGTTTACCTTGGGACTTAGGCCCTCATTATGACATTGGCGGTAAATCCCCCTTACCGCCATGCCGACTGCCACCAACATAATGCCGCCGCCGCGGACAACAGCCAACCATATATTGGCACGCACATACCAATCCGTCACTATACAGCCACGCAAACAAGTCTGCCAGCACAAAGGTCAGTGATAAACTGACATCGTTACGCCAACAGAACTACGCCCACAGCATTATGACGCACAAATCACTGCGGCAGACATTCAATGGCTGTAAACCATTGGCGTTACATACCTCTGCGCTCAAAATACACACACTCAAACAAAACTACACCACATTGGACAATTCAAACTACACACACACCTGACACACATACACACACCACACCCACATACCCACACCACTATAAAACACCCACCCACACTACCCACAACCCTTTACCATTAGAAAGAATTGCCACCAGAGAGAGATAGAGCAAGAGCACCCACACAACCAGAGCCACATAACATCATCACCTATACACCATCCACGCACCTTACATCACACACCACAACAGATCACCCCACACTCCCTCACCCACACCACTCACACTACACCCATGGCAGCACAACGACACCCCAGGTTCTCTGAGGAGGAGCTAAGGGTCATGGTGAAGGAAATCATATGGGTAGAGCCACAGCTATTTGGATCTCAGGTGCAGCAGACATCCATTGCTAGCAAGATGGAGCTATGTCGAGAGAATCGTGGACAGGGTCAACGCTGTGGGACAGCACCCCAGAACAAGGGATGACATCAGGAAGAGGTGGAACGACCTACGGGGGAAGGTGCGTTCCACAGCAGCAAGACACCAACTAGCCATATAGAGGACTGGCAGTGGATCCCCACCTTCTCCCCCACAACTAACAACATGGGAGGAGCAAGTCTTAGCAATCATGCATCCTGAGGGCCTGGTAGGAGTAGCAGGAGGACTGGACTCTGGTAAGTCAAATCTCTATTACTATCACTCCCCTACCTGCATGCCATCACAAACCCCCACCCGTATCCTCACTCTCATCACTTCACCACCTCCCACATACCCCACCATCACATCTCACTTATCTCAATACCAAGCCCTGCATTTCCTACCAATGCATGGACACCCCTCACAGGCCTGCATGGACACCTATCACCACTGCTTGCACACTGGAGAGAATCACCTAGCCCACCAAATAGCAACTCACACAAAGGCAAATCTGCCTGGGCAACAACAACCATAGAGGGCAACACACCCATGAACACGATGTCACATGCAGAAACAATAACACTGCATTTACATCCCCATAGGTCCCCCAGCCAATGTCACTGGAGAAGAGGTGCCAGCAACATCCAGTCCTCCCCACCAGATGAGGCCCACAGTGATGACAGCAGCTCTGCTTGCCTGGATCTGGATTACCAACCTGGCCCATCAGGGACCTCCGGACAGTCGGTTACCCAGGCACACTCTCACACCACCAGAGAGCCTCCCCTCTCAGGAAACACCACCACATCACCCACCCAGCGGGCCCATACCTCTGTCCCCAGGACACGTCAATCAGCAGTGGGTCCACCACTACAGGGACCCCAGGCCACCCCACAAACACAGGACGATCAGGGACCTGGGGTCAGTGGCAGTGGGCACACGGTTTAGGGCACAGAGGCACAGGACAACGGGGAAGCTGGGAGGACTGCTGTGCGACAGGGGGATGACAAGCCAGGAAACCGACTCTCCAGGAGGCACTCACCGCAATCCTGGCAGCATACAAACATTCCCAGGATACGCTGGGCCAGATACTGGGCCAGTTGCAAGAGATCATGTGGCTGCAGGAGGGACGTACCTGGGGATCAAGGAGGACTTGATGGACATCAACACCACCCTGGTCTCCATTGCAGGGGTGCCGGCAGACATGGGCAACACAACCAGGGAGGCAGTGGCACTGATGAATAGCCCTCCACCTCCGCTGCCACTAGTGGACAGGAGGCCCCGCCACAGGGCCCCTTCCCCTGCAGAAGGAGAACCACCCCGCAAACGTTCCCTGCTATCCAGGCAGAAGCCATAGACTATTGCCAAGACCCCCGCCAGGAAATAAGACTCTCCTGATTGTCACCCCTGTGTCTCACTCTGTCACCCTGTGAGCTGCCATTGCTCCCCTTCCTATGCCCCTTGGACAAGGCACATGTGATACAAATAGACTGGACTCTAACCTGGACTTTCCTCAACCATCACCCCAGCCCATTGCACCCCCCCCCCCCCCCGGTACCTCTTAGCACTTAAATAAACACCCTTTGAAAAAAATAAGAGTATGGAGTATGTCAAATGATTTAAGTTTGTTTAACAAGGTTTAAACATTGAAAATCAACTGTACAGAAATGTATACATAGGAATGACCTGTAGTTTGCTGCAGTCAACACACCAGGAGCGATAGTGGGGCACAAATATCTGCAAATAGAGAAGCCCAAGGCTACAGTGAGTGGCCATAGAAGTGGGAAAATCAGCCTGCCAGTGACAATGTCAAACACAAAACTGTCAATTAAATGTGAAGTTACACTGTCTTACCTGTGTGTCATAGGAAGTATTGACAAATTATTGCACTTCTGTTGTCCTCATCCTCATCCTGTGCCTCATCATCTTCACTTTCCACAAGGTCCACTGCTGCCACATGGCCAACTCCAGCCTCATCCTCCTGCAGAAAAGGCACCTGGCAACGTAAGGCAAGGTTGTGCAACATACAGCATGCCACGATGATCTGGCAGACCTTCTTGGGTGAGTAGTACAGGGATCCACCTGTTAGATGGAGGCAACAAAACCTGGCCTTCAGGAGGCCAAAGGTCCTCTCTATAATTCTTCTTGTTTGCCCATGTGCCTCATTGTAACGTTCCTCTTCCCTTGTCCTGGCATTCCTCACAGTGGCAGTAGCCATGAGAGGTTGGGGTAACCAGAGTCACCTGCAAATATCGAGGGACAACTGTTAGCCACACACCAACCCAGAGGGCCCACACCATACCCATGCACCAACATATACTGGGTGGGAACCACGGCTCACCTATTAGCCACATCATGTGCCTTTAATGCATGTTGTGATTGTAACAGTATTTTGTTGGAGAGGTCCAAATAGTGCATATCTGTACTGTGACGCAGTTAGGAGCCATGGCCTGCCCCCCCTGAAATGGCGTCTGCCTATCCTGTTTGGAGGGACAGGTGGAAATGAGGTAATTCCGCTGATGTTGTGCGCCGTTGCAGGAGGCGGTAGAAAACCGCTGTGCAACTCCTCATTGGTTAACATTGGGCACTATGGGGTACAGTGGCCAATGGTGATGTACGCCGGCGGTGACGGTATGCACCGCCCCAGACGGCACTGCTATTTTCTATCTGTTCACTCACTTGCTACCTGACCTTCAACAGGAGAGGACTTACACTGCAAGTGCTGCTGTGACCTGTGTCTGGAACTGACCATGGCTCGTGTCACTGGGAAAGGGCCCCTGCCTTCACCTCGGCGGAGTTGGAGAGACTGGTGGATGGGGTCCTACCCCAGTACCGAATGCCGTATGGGCCTCCAGACCAACAGGTGAGTACACTGTTAGTACGATGCATGGGACGTGAATGCATGGACAGCTGTGTGTGAAGGCCTCATGTAGATGGTGGGTGGTGGATGTTCCCTGGGCAGCGTGCAGCATGTATGGTGGGCCTTGTCTGTGCTAATGGGATGGGAAGGGGCCTGATGGGCCATGAGCGTAACAGGCAGGACGGTCGGACTAATATCTTTCCCTGTGTCCATTTCCCTGCAGGTCAGCGGCCATCAGAAAAGGGTATATGGCGTGCCATCACCAAGGAGGTGCGGACCCTGGGGGTCTACGGCAGGAGGAGCACCCACTGTCGCGAACGGTCGGAAGACCTGAGATGCTGGGCACTGAAGACGGTGGAGGCCCAGCTGGGGATTGCCTCCCAACAAGTTGGGTTAGCCCGTCGAACCCTGACCCCCCTGATAGCCCGCATACTGGCGGTGGCCTATCTGGAGCTGGATTGGCACTTGGGGGCATCACAGCAGCCATAAGGGGGTGAGTACAGTGCCCCAATATACAACTTGCGCCTGGTGCGGTGGTATCCAGGTGGGGGATGTGGACCTGACGGTGCCGCTAGGCCAGGCCTCACATTGCAGAGTGGGTCCCATGTTGGGCAGGGTTCTGATGTAAAATACCTCCAACCAAGCTAGTAGGCATCCACTACTGGGCAGGGGTCTGTGGGTCTCAGGTATGCTGCTATTGGCGTTAGGTGTCCGTATCCATGGGCTGGTGACTAGCATTGTGACTGGTAGTGCATTGCCTAGTGCGTAGGGCTGTTCCCTGTGTGTTTTGTTCGCCAACGGTGGTGTTGGTGGCGTCATTGACCAAGTGTATCCTTTGTCTCTTCACCCCTTTTTGTTTTGTCAGCCTGTCCTTATGTGCATTAGCATTATCTGGCGGAGGAGTTGAGGCACCGGCAACGGAGGGAGCTGCATCCCACAGGACCCAGGAGGCCGAATCCACCGATGGTAAGGGCATCAGTGGGACAGAGGGCGAAGGGAGCACCACGGCAGAGACAGGAGGGGGACAATTCAGACATGGATTCCTCCTCCGATGGAAGCTCCCTGGTGGTGGCGGACACCTCTGTACCCACCCCAACTACAGGTGCAGCCGCCAACCCCCGTACCAGCACCGCCCTCCAAGCAGCCCCTCAGCGAGTTTCCCATGCCCGCTCACCCAGGAGGGTGGGCATCTCCTTTGCCCCCGACACCTCAGGCCCTGGGCCAGTGAACCCTACTGCCCTGAGTGAGGAGGCTATTGACCTCCTGCGATCCATCTCTGTTGGGCAGTCAACCATTGTGAATGCCACCTAGGGGCTGGCAGCCCAAATGAAACAGACAAATACATTCTTGGAGGGCATTCACACTGGCATTGCGGCCCAACATAGATCAATCCAGGCTCTGGCCTCCTCTCTGATGGCAGCCATTGTCCTTGTTTCTAGCCTCCCCCTCCAACTTCCTCTACCCAATCCCATTCTCCTCAACCCCAACCTATCCCAAGCACACAGTTAGATGAGCATGCACCCAGGACAACACACAAGAGTGGACATGGCAAACACAAGCGCCACACTTCATCCCACAGGCACGCACACACACACCATCCACATGCAGACATACCAACATCCACTACCTCCTCTGTGGCCCTCTCCTCCTCGTCCTCCCCCTCCCTCCCAGTTGCGTCTACACTCACACCTGCATACACTACCTCCTCATCCACTACCCCCATCACCAGCACACCCATCAGCACGCGACCCTCACTGGCAGTCACCACCCCCACTTCCATGCTCACGTCCCCTGTGTCCTCTCCCACTGTGTCTGTGCCCCCTCCTCCCAAAGTACACAAACGCAAGCACTCAGACACCCAACAGCCATCCACCTCACAACAGAATCCAGCCCATGCACCTGCACCCAAACACAGCGGACTGACACCTCCTACCACCACTCCCTCTTCCTCCACTCCCAAACAGTAGTGTCCAAAGCTACACCAGGTGGGAGAGGATCCCCGGCACCAGGCAGCCACACTGATAGGGTGCCTGCAGCAAGTGCTGCAACGAAGGGCAAGGAGACACCCCCTGCTGCAAAAAGGGAGGGCAAGGAGGCACCCCTAGCTGGTAAGATGAAGGGCAAGGAGCAATCCCCGGCTGCTGAGAGGAAGGTCAAGGAGCAGTCCCCAGCTGCTGCCAAAAGGAGCAAGGAGCCATCCCCAGCTGCTGGCAGGAATGGCAAGGGGCCTGCACCAGCTGGCAAAAAGGACAGGAGGCCTGGTGCTGGGACTCAGTTGGAGCCCCCACCAACACCCATGGTGGCTCAGCCGTCCGAGGCTGCAGGGGAAAGGCTGGAGCTTCCCTCCACCACTGCCAGCACTGCCACCTGCACCACTGCCAGCAGCAGCAACCCTAGTGGGCAGCCGTCCGAGGCTGCCGGGGAAGGGATGGAGCCTCCCCCCACCACTGCCAGCACCGCCACCAGCACCACTGCTAGCAGCAGCAGCCCCAGTGGGCAGCCGTCCAAGGCTGCAAGGGAAGGGCTGGAGCCCTCCCCTCACCACTGCCAGCACCGCCAGCTGCACCACCACCAGTACAACAAACAAGATATCTAGAAGGAAAAAATGAATACCCAAATATCCAAGCGAAAACCTCAATTTTTCACTGAAAAGTAATTTCTTTTAATATTGTCAAAGTAATTAAATCATAGTGTCAACGAATTACCTGTGCACCTAAAAAGACTAATACACAGAATAAAATCTAAATATATACAAATCCTATACATAAAGAAACACACCCAACAGTTCCATTCGGGCACTGTGATACATAAAGCATAGGCTGCTTTAACCATCCAGTGGCAAGCAGTCACAATAAAAGGTAGTGACCGTAGTCCAAAGAAAGTATCTGAAAACAATTATTAATAGCCCAATTCAAGAGACTGAATTTCAAAGGAGTGACCGTTGGAATTCCTGAATTGTTGGACTTATAATTTGCGGATTGTATCAGACTTCTTTCCAGTGATTGTTTTCTCTCACTGAGGCCAGATACTTTCTTTGGACTACGGTCACTACCTTTTATTGTGACTACTTGCCACTGGATGGTTAAAGCAGCCTATGCTTTATGTATCACGGTGCCCGAATGGAACTGTTGGGTGTGTTTCTTTATGTTTAGGATTTGTATACATTTAGATTTTATTCTGTGTATTAGTCTTTTTAGGTGCACAGGTAATTCGTTGACACTATGATTTAATTACTTTGTCAATATTAAAAGAAATTACTTTTCAGTGAAAAATCGAGGCTGCAGGGGAAAGGCTGGAGCCTCACCCTACCGCTGCCAGCACCGCCACCAGCACCGCCACTGCCACCACTGAGCAGTCGTCACCGCCGGCGAATAGTGTGTAGTCCTGCTTCCATGGGCTGTTGTGCAGCCTGGCCCCCCGCAAATCCTATGGGTCTGACACCCAGGTGAGAGACTGTGACCTTGCACTCGCCAAGATCTGCATCACATGGCATGTTGCCCCCTCCAGAACCAGTTGAAGAAGCCTTCCACTTACCCCAGCCGTCCCAGGATGAAGCTCACTGGGCACAATGCCCCCTTCAGAACCAGTGAAGTAGCCATCCATACACCCCATTGTTCCCAGGATGAAGCTCACTGGGCACAATGGCCCCTCTAGAACCAGCGGAAGAAGCCATCCACTCATCCTATCCTTCCCAGGATAAAGCTCACTGGGCACAATGCCCCCTCCAGAACCAGTGGGCAAATCACCCACTTGAGAGACTGTGGCCTTGCACTCCCCAGTACCAAGCAGTGGGCAATTCACCCACTTGAGAGACTATGGCCTTGCACTCCTCAGTACTAAGCAGTGGGCAAATCACCCACTTGAGAGACTGTGGCCTTGCACTCCCCAGGACCAAGCACAGGTCATGTTGCTTCCTCCAGGACCAGTGGCATTCTACCATCTTCCGGCTGAGGTGCCCCCCCCATTCCCCATCCCCCTGAGGTGCCCGTCTATTTTCGACCTGATGCCCCTCCAGTGTTCTCTCCATGTTGTTGCAGGAGTGAGGTTGGACCTAGGACTTTGTGATGTGGCCCTGTGGCCCACGGACATTGAGGAATGGGAAGTCCCTTGCATTGTAAATATGTATATACTTTTGGATTTGGATGCATGATTTCCACCTATATTTATCTTATTACAGCCTTTTTATACTATAGTAGTTGTCCTTGCATTATTCCTGAAGGGTGCGGGGTGTATATGTTATGTTACTGCATCTGGTTGTGTGTGTGCTGTTGGGGGTGGGGGTGTTGCATGTTGCGTGTGTGTCTCTCTCTTTCTCCTCCCCCCCTTCCCTGTGTGCTAGGCGGCAGTACTCACTGTGGTTATCTTCACCGGCGTTGGTGTTCATAATGGAGCAGAAGGTAGAAGAGCATGGGGAACAGATGCAACTCGGGCTCCATGGTGGCATGGTTGTTTCCTGAGTCTCCAGAGGTGAGTCGTTTCCCTTCTGTGCAGTGTTTCCACCAGGCTTTTGATATCGTTGGTACCACCCCGGAAAAGGTGGAGGATAGGTGTGACATATTACTGTGGGCGGTACATTGTCTTCCGCCTGGCTGTTGGCGGTTACTGCTGTGGTGCCTGTTGGTTTTGCCCTGGCGGTCAGTGTGTTAAAGTGGCTGTCTGTAAGAGCGGTTTCCACTGTGGTCTAATTTCATATTTATTACCGCCGGTCTGTTGTTGGTATTACCGCAGCTTTATCACTGACCGCCAGGGTTATAATGAGGGCCTTAGTCTCACAAATAAAAGTCCAAAGTCATAAGTGGAGCAAGGTAGCAAGCTTTAACCAAGGAGAACTATACAAGGTTAATAACCGCTGGACAAAGTTGCAGTGAAGTGATTTTGGCGGAAAAGCTTCAAATGGGAGAAATTTGAAATTTGGGCCCAGTAAAGGTCCCTCTCTGGTCTGATACTTTTGGGACCTTCACTCAATCAAGATTTTTTCATTGGCACTTTGTCACTTTTTTGGACCTCAGATTCCTGCAGTAGCGCAAGTCTGCTGGAGGAAGCTGAAGAGGGCCACAAGAGGCTTAATACTGTCTCCACAAGTTCCTGCCGAATTGGATTTCTTGCTGCATGAAAGCTCAATCCAGGAGAAACCTGAATCTACAGCCCAGAGGCAACACCCATACCACACTCTTATCGGACTGGCTTTGCAGGTTTGTCCTCTTCCAATCGAGGTTTCTAGAGACAAAAAGTCTCTAAGTCCCTGGATTTCAGGAGTGGTAGGATAACTCCACCTAGACCCAGCCAAGGGTTCCAGGACATCAGGAGCAGCACTAGGGGGTCAGGACTCACTCAAGCAGAGGCAACCAGCAAGATCGTGGGCAGGTCCAGTTGGAACTTGTCAGTTGATAATCTTCAGGAAAGACCTCTTGTAGGTTTTTGTGTCTCAGCAATGTGAGCAGAAAGTCAGCCACATGACCCCTGGTGTCCAATTCTTTCTTCTGGGTGCAAGAGAGAGCAGATGTAATCTGTCCTGGATCTTCTTATGTCTCAGAAAGCAAGTTCAGACCTCTTTCTGATTTTCATCAAGGCCAGGAGTGTTTTGAGGAGGGTACTGGGGATGCCACATTTATCCCTGGCACCAGCTTGTGGGTGGAGGTGACTCCTGGCTCCTCCTTAACCAGTGGGGTAAAAATTCCCAGGGGTTACCTTACCCACTTTTTCAGCATTTCACGCATGCCCTGTGGCAAACAATCCCACACTACCCTTCCTGCCTCAGTACAAATGGTGTACCCCTTCTTCCTTTGTGCAGAGCCTGTGTGCACACCCCATGGGTGTGGCAAGGAAAATGAGAAGCTCTTCGTCTGCTGTCACTTCAAGCCAGTTCTGAAAGCAGATTCATCCTGATTGGGATTGGTACCTGCCTGACTAGGGTAACAAAGAAGGGGCTTGTGCAGGTGTCATCTGCCTGTGACAAAGGAGGCACCTTTGAAGTTGAATGGGTACTGCCCAAATGGTCATCGTGCCAGAGGAACAGAAATACCTTCCTACATCCATGCATTTGTCGTTGATCTGCCAGCAGTTTTCACACCTCATTCAGTTACCTTTTCCTAAATATTTATTCCAAATCTGACGTCTCTTGTGAATTGGGCTTTTAATAAATATTACAAAGGGTCCAAGGATGACATTTCTAGCTGTTTCCTAAACACATGTAGGATTAATAAATGTAATAGTGCATCCCAGTGTTTCTCTGTGGCACAGTCTTGCTGCATTGAAAATAGCCTTTAGGTGCTAGTCACTGTGAGGACATGTTCAACAGTAAATTTATAGGGCCTCATGTATCAACGTTTGAAGTAGCGATTTAATAATTGCGATTTCCTGCAAATCGCAATAAGTAAATCGCTAATTCAAATGTATTAAACTCTTCAGCATTTCTTCTTTGATTCATAGTCGGTGGCAAATAGACCGACCTCATGAATATTGATGTGGTAGGTCACAATTTGCGATCCATTATGAATCACAAAACATCACAGGTATGGTGGCCTGCTGGACTCAGCAGACCACCATCAAGAAACCTTTTTTTTTTAAATGCAGCCCACTTTCATCAAAGGAACATGGGATGGGTTTTAGAAGAAAAAAATGAAATGTTTAAGTTTAATTTTTACCCAACCATTCTCAAAGGAGATGGGGTCCCTTAGGTAAATTATAATAATCAATATACACTGGACATGTATGAAGGGTATCTAAAAATTAATGTCTCCAACAAAAGCATCACAAATTACAAACAACTTCTTATCTGCGATTGCATAGTTTCTTTTATAATTTGACACATTTCTAGAGTGAGAAGCTACAGGATGTAATTCAGTAGTGTGGGCATCTAATTGAGACAATATTACTCTGATTGCTGACTCAGATGCACCAGCTTCTACAATGAAAGGGAAATGTAAATGTGGGTGTCTTAATATGTGTGGAAAGGTAAAGGCCTCTTTTAAGGCTCCAAACACCTGTTCCAACCCAGCAGTCCATTTATATTGAACTCCTTTCTGCAGTAGTTTTTGGTGTAACTGTTGCTAAAAATTCCTTCACAAATCATCTATACAAGTTGGAGAACCCTAAAAATGCATGTGTGTATTTAGCAGATTTCTGAATAGGCTATTCTAGCACTGCACAGGTCTTCATAAGGTTCTTTTGAAGTACAGTTGGTGTTAAGGTGAAACTGAAGCGCTCACCAGATGTGTGACAAATGTCACATTTGCTTAGTTTAGCCTATAATCCATTCTCTCATTCCTTCTTCTGTACTAATTTAATATGGGATACATGTTTGGACTCAGAAGAACAATACACAAGAATGTCACCTATGTAAATTACTCAAAACAAAACTGACAAGCTGATAGTGATTTTCACAAGCAAACTGGCAATACTAAGTATTCATAGAAACCATATTGAGTTTTGAAGGTGGTCTTCTGCTCATCAACTTTCCTAACTCAACCAGGTTATAAAAGACTCATAGATCTAGTTTAGAATAAATAGTGGCAGATTTAACCTGATCAAGAAGTCCTGAGAGGAGTGGAAGAGGATATTAGTTTTTAATGGTTACCTTGTTCAAGGCTCTGTAATCAAAACAAGGCCTCAGCTCGCCATTAGCTTTTGCGGGAACAAATAGTGGAGAGGCTGCAGGAGAATGGGATGGCTGAATTAACACATTAGCTAAATTATCCTCCAGATACTTATTCAGACACTCGTTTAAGTATGTACCCTACAATTTGATATTTGAGCTTTTTCCACTAGATCAATCTGATAATCAAATGGTCAATGTGGAGCAAGTGTCTTTCCCCTTTGATAGTCAAAGACATCTGCAGAAGACATATAACAATCATGCGGTTCCATAGCTAATCCTGTTGTTTCTGCCAACACGTGTTTGAGGCCTTCTGCCAGATATTTTTTATGCTGAATTTGGAGAGTCTCTTGGATAACTTTCAAGAAAAGGTTTTGTAGTGATATTGAATATGAAAGGCTGAAATTATGGACCCCCAACAAATGTCTGGATCATGTAGAGACAACCAAGCGATTCTTAACAAAATCTTAAATTGTGAATTACCTATTACAACCCAAGAGATGATTTCATGGTGATGATGGTCTGGACATTGTAAGGTTAAATCAACTGTTCAGAATTTATTAGGACCTGAGGTCAACTCAATATCGTCCATGGCTCTAACCTTCTTGGCTTTTGGATCAGAGACAATTTATAGAATGTGTATATAAGGCATTGATGAAATCCTACTTGCCCCCCCAATCAATCATAGTTGTCCAAACTGAGTTTTGAACAGAACATAAAAAACATGCTAAGGGTAAAAAGACTATTGCAGCTGAACAATACTGACCAAAGTATGTGGAGGAAGACTAGACCTAAGACTGGACCAGCACCTCTCGTTAGTGCCACGTGCACACATTAAGTTATTTTGGCATTCTTTAGCAAAGTCCCTGAAATTCCCACAGTATTAACTTAAGTCACATTTACTACATTTCTATTTCTTGCTCTTAGTTGACAGACTCTTCACACTACCAATTTTCAATGGTTCTTCCTCAATTGTACATTCGGGTTTCAGTGTTAGGAAGCTTAAATCACTACAACGATGCTCCCATTTTCCTCAGGAAATACAGGGATCTAGTCACAGTACTAAATCCATTAATGCAGCAGAGGTCTATGGTTCTGGATCAACATGAGTAAGGGCATTTTCTAGGTCATCCCTTAGACTGTGGTAAATAACGGTCACTTTTTGTCATTTGACCCCCCCTCTAATTGCACTACTAAATGGTTCAAGTTGGGCAAGCAGTGGTTAATTTGAGTCAAGGTTTGCCAGTGGGTGCCACCGGGACTCTAAGTCCACCTTGCCAGTAGCAGGCCTATAAAAAAGTACAAGCTGTATGCTGTCTGCCTATTCCTCACTTAGACCTCGCCAAGTCACAATTAGCATGTGAAGCTTTGAAGGGATAAGATGATGGCATCCCACCACTGACCAGTGAGCACCAGATCTTGAACATCATTATACCAATATGATTTAAACACAGAACATTACATTATATTTATCCTTCCCCACCTCATGAGGACATAAATCAGCTCCTCAGACAGGACCCCCTGTAGGAGGCTGGCCTGGCTTATAGTGGGTACCTTGTGGTACTTACACCTTGTGCCAGGTTCAGTTATCCCTTATTAGTAGAATAGAGGTGTTATAGCAGCTTAGGCTGATAGAGGTAGCTATAGCAGAGCAGCTTAGGCTGAACTAGGAGACATGCAAAGCTCCTACCATACCACTTGTATCATATAGCACTATATCATAAGAAAACACAATACTCAGAGTTACTAAAAATAAAGGTACTTTATTTTTGTGACAATATGCCAAAAGTATTACAGAGGATATACTCCCTTAGGAGGTAAGTAATATACACAAATTATATGCACACAAACCAAAATCAGGTAAGTATCAGTTAGAAAAGTAGTGCAAACAATGTAGAATCACAATAGAATGCAATAGGGAGAAATAGGGCTAGGGGGCAACACAAACCATATACTCCAAAAGTGGAATGCGAACCACGAATGGACCCCAGGTCTAGTGTAGTGTGTAGAGGGTCGCTGGGAGTGTAAGAAAACACTAAGGGTGTCCAAGATCCCCCACCCCAAGACCCTGAAAAGTAGGAGTAAAGTTACCCTACTACCCCAGGAAGACAGTAAAGACGAGATAGGGGATTCTGCAAGGACAACAATTGACTGCAAAACACTGAAGATGGGTTCCTGGACCTGAGGACCTGTAAAGGAAGGGGACCAAGTCCAAGAGTCACGCAAGTGTCCAAGGGGGCAGGAGCCTACTAAACCCCGGATGAAGGCAGACAGCCCTCCGAGCATGCACCACCAGGAAACAGTAGAGAAAGCTGGCAGGATGAGGCGCTACAATGTTGCTCGTAGTCTTCTTGCTACTTTGTTGCGGTTATGCAGGCGTCCTGGAGCAGTCAGCGGTCGATCCTTGGAAGAAGTCGAAGAGGGAAGTGCAGAGGAACTCTGGTGAGCTCTTGCATTTGTTATCTGCTGAGAAACCCACAGGAGAGACCCTAAATAGCCCACAGAGGAGGATTGGCTACTAAGAAAGGTAAGCACCTATCAGGAGGGGTTTCTGAAGTCACCTGCTGGCACTGGCCACTCAGAGCTGTCCATTGTGCCCTCACACCTCTGCATCGAAGATGGCAGAGGTCTGGGACACACTGGAGGAGCTCTGGGCACCTCCCCTGGGAGGTGCTGGTCAGGGGAATGGTCACTCCCCTTTCCTTTGTCCAGTTTTGCGCCAGAGCAGGGCTGGGGGATCCCTGAACCGGTGTAGACTGGCTTATTCAGAGAGGGCACCATCTGTGCCCTTCAAAGCATTTCCAGAGGCCAGGAGAGGCTACTCCTCCCAAGCCCTTTACACCTATTTCCAAAGGGAGAGGGTGTAACACCCTCTCTCAGAAGAAATCCTTTGTTCTGCCTTCCTGGGACCAGGCTGCCCAGGCCCCAGGGGGGCAGAAACCTGTCTGAGGGGTTGGCAGCAGCAGTAGCTGCAGTGGAGACCCCCGGAAAGTTAGTTTGGCAGCACCCGGTCTCTATGCTGGAGACCCGGGGATGCATGGAATTGTCCCCTCAATACCAGAATGGTATTGGGGTGACAATTCCATGATCCTAGACATGTTACATGGCCATGTTCGGTGTTACCATTGTGACGCTACATAAAGGTAGTGACTTATATGTAGTGCACGTGTGTAATGGTGTCCCCGCACTCACAAAGTCTGGGGAATTTGCCCTGAACAATGTGGGGCACCTTGGCTAGTGCCAGGGTGCCCACACACTAAGTAACTTTGCACCTAACCTCCACCAAGTGAGGGTTAGACATATAGGTGACTTATAAGTTACTTATGTGCAGTGTAAAATGGCTGTGAAATAACGTGGAAGTTATTTCACTCAGGCTGCAGTGGCAGTCCTGTGTAAGAATTGTCTGAGCTCCCTATGGGTGGCAAAAGAAATGCTGCAGCCCATAGGGATCTCCTGGAACCCCAATACCCTGGGTACCATATACAAGGGAATTATAAGGGTGTTCCAGTGTGCCAATGAGAATTGGTAAAATTAGCCACTAGCCTGCAGTGACAATTTTAAAAGCAGAGAGAGCATAAACACTGAGGTTCTGGTTGGCAGAGCCTCTGTGATACAGCTAAGCACCACACAGGGAACACATACAGGGTATACTTTATGAGCGCTAGGGTCCTCACTAGCAGGATCCAAGTGACACATAGGCAAAAACTAACATTCATACAGTAAAAATGGGGGTAACATGCCAGGCAAGATGGTACTTTCCTACACCCCCCATATCTCCTTTGTTCAGCACTACATGTAAATCTACTCTAGTAATGGCTCCTAGTTACCCCTCACCCAGGACTGGCAGCATCCTAGCTCTGAGTTTATGTCATGCACTGTCTCTCGGCCCTGAGAAACGGAGCAGTTGTCACAGGGTTGAAAAAAGTGATATCCATGCTACATCTACTGCACAGAGTTTCTCTCGTCTTAGATACCAGACCCGTCTGCTCTTACATATGCAAGGATTCAAATACCAAGGCTAGACGTACATATATAAATATATATATATGAGGGCATGTTGACTAGGAAAATTATTAAATCCTTCCTCCCACCAATCTCTTAGCAAAAGCAAATGTGTTTATTTTAGGTTTAGCAATTCTTCTAGGGAACCTACCTTTAAGATATTAATTGGATGATGCTGCCACTACAGAGGTGTGTGTAACTGACACATCAGAATTTCTGATGACAGTAGGCTCTCTCTTTGGGATAGTGCACATATAGCAGGGAAGTGTGTGTAACCTGAATTACACCAGTTTCACATCTCATGAGTTTCTGAATATCCTGCTGTAAGTGTAAATTGCAGGATAAAGTTTCCAACCTTACTCAGGTAGCTACAGGGATTGGACACCTACTCAAGAAATGTGCATCCCATAAGCTACCAGTCTGAATTCTTGCACAACTTTTCATTTATACTTCTAATGCTGACATTCAGCGCTCTGAGGGATAAAACCCCATATTTGAGCACCAATTCACCAATCACTATCTCTGGTGTGCTAGATAAAGTAATTACATTTTGTATGTTAGGTGCGTTTACATTGTTTTTTAACTGCCACAGTGAAATGTACAGATTACATTATTTTTTCTGTTGTTTCTAACGCTGGCATAATCTGTGGTATGCAAGTGGCTCATAAGTACAGTTTATATCACCCTCTCTTTCACATTGGCACACTGAAGTGAGTAATAAAATGGCAGCTGTTTTGTAGTGTATGTTCAGCTTTTTCTGCATGTGGTTTGTAGATAGGGAGAAAGATATTATCAGACAGACAGAAAATGTGAGAGAAAAATATACAAAGAGAGGAAATGAGTGTTATAGAAAAGAGAGAACCAAGAGGAGTGCCAGAGTCCACAGTACAGTGTATGGTGCCAGCTGCTGAAGTGGCCCACCTAGCAGTGACTGTGGGCGGCACCTCCTAGGGAAAATGTTGGGAACCAGGGCATATATATATTTTTTCAAATTAAGCCCTGTGGCCAAGTATGACAAAATATTTTGATTTTCCTGTTTCAGGCCTCTGAATTCTCTATCCACTGATTGAATAACTAAACAATGGTAAAAATATGGCTAAACACAGGCAAAATGGCAAACTACATGTTATGTGGATTTGTAGAGCATGGCTAATCGCCTGCGAGGGTATCTAGGCCCTTATTGCGGTAGAGGGGAGGAGGGAGGGAGGGAGAAAGAGATCATTCCTGTTTCATCTGGAAGAGCCATGTCTTGATGTTCCTTTAGAAGTACACGAGGGAGGTGGAGGTTCTGAGGTGTTGTGGGAGGTCGATCCAGGTCTTGGCTGTGAGGATTGAGAAGTGTCCTCTGCGTCTGGTCTTCTTGATGCAAGGGAGGGGTGCTTATGCCTGGGATACAGATTGAAGGTGTCTGGTGGGTTGTTTGAAGTTGAGGTGGTGGTTGAGGTACACTGAACCGGTGTTGTGGAGAGCTTTGTAGGTGTGGGTGAGTATCTTGAATTTACACCTTCTCTTGACTGGGAGCCAGTGGAGATTCTTGAGGTATAGAAAGATGTGGTTATGTCACAGGATGTTCAGGATGAATCTGGCAGTTGCATTCTAGGTGGTTTAGAGTCGGCATAGAACATGGGCTGGGATTCCAATGTAGAGAACATTTCCGTAATCAAGTCTACTTGTGATAAGAGTCTGGGTGACTGTTCATCAGGTGTGAAGTAGGATCCACTTGAAAATCTTGAATAGCAATCGCAAGATGTGGAAGCATGATAAGGCGACTGCAATGATCTGTTTTGCTCATGGAGAGGTTGGTGTCCAGGATGATCCTGAGATTCTTAGCATGGTCTGCAGGGATTGGTTGGGGGCCAAATTTGAAGGGGCACCAAGTGGCGTCCCAGGGGGAGTGCTGGTTGCCAAAGATAAGGACTTTGTTTTTGTCTTTGTTGAGCAAGAGGCAGTTGTTTATCATCCAAGCAGCAACATTTTTCATGCGATTGGCAAAGTTTGCTTTGGCAGTGCTGGTTGAGTTGGTAAGGGAGAGGATGAGCTGTGTGTCATCTGTGAAGGATACTATGCTAATGTTGTGGGATCTGGCAATGTCCACTAGGGAAGTAATGTAGACGTTGAAGAGTGTTGGGCTGCGCAATGATCTTTGAGGGACTCCGCAAATGAGTTTCTTGGATTCTGAGGTGTAGGGGGAAGCCTAAATTCTGTCTGTGAGCAAGGAGGATATCCACGTGAGGGCCAATCCACAGATACCCAAGTGCTGAAGCTTTCTGCAGAGGCAGAGAGTTCAAGGAGGATGAGTGCAGATGTTTCTCTTCAGTTGAGGATGCTTCTGATGTCATGGGTAGTTGCAATGTTCTGTGATTGGTGTGAAAGCCAGATTGAGAGCTATCTAGGAGTTGATGGGAGTTCTGGGTGGCCTGTGATTTGGGTATTGATGGCTTTCTCCATTACTTTAGATGGAGAAGGCATTAGCAAGATAGGTGTGTACCTACTGAGGGTGTTAGGGTCCACTGTTGTTTTCTTCAAAAGAGTGCTGACGTCTGCATTTCTCCAGCAAGAAGGGATGGTGGTGGTGGATACGGAGGTGTTGATGATAGCGGTGAGAGCAGGGGGATGATGGCCCTCCCAAGGTTGTATTTGAAGTGGGTCTGAGGAGGCATCCTGAGTGGATGGCATTCATCAGGGTGGTGGTGTCTTCATTCGAGAGGGGCTTCCAGTTGCTTAGCTGCTGTTTGGCAATGAGGGAGGTGCTCTGCTGGGCCTTCATATCGGTATGCTGTGGGTCAAACGTGCTGTAGATCTTGGCAGACTTCTGCTCAAAGAAGTCTGAGAGGTCATTGCAGAGTAAGCTTGGGATGGGATGATGATGTTGATGTCGTTGCTGGCAGCTGCAGGGTTAGAGAACTTCTTGACAATGGTGAAGAGTTCTTTGCCAGTTGGGGCTGGATTTGAGTCTGAGAGTTAGGACCTTTTTTCTTTGCGTCTCGTATTTGTTTGGGCAGAGGTTGAGGGCAGCTTTGTACGCGGATCTTGCAGTGGTGTTTTTGTCAAGTCTACAAGAGATTCCATTCTGTCCAGGTGTAAACATTACCCCTGTGGCTCATGTGGAGTTTGCAACCTTACCCAACCCACTAAGGAGATTATGCTGAATTCTGGTTTTATCTGCAGAAAGAAGACACACACCAAATGTAACACAAAAAAGTGTATTTATGTCATAACCTGCCCTTGTGAGCGCCATTATATAGGGATGACCATGAGAATGGCGAAGATCAGGATAATGGAACATCGCAGTAATATCAGCTGCAAACGTGAGGCAACCAAAATGAGCAGACACGTTTCCAGTGGTAGTCATTTACCTGATGACCTTAGATAAACAATTCTGGAGGCAAACCCACACTGGAGTTCTGCCAATCTGTTTAGAAAAGAACAACAATGGATTTTCCATCTTGCCACAAATGTATGAGGTCTGAATGATGATATCCTATGGTATGAAATATGATCCACACACATTTAGACCACCTGCAGTGAATGTCAGCCACTGTGATATACCCCCATGACAGTTTGTCTGACTGGAAGTTAGAGGCACCTCTGATGACATTAAAGATATACATAGGCCTACATAGGTAGACACATGGCATGTCCTTGGCGGTCTGAGCTTTTTGATCTATGTCCCTGAATATTTTCAGTTAGGATTCCCTTAGTAACCTCTAGCTCAGACCATCTGACTGAGGGTCAGTGCGACCTATGGTAACACTTAGACCATACTCTGGCCACCATTAACCATATGTTCATACAATACATCACGGACCAAGGCTGGTTAGACCTTTTGATTTATGTCCCTCAAAATTTTGCACTGTGGGGAAAAGGAGTGGTTCTTTTGGAACCAATCCTTTTACTGTGCCTATGTGCACAATACCTTTTTATGCCAATCTCTGTCTGTTAATTCTTCGTTACTTATGTTACCAGGAATCCCCCTCTTTACTTGCAATATCCCCTGATTACCATCTGCCAAAAGATATGTGTTTCACTTTGCTCTAGCCTTGAAGAGTATAAACACACATTTCGTATTTACATATAAACCGATGTTTCACCTATAGTTTTTTCACTATGACCTGCTCCACCTTAAGATGGCCATTATGATATGTGTACTGTTTGCGGCATGGTAATGGAAATTCATTCCGTCTTGTTTTCACTTGTGAATGGTGGATAATTGACTTAAAAAGTGTAGCCATGGCTTTTGGAAATATATTTTAAGGGAAAATGATTCATGGATACAACATGATGTTGCATCCCGACCACGTCCTATCCAAGATGGCCACCTCTAGAACTTTGAACCAACATGGTCCGTGGGATGAGGATGTTTTGGTTCACTCACTGCAACTGCAGGTAGCTTCCTGATGACACCGCTCTTTAAATGCGGACCACCTTCCCCGCTCTGCCCTTTGTCTGTCCCTTTCAGGCGAGCAGGGGGTTGGGTAGGTCAACCATATGTGATACTGTACAATCCTGTGAGTATACTTTTTTAATATAAGGATATGTGGTACCCATTCTTCTCTTGGTATTTACATGCTCATTTCTCTACTTACACATCAATGAGCGATACGCTACCCTCTGCATTTGACCTGTGGGGATCTGTCCTGACTTTTGCGGGGTAGGAACCATTTTGTATTTCTGTTTGTTTTTGTCTGTGTTTTTTGTTGTAACACACGTGCACTCTGGTCTTGGTGGCATGTTCCTACAGAACATGACTATTTGTTGGTGTCTCCATGTTAGTGGACACGATTGTTGTCACTTTGGTATGCATGACCAGCTTTTGCAATGTTGCCGCGATGGCCATTAACCTATTGATGTTTCATGTTACTCCCAGTGGGATTCTGTGTTTGTGCAGTGGGTCAGTTTTGCCAACAAGAATGTTTGGCAATGTTTGTCAATATTTTCTGTGTGTAGATATATGTGCTGTGGTGGGATGTGTGATGAGTGCGCTCTTTGTATAAGCCACCCATCTCTGGGGCACTACTTGACTTAGAAACCCTGAATACTCCAGGAAATATCACAAATATTATCCCTAATTATTGTAACATTGTCCCATAATAGGAATGAATAGCATCTTAACTTGTTTTGACATGCTGTGTACGAATTAACTTTATTCCTTGTTGTCTTTCTTTCTTTCTTTTAGGCTGGACATTCTCATATGTCAGAGGTTTTTTTGGTGTTCATAACTGTACTAAAATAACAATTTATTTTCTTTAGACAAAAACATTAAAAAGATCATTTGTCACATTCACAGTGCTAACTATTAATACTCCACCTAGCTGACATCTTCAGCTCCCAATTAGGGAACTGTCATTCATTAGTGGTCCTGAAGAAGCACTGGGGATCTGACTTTTCTGGTACGGTAGGCGCAAAAAATGTCGAACTTTATCTACTTTAGATCTCTATGACTACATGGGTTCATCACACCCCCAGAGTAGTCCTGAATGCTTCTATTTTTGGTGGCTTTTTTTAATCCCGCCAGGAGTACTCTATAATTAAATCATTTTGGTAACCCCTAGACTGTTTTAACATTAACTTTTTCCATCACTGACACTTAGCTTTGTACATTTGACTTCACACTCTTAGGACACCCTCACACTTATTGGCTTCATTATACGGAAACCAACAAAAGATCTCCGCTAAAGTGACTCTTCGCTGGACCCGTAGGACATTGCAGCGCTGATCCTACATAGATCCCGATGATGAAGCATGACATCTCTTCTTGGGATGTGTGAGGGTACCAATAATTAAGGGAGCAATTCCCTTACCGCTTGACCTGCCTGCATGAGCAGCCTTCCTGTATTTTCTTCGATGGGAACAGCATCCTTCTTTTGTTGATTGACTAATGTATGGAGCCAAGATACTGGACCTTTTTGGCTCCTAGTCCCCACCTTTCTCCTTTTTTGAGTTTTGTAAAAATTACTTGGGCTAATCAAAATGTCAGGGCATTGATAATTATGTGCAGTGCTTATGACCTCACATATTAGAACACTCATTACATGTTCTATGACATTGTTGATAACGTCACTGATGACAATTGAAATTACATAACTGATGATAACGCTGTGCCCCCCGGTGGGGGTGCAAGTTATAGTTACTTAAGTTAACAATAACTAGTGAATTTCAGTGTCTTTTTAGCTTGAAATGTTTCATTTTAACAGAAAATTTCACCTAACTGTAACGTTCACGCTCCCAACAGCGGAAATTGCTGTGGGTGTTCTGGGTGGGTACAAGGGATCCACACAATTCCCAGTGTTGCATGCCTGGGGGAGGGGTCCTTGGGATAATATATGACCCAGAGAAGGGGGCCATATGCCTCCCTCTCCATAATTACTAAATCAGACAAGGGAGTTGGGGTCCCCGGGGCCCTACACAGGCTAGGAGGGGAGGCACGCTCCCCTCCCCATAAATTAACATATTGGCCTTGCCCATGGGATCCCTGAGGCCTCAAAATGGCTCCTTCTCCAGTAAAAGCATCATGCCGACCCCAGAAGGCTTTTTTTAGAAGCCCATCCTTTAAAAAAAATTACAGAAGAAGCCTGAGATTTCAGATCAGGAGGCCAGCCAACAAGCCCTTGGAGCCACTCTGTGTTCTGGGTTGAAGAGATGCAGGTCCAGTTGTTTTTACTCCCAGTAACAGGCAACAGGTCAGCATAGCAAAGTAGGAGGCCAGCAATGGGGAAAACAAATGTAATATTTTTTCATCACCAGTACATGTAAAACTGAAAAGTACATGTCCTACATTTTAAATACATTGCAACCTGCTCTCTGGGCTGTCAAGGGTTTACCCTAGGGGTGACATTTGTATTAAAGAGGAAGGTTTTGGGCCTGGCAAAAGGTTTATTTTGCCAGGACAAAATGTTTGTTCAAAACTGCACACACAGCCTCTACAGTGGCAGGCCTGAGACATGTTTAAATAGATACTTGAGTGGGTGGCACAATCAGTGCTGCAGGCCCACTAGTAGTACTTAATTTAAAGGCACTGGGAACCTATGTTGCACTTTGCTAGGGACTTATAAGTAAATCAAATAAGCCCATTGGGTATATGCCAATATCATCATGTTTTAGAGAAAGAGCTTAAGCACTGTAACACTGATTAGCAGTGGTAATGTGTACAGAATCCTAAGGCTAGCAAAAATGAAGTCAGCAAAAACAGGTGGTCTGAAGGCAAAAGGTTAGAGGGAAACTAAGCCAAGGATGCCAGGTCTAACACATATCAATACAATAAACTATATAAACAAATCAGTATTCAATATATATTCGAGATTTGAGTAACATAACTTTTGTTTACCTCAGAATAGTCTGCATTCACAAGCCAAAGAAAAGAGGACATACAAAAGGATTCCCCCTTCCCATCCCCTCCCTGCAAGCAGTGTTTCCAATATGGCTGCACACGGGAAGGAAATTGTCTCAGAAATCCCTCTACACCTTCTGGGAAGTGCAGGAAGGGAAAATGGCAGCCCTACTATCCAGAACATGGGCTTAGAATAGCTGAGATTGAGGCCATATGAGAGGCTGACGTGGCAGGAATGACCACCCCAGCTGCAGAAATAGTCCCTACACAATAGAAGTGCACAAATGAACTAGAAACATAGAGTAAACTTTAGTGAACAAAATAGCACCAAAATGGCAAGAAATTAATAAAGAAAACCAGAGATATATTTTTTTAAGTTTTAAGTGAAATAGCGCCAAGAAGCATGAAATGCGAATGATAGTCAATGGTCATGGTAGAACAGGATCTAGGTGCAATTTCATGCTGACCACAACAAGGATGGATCAGATACAGTAACTAGGTTCGACCCGGTCAAAGATTTTATCTTTAGACTTCAGTCCTTTAAATCCCAGTCCTCCAAAGGAGTTCACTTCTAAAGCACCCCCGGATATCCGGGCAGGCACTTAGGGTCATATTTACAAGGCCACCAGGAAAGGGCAGAAATGTGCCGTATCTACAAGATACGGCACATTTCTGTCCTCTCTCCATGCACTGGCGCACAAGTGGCTGCCATGCGACAACGCAGGCGCCCACGCACCATGGTGCTTTGTGGGAGTGATTGTTTTTGTGCAAGAAGAGAAATATTCCTGCAAAAAAAATAAGCACTAGAGGTGATTTGTTCGGCATTTCGTCCATCATTTGTTCTTTTTGCATTTGTTTTCTTAGGTGGGAAGGTTATGCCCAGACGTGGGTCCCGTGCTCGCTATGCCACCGGATTCATTTAGCCTGGCTGATGAGGGGTGATACCACAAACCTTGTCCTAGGTCGCATGTTTCTGGTCCAGGGAGGACCTGGCCTGGCACTTCACACTTGACGGTTCCCATGGGGAGCAGGTTCAATACTGATTTGCGTATGGCTGGGTCCGAACTGGAAAGTCGTGGCGTGAAAAATACAATGGTTTAAACCCAAATCCCTGACTGGGGCTGAATGTTTGATTTGTTCAGCATTCTGTCCATCATCTTTTCTTTTTGCTTTTGTCGCCCTAAGTGGGAAGGGTATGTCCAGGCATTAGTCCTGTGCTTACTGTGCCACTGGATTCAAGCTAGCCTGGCTGATGAGGGGTGATAGCGCAAACCCAGCCTCAGCAAATTTTGTTTCTGGTCCAGGGAGGATTTGGCCTAGCATTCCGGGCTGGACTGTTGCCATGGGTAGCAGGGTCAAGACTGATTTGCATATGGCTAGGTTCAAACTGCGGTGTCATGATGAGCAAAAAAAATTATGGATTAAACCCAGATCTGTGACTGGCGGTGAATGTTTGATTTGTTCAGCATTCTATCCATCATCTGTTCTTTTTGCTTATTATAGTAGAAGCCATGTAAAAAAAAAAAGAAATCATCAAAGTAAAGGTGAGGTAGGACAACAGTACCCTAAGACCAAAGAGAAAAAAACAACATGCTCCACAAATACAAAAGTCCATCCACCAATCACGTTCCTGGGAACCATAGAAGCCAAAGTACTGACATGTAGATGGCCTTTTCTTTGCTGCCCAGCAGCCACGTAAAGCATCACTTTGCCTTAACTATATGTTTTTCATTATGGCAGTTAATCTATAATTTGTGTCTGTTAGTGATTGTGTTAGAAATTGAGGCCCTCATAGTGACCCTGGCGGTCGGCGGTGATATGGTGGAAAGTAGTGCCAACAGGCTGGGGTATGTTCCACCATATTATGACATTGGCAGTATGGCTGAAGCCAAACCACCAATGTACCACACCGACCGGCATGGCCGATTTGGCCGCCAGACTGGAGATATCAATCTCCAGTCTGGCGGCCGTCACTGTACCGCGTCCGGGATAATAACCCCGCCTACCGCCATGGTTTCCTTGGCTCCCTTACCACCACAAAAACCATGGTGATAGGCACTATCAGTGACAGGGAATCCCTTCCCTGTCACTGTTAGAGGTCTTCCCCATCACCACCACCCTCCCCAGATTGCCCCCAACCCCCCATTCCTCTCCAAACCCCCCCTTCATTCACACCCCTCCCTTAACACACGCACACTCGCATACACACACCCATTCCCACATTCATCCACGCATGCATACATCCATTCACACACATATCCGCACACACTTTCATACATACATGCAGACACGCATTCACTGAACACAACATACACGCACACACACCTCCATACATGCACACACATTCAACACAGAACACCCCCCGCATACACGGACACACAAATATTCACACACATCCACACACACACACAACACCCCCCACCCCCTCCCCTGTTGGAGCACCCACTTACCTGTGTTTATGGGGTCCTCCGGCAGGAGACGAGACAGGGCGCTACTGCCACCAGCAGTGTCCGCCAGCAGAACACCACCAGGACGTATTATGGGTCATAATACGGCTAGCGGCCGTCTACTGGTGTGGTGCTCCTGGTGGCAGCAGCGCCACCATACTGCCATCCGCCAGCATGGCCGCAGCTGGATTTCCGCCAGAAATCCGTCTGTGGTCATAATACGGCAGATCGCAGGTAGCCACGGCGACGGTCTTTTGCCGGCTGTCGCCACAGCAGTAGGCAGTTTTTACTACCAATGACATGATGAGGGCCTGAGTCCCTAGTTGGCAGAGGTGTACACTCTTGTACAAGTAGGGACCACAATCCTAGTTAGGGTAAGCCACTACACAACTTAAGTTATCCTGTGCTCACTCTGTGGTAGCTTGGTACAGAGCAGGAAGGCTTAACTTAGAAGGTAATGTGTAAAGTATTTGGTGGGGTCAGAGACCAGTATATTTTCCCAAAAATGCTGTTGAAGTGGGAGAAACTTCAAAGAGTGGTTTTGAAGTGCACAAGTTCCAGTTTCAGCCCAGCCTGTCTGCCAGAATACCTGCTGGTTTATCAGTCCTTTGTGTGAGGGCAGGCCTCTGGACTTTGAAGTGTAAGAGAGAGCCCCGCTATCCTTCCTACCAAGGAAGACCCATTCAGTATGCAGATGAATGCTGATTTGACTGAGTGCTCTGTGTTTATAGCTGACTGGGTGGAATGCAGACGAGGAGCTGTCAACCAGCACAGCCCAGACGTGGATTGTAGACTGCATGGCACAGATGGCTGTAAGTGCAGAGAAATGCACACTTTCTAAAAGTGGCATTTCTAATATAGTAATATTAAATCCAACTTCACCAGTCAGCAGGATTTTCTACTACCATTGTGGCCAAACTAAACATGATAGGGCTACTCCTTTCAGATCAGAATCTACCACTTAAAAGTATATAAGCACAGTTCTAATGCTTGCCTATGGTAGGAGGAGACCTCACAGTAGTGGAAAACGAATTTGTGAACATGTCCTGCCTTTTACTACACAGCACCCTGCCCTATAGGTTATCTAGGGCCTACCTGAGGGGTGACGTATATGTAGAAAAGGGGAATTTTAAGGTGTGGCAATTAGTTTTAAATGCCAAGTTGAAGTGGCAGTGAGACTGCACACACATGCCTTGCAATGGCAGGCCTGAGACGTGGTGAAGGGGCTACTTCTGGGAGCGGCACAATCAGTGCTGCAGGCCCATTCGCAGCATTTAATTTACAGACCCTGGGCACACCTAGTGCACTTTACTAGGGACTGACAGGCAAACTAAATATGCCAATTGGGTATGAACCAATGTTACCTTCTTTTAGGGAGAGAGCACATGCACCTTAGCACTGGTTAGCAGTGGTAAAGTTTCCGGAGTCCTAAAGCCAACAAAAATAAGGTCAGAAAAAGAGGAGGAGGAAGGCAAAACGTTTGGGGTGAGCTTTCAGAGAGGGACAATTTCCAACAGATTGCTTATAATTTGTTAATACTTTAACCATTTGGACCTTCTGCTTTGCAACTATATTGCTTTTTGTTCCCCGCTGGTTCAGGTACTTTAATTATTCCCTTGCGTTCCTCTTCAGTCTTCCAACACCCTCGCCATGCAGAATTGTCATCAATGTTGCCATTTTAGATGTTGCAGTGATCTTATCAAAGATGTCATAGAACATGTCAAGAGTAATGTAATATATGGGATAATTAGCAGTGCATGGTGAGGGTGTGAGTTATAGTTACTTTATGGCAAACGTTATAGTTACTTGCAATAACTATAACTGATGAACTTCAGTGATTTTGTTCATTTAAACAGGCATGTTTTAACTGATATTTTCACCTAACTATAACATTGCTTTTGCTTTTGTTTTTTTTCAAGGCTTTTTTTTAATGTAAAGTAACATATTATTACAATTCGTAACTATAACGACACTTTAACTTTTTATTGTTACAATTCCTAACTATAACAACGCTTTAACTTTTTTAAGTGAATTTCTTTTTTCCATGCTTTATTTATTGCCACAGGTAGTGACATATTTGGAAAATATGCAGATTTAGCCATCGCACATAACAGGCACAGTTGGTATCATCATTAGTTGCTTTAAGTCTTGTTGATGCAAGGCACAGTGAAGAAGAGACAGTGAAGGTCTGGGAGGAGGAAGGGGCACTGCCTTGGTGGAGGATGTATGGGGAGGGAACAGTGGGACGCTCCGGAAAAGTCAGAGTCAGTTGTTGAGGACATTGCTTCTATTCTGGAGTGTTTGAGGATGGATGGTCTGCCTGTGATCCTCTATATTGTTTGCCTGTTCTCATGTAGGTCCGGAACAGGGACCAAGTTTTGTCAAATTTGTACATTGTGTCTCTCATTAGGACAGTTAGTTTCATGGTTGCATAGATCAACCAGATCTTGACCCATCATACATGTAGTGGCAGTCACATCTTGTTTCCAAAGCTGTGCCATCATAAACCGGGTAGCCAGGGTGAGGTGTGTTGCCAATGTATCCAAGGGCGTTGTAAGAGATATATGGAGTGATCTCCTAGAGCCCCCCGCAAAAGAAGCAGCAGATCTGCAGGGAGATTAATCTTCATAATGGAGCCCACTGTCTGTATTCACTCGTCCCACGTACAAGTAGGCCTTGGGGCATGTCCACCACATGTGTATAAATTCCCTTTCTCCCCAAAGCCCCTCCAGCATGAGTTTTCTTTGTGTTAGACATATATTGAAGAATTAGCAGCCCTGGGCTGTACTGCCTCCTAGGTGATGTCAGGGATATCTTGGTCCAGGTCCCTATTCCATGCAAAAGTGTATGTGGGGACCAGTTCTACATATGTATGATTTATCATGGAGTGCAGAAGGAAAGTTCCCTTCTTCCAAGTGCTATCTAAGAAAATAGATTCACGCTAACCTTTCTCTCTATTGTCCTTTGTGTGGTAGACCCTATGTCCCGCCCAGTGCAGCAGCTGGGTCAATTGGAACTCAGCGCGCAGTCGGAGATGAAACCGGTCTTTGCATGTTTCTTCATCTAGATACATCCCATCAGTCAGTCAGTCAATAATCTTTATTCAGATTGATTTAAAATCCATAAAAGCATGCAATCAAGGAACAGTATACATCAAGACGTAAAAGAGTAGCGTCATCTTAAAGAAAAATAAAATGTACTTTATCAATTTACAGTGATTCTGAAACAGCTTTTTTGAAAGGAATATACAGAAACACTAAAATATTAAAATTTATGTTAGACCGAACACATTTAATAACACACTAACAGCCAATAGGCACAGTTAAAAAAGCAGTCATAAAATCCATCTAAAGGACTATAAATAGGATATAAATATTATAAAGACATCAAAAGTGGATCATCCGCAACCCTTCAGTGGCATGAGTGCCTTTTTCTCTCAGTCTAAGTGCGCCTGACAAAAAGCTGGTCACATTACAACAGACTACAGGTGATTGCAACATTTGTAAATAGAGCAAGACAGGTTTTACCTTCCAAAAACCTTTCCCTCTAAGCAATGGTAAGATGTCTCAGAGTAACATATACAAACTCGAAAAGAGAGGCCACTTACCCAGCCAACACATTTCTCTTGGTCCTTCTTTGTGGTACTCAAGATCCTCTCTCATCAAAGATAACCCCTAAAAATGGGAAGGTAGAACGTCTTGTCACCTTCTGACCCACCCCAAACTTATCTTATGAGGCTTATTTGAATTCCCGATCATCATAGTGTGAGACTTAGAATAGTTTACGTCCATCTCAAGACATGCCATGAACTCAATAAATGAGTCAAAAAGTCTTTGAAGGCCCACCGCAGTTTTGGGTAGAAGAATCATGTCATCTGCATATACAAGTGCTGGAATAAACAGCAATCCAACCCGTGGAATATCCTTAGTGGCTGTACACAAAACCTGGCTCAGATTGTTGATATACAAAGTAAACGGTAGTGGAGCCAAGATACAACTCTGCCTCACCCTTTTATGTACTTTTATTGACGCTGTTAGGGACCCTTCATGATTAAGTCTGATTATGGCCATTAGAGCCTGGTGAAGATCAGGTAGGAACCTAACAATGCTATGGTCCAGGCCCATATCAATTAACATCGACCACAATTTAGATCTGTTAACTCGGTAAAAGGCAGATGACAAATCCATAAAGGCTAGGTGTATCTGCTCTCTTTTTGCCACTGTGTATTTTCCAACTACCAAGTGCAGGTTAAGGCATCGATCAAGTGTCCTTCTCCATAAAACTAGCTGCAACGTACTCTCTGGGTGTACTCAAAGGTTCAGTAGACACAGTCACCTTGGGTTTGCCATAAATCCCTGAAAAATGCTTTACCCATGCATCTGCTGGTATTGTACAGTCTACTACTCTGCTTGCTTCACCTAAGAAAAATGGATGGTTCATAATCTCCCAAAATGTAACACTATTGCTTAAGATAAGAGGGTTTGCCAAGTCCTCCCAAGCTTTTTCCCTAATTTCTTTCTTAAGGGCTAGCATAGCAATCTTATAATCCTTCCGTCTCCTGGCTAATTCTGCCCTATCTCTGGGGGTTTCCTTTAGAGCCACTTTCAGGTTATTGAGGGCCTTAGAGCAATTGAAATCAAACCATCTCTGACCATGTTGACCATGACTACCTGTGGCTCTAAGGTTGCTATTAATTTGCTTAAAAATTCTTCCAAAAGCATGCGGAAGCAGTTCATTATTCCCAAAGTCACTCAAGCACAGTTGGCAATCAGTGTTACACATATCGTGGAGGGAATTAAGGAAGGAGTCTTGAGGTACCTCAATTTAACCTATACTCCTGATCATGTGAGGTAATCTCTTTACTAGTAAAGTCAATAATTGTCATCATGACAGTTTGGCTTCCTCAATCCATAAAAAGGACTAGTGGATTATGGTCACTAAATACAGACCATTGTACTTCAAAACGATACACAAACTGAACCAAGTAGGCCGAAACAAACACATAATCAATAATCGTATTGGCCCCTCTTCCCTTAAAATTTGGAACAATAGGCCCTTCCATGCCCTTTGCGGTGCAGATACAAATCTGCCAGAACAAAATCCCAAAAACTACCCTCAGCAGAAGGCTCAAAATGATTACTGTGTACGAAACCTATCTCCAAGGTACGTTCAGTACCATAACAAATAAGGGGACTCAGATGTAAATTAAAATCACCTAATCACCCAATAAAACAAAGGAATAGGGAGATTTATACTTCCCCTTGAACGTCTATAAAACAGAACATAGGGTACCTAAATGTTCAGTGGGGAATTTCCGATCATGCAAGTTATAAACATTTAACAACATAATACTCAAAAGAACCTCAAAATCTAATTTGACTGTCAGCAAATTGCTCGTATTGAGCTAAATCTGCTCTATACCCAGGGAAACCAATAAAAGCAAACCACCCATAGCTCTGCATAACTGTGAAGGCTCTGCTATTACAGAGAAAGAGGTATATCCAGCTAAACAAAAGTGATGCTCTAATTCCCAGGTCTCTTGCAATCCTACAACATCAAATTCTCAAATTTTATCTAGCCAAAATAATTATATCTTTTACCATTCAGCTCAGTAATGTTCCAACTGTAAATTTTAAGAATAGGTAATCTCTTATTCTGAATGTCAATAAAGGACTTAATCAAGTTCTGAGTGGGCACCTCGAATCTTCTCTGAGTCAGTCGTTGCATTCCAGATCCCCCAAAGGCTGAACTCTATTTGTCAGCTCCAGTGGTGCTATAAAACCCCTGTTATAAGAGTCTAATCTCCCCCTACTATGGGGAAGCGCATGTCTATGATTCCCGATTTTGAACCGAGGCAGGAAGATAAAAAAAACCTAATTAGAGGATTTGAATGTCTTGCACACCTATCATCAACAGCTCCTTCGAGTCCGCCACCCTCCCGGAGAGCTGGAAACAAGCCAAGATCAACGCCCTCCTCAAAAAACCCAAGGCGGACCCAAAGGACCTCAAGAACATCCGGCCTTTCTCCCGGCTCCCCTTCCCGCAAAAGGCATAGAAAAGGCCATCAACAGACAACTAACCTGCTTCCTACAGGAGAACCGCACCCTGGACCCTTCCCAATCCAGATTCCGCAGCAACCACAGCACCGAACACGCCCTCATCGCCGCCACCGACGACATCAGAACCATACTGGACAGCAGCAAAACCGCGCCCTCATCCTCCTGGACCTCTAGGCCGTGTTCGACAACGTCTACCACCACACCCTACGCTCACACCTCAGCAATGCTGGAATCAGCAACAGAGCCCTGTACTGGGTCACCTCCTTTCTCACTGGCAGAACCCAGAGAGTCCGCCTCCCCGATTCCGCTCGGAGGCCGCCGAAATCATCTGCAGCATACCCCAGGGTTCGTCCCTCAGCCCGACTCTCTTCAACATGGCCCCGCTCGCTAACATCGCTTGATCCCACAACCTCAACATCATCTCATATGCCAACGACACCCAGCTGATCCTCTCCTTCACCAAGGACTCCGCCAAGACCTACCTCCACGAAGGAATGAAGGCCATCACCAAATGGATGAAGAGCAGCTGCCACAAACTCAATTCGGGCAAGACGGTAATCCTTATCTTCGGCTCCACCCCCTCCGCATGGGATGACTCCTTGTGGCCTGCCACTCTCGGAACCGCTCCGACTCCCACCGACCACGCACGCAACCTAGGATTCATCTTGGACCCCTCACTATCCATGACCCAGCAAGTCAATGCCATCTCCTCCTCCTGCTTCAGCACCCTCCGCATGCTCCGAAACAGTCACCCAAGCCCTCATAAGCAGCAAACTGGACTATGGCAATTCCCTCTATGCAGGAACCACGGTCAAACTCCAGAAGAGGCTGCAACGCATCCAGAACGCCTCCGCACACCTCATCCTGAACATCCCCCCACTGCCACATCACAGACCACCTGAAAGACCTGCACTGGCTCCCAGTCAACAAGAGAATCACCTTCAAACTCCTCACCCACGCTCACAAAGCACTGCACAACACCGGACCAGAATACCTGAACAAATGACTCTCCTTCTACACCCGACCCGGCATCTCCGCTCCGTTGACCTCGCCCTTGCAACCATCCCACGCGTCCACAGAACTACAACCAGCGGTATATCATTTTCACACCTCGCCGCCAAAATGTGGTACACTCTTCCCACCCACCTGCACCAGACCAAAGACCTCCTTACCTTCAGGAAACTTCTCAAGACCTGGCTGTTCGAGCAGTAGCAGCACCTCCCCCCCCCCCTCAGTGTCTTGAGACCCTCACGGGTGAGTAGTGCGCTTTACAAATCCCCCTGATTGATTGATTGATTCGTAGTATTGCGAAAGATCGGTCGTCTGACTATATCTGACTGCCTAAAATTCTGCAAGATGCAATCTCCTTCGAATAATTTTTAACCGTGGCCTAGCCAACCCACTCATCTTGCCATGATAATATTATCACAATCGTGACCAGGTACACCTTCTTAGAAAATACATTTTTAGCTTTCTGAATGGGTTCACACATGGATTCCTCTACCCCTGAAGTCAAGGGAGGGACGTCCGCAAAAATAGCCACAAAAGGGGTAGAGTCCGGTGGGAGATAAAGCCTGGTAGCTACGGCCCAGAGTTGCCCACAGGCGTGGCCTGGGAGCCCCGATCATACAACTGCTTTTCTCAGTAACTGGTGTAGGTACCACAGCTGGCTCCTGCTGAAGTGGGGTGGTCAAAGGACGTTCCTCACCCTGGCCTCCTCCTGTTTTCCCATGTTTGGTAGCAGTGTTATTCCCTTTATGAGTAGGTTGTGTCATACGCATGAGGTCTATAACAAGAATTGGGAGACTCTAACTGCCCCCTGGCCATTCAAGTGCCTTTTCCCAGCCGCAGGGATGGACTGATTTAAAATGTCAAATTGTATTACCTCCCTTCTAGGTGGCAGACAAAGTGACTGGTGTGTAGACTCCAGGCGTGACTCAGTCAAATCCAAGTGAGATCTAATGGGACATAATTGGGCCTCTATGATCGACTACAGATACTTAAATATTTCCTCCCGATCGGTATTCCCATGGGTGAGGGGAGCCATCTCCTTTCTGTGTCTGGCTGTAGCCGGCTGCGTTTTTGTCCCACTGCAGCGAATCCCTCATGTCTTCAGCTTAGAGGTCGGTTCGACAATCAATCAATCATTGATTTTTAAAGCATTGCTAATCACCCGTAGGGTGATTCCTTCCCTGGCATTGATAGGGGTCTCCCTCACCTGGAGAAGTGTGGCTCAATGGTTAGAGCGGCAGACCCTGATGCAGAGGTCTGGCCTGGGACCACGGTTCAATTCCTGCCTCGACAGGTCTTGGGCTCAATTCCCTCAGACCTGATAACTCTCACCTCGGTACCAATCTAATCATGGGTCCCATTCTGTAACTCTGGCCAATAGCTTGCTTAATCTCCACAACGGCCCCAACAGCGCTGGGATGCCTGGCTTCACCTTGGGGGTGCCCAGGAGTGGGCACTTCACAGGGAAAGCCAGGAAGGGTTCCACAGCGGTATGCATACAGCGCCAAGATGCCCACTGGGTAAAAGTGTGCTATACAAGTACGAAGTTTACAAGTTTACCCCCCACCCCCGAGTCCTTCCCCAACACCCCCCACCCCCCTGCCACCTCCCCAAGGGTGGCAGGACCCCCCTCCCCACACCTACCCCCAACATCACTATACAGACTCACACCCGACACGCACGCAGACACCACCAACACACATACCCGCACACACACCAACAAACATGCCAACAGTCATACACGCACACCCACATTCAGACATACACGCACACATCCATACAGACATACATACAGACAGACACGCACACATTTCCAAACACACTACACCCCTGCATGCATACACGCACTCACACACCCCCTCTACATACTCACACGCACACCCCCATGCACGCACACAACACACAACACCCCCTGCCCCCTTCCCCTAACGGACGATCAACTTACCTGGTCCGTTGATCCTCCGGGAGGGGACGGGATCCATGGGGGCTGCTCTGCCGCCAGCACCCCATCAACAGAACACCGCCACGCCGAATCATGGGACGTGATTCGGTGGGCGGTGTTCTGTTGACGGGGCGGTGGAGGTGGCTCAACCTCCACTTCCCTGCCGACCAACAGTATGGCTGCTGGCGGCTCTCCATCCGGAAAAGGACGGAGGGCTGCTAGAAGTCATAATTCACCAGGCGGAAAACCGCCAGCACTGGCGGTCTTCAGCACGGCGGTCCCTCAGCAGTCTTGTGAAAAGACCGCCGAGGTTGAAATGACCACCTATGTTTATCCGTGTTGTTTGATGATCTTAGCTAGCAGGGCCATGTAGATGTTGAGAAGCGTTGGGCTGAGTGATGATCCTTGGGGCACTCCACAGCATGGGTCTTTGGGTTTTGCCATGAATGACGGTAGTCTGAAACTCTGTGTTCTTCTGGTGAGGATTGACCTGATCCATTCCAGTGCTTTAACTCGGTTGCCGGCATCATGTAGTCTGGCGCAGAGGGTGGAGTGGGAGACAGTGTCAAACGCACCGGAGAGGTTGAGGAGGATGAGTGCAGCCATAACTCTGTGGTCCAGTATGGAGCATTTGTTGTTGATGGCTGCTAGGAGTGCTGTTTTCGCTGCCATGGTTGCTTCTGAATCAGGATTGGGATGGGTCTAGGATTTGGTGTGTCTCGAGGAAATCGGTGGGCTGCTGGTTGATGGCCTTTTCCGTTACTTTGGCTGGGAAAGGAAGCAGAGAGATGGGTCTGTGGTTTTTTAGCTCCTTTGGGTTGGCAGTGGGTTTCTTGAGCAGCGGGTTGATCTTGACGTGCTTCTGGTCGGATTGGAAGGTGACAGTCTTGAAGGATCAGTTGCTATTTCAGCTGCACAAAGGTGCTATGGTGGCGCCAGGCAGGTTGAAGATGTGATGAGGGCATGGATCCGACAGTGTTCCCGCGTGGATGGAGTTCATGAGTCTTTGGGTGTTCTCTTTGGTGATGGGGTCCAGGAGTTCAGGATGTGGTGTGGTGTGGTGCTGGGTCCGTGATGGTGATTGTGGGTGGTGCAGGCGGGTTTTGGTTCTTGAAGCCTCTGTAAATGTACTGGATTTTGTGGTGGAAAAATGTGGCAAGGTCGTCGCAAAGGTCTGTGGAGGAAGGGATGGATGAGGTGTCTGTCCCGGGGTTTGTGAACTCATTGACGATGGTAAAGATCTCTTTGGTGTTGTGAGCGCTAGTGCTGAGGTGTTTTTAAATGGCGGCTTTTTTGGAGGCTCTGATGTTCTGGTGGTGCATGGTGACTGCGTTCTTGTAGGCTATGCGGTCTTCAGCTGATTTACTGTTCCTCCATTTCCGTTCCAGTCGTCTGCGGGAGCGTTTGGATTCATTTAGGTCTGCTGTAAACCATTTAGGTGTTTTGCTATGTCAGTTTCCTGCTTGTTTCCTTAGGGGGGCTATGTTGTTGGCGCATTCTGATAACCAGCGGTGTAGACTGCGTGTGGCTTCATTAGCGGCTGCTGCGTCCGGTGGGGGGGATTGGCTGAGAGCGATGGTGAGTTGTGCTTCTGTAACTTTGCCCCAGCATCTGCTGAGGGGGTGGGAAGCATAGTGGGGCACAGTGTTCTCGATGAAGGTAAAGTGGATGCACTTGTGTTTGGTACAGGTGGAAGTTGAGGTCGCCTAGTCGGATGTAGTCGGAGAAGGTGAGCACTTGAGGGGCGACAAGGTTGGCAATGTCTTCGCAGAATTTAGTGCAGGATCCGGGTGGCCTATAGATGAGTGTGCCATCGAGGGAGGAGTTGGGGTTGGTCTGAATCTGGAAATGTAAGTGTTCATGGGTTGGCTGAGACTGTGACTCGTTGGTGGTTGTCAGTTGGAGGGTGTTCTTGTAGACTATGGCAATATCTCCTCCAGGCCGGTTGCCTCTGTCCTTGTGGATGATTTTGTACTTGTCCAGGATGGCCGTAGTGATTACTGGGACCAAGGTGGGGGTGATCCATGCCTCTGTGAAGAAGGCAACGTCTGGGGCAGTCGAGTCGAGGAGGTCCCAGATTACTGTGAGCTTCATGAGGGAGAGTGTGTTGAGTGGTATGCACGTGAGGTGGTCATCTGCGCTTGGTCTGGGATCGAGTGGTGGTCCTTGGAGGGTGTGAGAGAATGTGTGACATGAAAAAGGTTCATGAGTGTTCCTGGGGTAGGCTAGATGGCAGGCTGAGTATCTTACTGGGCTGAGGGCGTGTAGTGTGTTGGAGTCGAACCAGAGGATGGAGCAAGGACCAGGGTCCGTGGTGCTGGGTGTGGTCCAGCTGTGGCGGGTGCAGACAGGCTTGTCTTTGCCACGCCAGCGGCGCAGCCACTCAGCAGCTGCCATTAAAACGGGGAGGGAGGCGGGGGTCAGGTCAGCTGGGAGGCATGAAAAGTGCTTCGCAGGGAGGAAGGGGGCGAGGCCGCAAGGGCAGCAGCGGCACAAGAAAAACACGGGGAGGGTGAAGGGAGAGAGAAAGAGACAAGAAGGAAAGATAATTAAAATGGAATAAAAGACAGAAAAATTAAACAGAAGTAAATCAGAAGTAAAAGCAGGAGTAAAGAGAGAGAGAGAAGATAATAACATGCAGATGGCCACTAGGCCACCAGGGATGAGGCAGGTTTTCGACAGGAGATACAACACTCTCTATCTTTGAGAATGTCAAAGAAGGACTCTGCTGACTTCAGAGGTGACAGTTTCATGCACTGGCATTAGGCTGTTGGGGGGCTAATAGAACTCCATTTACTCTGGTGGGGTCCACTTCTGTCTGGCTACCCATATCAGCACAAGTTAGACCGGAACAGTCGCCCCTTCCCCAAGCTATCCGCATGCCCCAGTGATAACCTGCATTCAGCCAAGTCATTTTCATTAGTCATCACCCCAATTACTTGTTCAAACATGGTATGGATTCTGGTGGGCTTACGTGGCACAGCAAGACCTCCAACCACTTTGCACTTGCCCATGATGCAAGTTCAAAGCAGAGGAAGAAAATAAAAAAATCCTCACCAGTTCCTCACCGTGCAGAGTTGGGGCCGGTTATTCTGTGTCAGAGGGGGGCCAGCCCAGCTTAGCCCAGCCTCGTCCAGCCACCGACAGGCGCACACAGGCCTGCTCTTGGTCCGGTCTTCACCCGGGCCCCCAACTAGGCGTGACCCGCACGCATCCTGTGCAGCGTAGAATAAGCAGCTATAAAGTAGCGCTGGTCTGGGGCGGATTGGAAGCTCCCGTCTCCTAGCCCTTTAGGCACTCTGGGGCATGTGGTCCTCTCCTCTTGTGTCCTATGTAGCAGGGAATAATCAGCTGTAAGGTAGCAGTTGACTGGCTCGGATTGCAAGCTCCCGCCTCCTCAGCCCATCAGGCACTCTGGGGCATGTGGTCATCTCCTCGCATGTCCCGCACAGAGGGGGAACAATCAGCTGTGAAGTGGTGCCCGACTGGCGCGGATTGGAAGCTCCCGCCTCCTTGGCCCCTCAGGCACTCTGAGCACGTGGTTATCTCCTCAGATGCCCGCACCATGGGGAACAATCGGCCATGAAGTAGTGCCCGACTGGTGCGGATTGGAAGCTTCTGCCTCCTCAGCCCCTCAGGCACTATGGGGCATGTGGTCCTCTCCTCACATGTCCCATCTTGGTAACAGTCCCTTAGGCATATCGGGGACTCATCAGTCCCACGGGTCCAGAGTGAGAATTTCTGATCAGTCAAACCCGGGGGGAAATTAGGGTTATGGGTGGTCAGTGTCTTCGAGGATGGGTACGAGGTAGTATTCCATTTGTGGTATACTGTCCCCCAGTGTGTAAGAAGTATGTCTGTTAAACTGCGGAGGGACTTGTCGGTTGGTCTGTTTTTCCACAGAAGCCATAGTAAGCAGGGCAGGGGAGTACAGCAGTGCGTTGTTCTACTTGTATACTTACAGTGGTGACTGGTGTTTGGTGCTTATCTAGCGCTGGTCGCAGGTGAGCTGCTTGGATGTCCCCAGCCATGTTGGGGAGTCCCAGGGTATTATTGTGTCCGGGTTGTTGGTCCCCATAGTTTTCATAATATTGTTAGTTTCTATAAGTATAGAGCATTTCTTTTATGTCTCTGTCATCAGAATTTGTTCAAGGTCCCCTCTCACATTACGCAGCTCTTTGTAAACCCTCCAAGGGGCAGTCAAATGTGTGGTGGGTTTTGAGGTGTGGAGCTCAAGATACATTTTTGTTCTGGGTGGCTGTTGTACTTAAAACAATCTTCAAGGCAGCATAGGCGAACAAAGTACTTTTATTCCCAAAGAAATGGCTACGTGCGGCATCCCCTCACAAGCCAGTCGGGTAACTGACTTGTAAACGAACGCCACGACAGCTGACACTCTCAATTCCACATTCCAATCCATAAAAGTCAAATTACAACACATCTTTCCCCTTTTAAACAAAACAAAAAACAAACAAATAAAAAAAAAAATAAGAGCAGAGAAAACATAGTTTGAACATCAAAAAACGTAAATACTTTGGAAACAATTTAGATTTCAACAGCATTACATCACATAGACTTTCAAATAGGCAGGAGTTCTCTGAGTTCTCCTCAATTGTGAGAACCCCTCATCTTCTCTCGGGTTCATTCCACCATTTGTCTCCGCATTAATTCTATCAACATTATCATGGGTCAAGGACTCGTCATCCATCAACATATAACTACTGCAACCAGCTTCCTCATTACTACTCTTGGTATCTGCACCACTATACTTCTCTCCAACCTGTACAGCATCAGCACCACCATACTTAGCCACCTTCCTCAAATTCCACTTCTCTCCATTCTCCAGAATCACAAAAAAACAATGCACCTCCCTCACTTTGAATGGACCACGAAATTTTCTTCATTTACCTGCTCTGATCTTAATCTTCATCCAATCACCTTTACGAATGCTGTTGACACCACGCAAACTTGACTACCCACTATTACTCTCCTCCAACTTCTTTTCAACGTTACCACTCCTACCACCCAACCGCCCCCAAACGAACAATTATCCAATACAGTCCTCATCCACACCGGAAACATTCTCGTCCCCGCCTTTCTTCCTCTCATCAATTCAAAAGGAATCTCACCCGTGACACTATTCCTTGTTGTACGATATGCCCAAACCATGTCTGACACCATTGATTCAACATTTTTACCATTTACCAATGCCATTTGAATCGCCCCCTTCACCAAACGACTAGCCCTCTCTACAATGCCATTGGCCCGGGGATTATACAAATTTGATGCATAAGTGTTTAATCCCAGAACTTTCCAAGAAATTTTTCATTTCTGTTGAGACCAACTGAGTACCATCATCCGTGAGAATCCTGTAAGGATAACCTTCTTCTCTAAAAATCAAGTCTAAAACCTTTATTGTAGACCTTGTGCTGATATCTCTCATAAATTTCACCACCATCCATTTAGAATGAACATCCACCATAACCATGGCAAACTTTAATGGAATACTCAAATGCGCCAACGGTCCTATAAAATCAACACACACACTATGCCACACCAAACCCGGATTCTCTATAACACCACCACAAGCTTGACTACCAATCCTTAACCTCTTTTCACTGTTTTTACCCATGAAGCACTTCTCCACCCATTCTTCCACATCACCAAGCATGCCTGGCCACCAACTATTTTCTCTCAATCGCTTTTTAGTCAATGTTTGTCCCAAATGTCCTTCATGTGTCAACCTAAACAGATCTAACCGCAAACACGAAGGGGGAATAAACTTGTCCCCTCTCATCAACACCTCATCTTCACACAACGACAATTCATCCAATACCTTTAAATACAGACGTGTAGCCGAATTCACACAATTCTCTCTCTTAGCACCACACTTTCCCAAATCAACAACCTCACTTAGAACAGCATCATCTCTCAAACTTGACAACCATTTGTACTTTGGAATAGCACCTCGCATATACCCATAAACATTTTCAACAGTTGCTACCACCTCCCTCACTTTCCAAATTCGTTACACCCATTTCCTGAATGGGCAAACGAGACAACCAATCCGCCTGCACATTACGCCAACCTGAAATGTGTTCCACCACATACATGTATTCTTGAGGACGTGAGGCGAAACTAGCTAGCCTTGCAGATCCTTTCCCAGCACCAGCTGGTGCTAGCAACTTAACCAATGGCTTATGATCGGTGGGCAGAATAATTGTCATACCTTAAATAAAGGTGCGAAAGTATTCTAACACCCAAGCAGCAGCCAAAGCCTCTCTCTCGATAACTGAATAGTTCCTTTCACTAGGGGTAAGAGTTCTCGAAGCAAATGCCACTGTTCTATCTCCTCCAGTATGATGCTGAGATAACACAGCACCTACCCCCACAGTACTTGCATCCACAGTGATAACAGATTTATGGTTCACATCAAATGGTATCAACACCCCAGCATTTTACAATTCTTCCTTGATAGCATTGAAAAATAGTGCTTGTTCATCACCCCAAACAAAGCTACTGTTTTTTTTAGTAACTTTCTTAAATCATCAGTTTTGTCAGCAAAATTCTGAATCAACTTTGAATAGTATTCTATCAGACCCATAAATTATCTCAACTGATCCTTGCTACTTGGTGTAGGAGCATCTTTGATGGCTCTTAATAAATCTTTTTTTGGTCTCACACCCTCCTTAGACAGCGTATGCCCCAAATATTCGACCTCTTCCACCAAGAATTTACACTTTTCTCTCCTGAAAGTCAATCCTGCCATCTTGAGCCTATCAAACACTTGTTTCAATGCAACATTATGTCTTTGAATGGTTTCACCAAATACAAGAGTATCGTCTTGGAAGAAAATGACTTTGTCCATACCTTTGAAAACAAATTACATCATTCTCTGAAACACACTTGCAGCTGACGATAACCCAAAAGGCATTCTGTTAAATTGAAAAGTGCCCTCCGACGTTATGAAGGCTGTAAGTTTTTTTAATCCTGATGTAATTTAATCTGATGGTATGCACTTTTCAAGTCAAGTTTACTGAAATAACACCACACCTTCAACAACAACATTTACTTGATATTCGGTAGGGGAAAGGTCTCCACCACTATATTGTGATTCACACTGCGTAAATCAACACAAAATCTCCAGCTCCCATCTGCTTTTTTTTGTAATGACGACCGGCGAAATCCACTCAGAGCTCTCTGCAGGCTCAATAATGCCCTTGGAACCATGTCTTCAATTAGATGCTTTACCTCACTTCTCACCATTATAGGAACTTTTCTTAAAGCATGCTGCACAGGGACCGCATTTTCCTTTAGCACAATTTTGTGCACATAACCTTTTAATATTCCAACATTTTCCGAAAAAACATTGCTTGCCGCATCAATAATGTCATCAACGGACAAATCCTCCACAACCATAACTTGAGAAGGGGTTCTTCGGTTGATCACAATATGAAGATCAAACTGGTGTTGCCACCCCAGGATGGGAGGTCCAGATTCAGCAACGTATACTTTGCCTTTTACAGATCTGTCTTGAAAGGATATGTTTGCTACCATTTATTCAATGATATCAATTTGCTCCCCTTGGTAACCACCAGGATTTATGTCCTTAGACAACAATGTAGCATCGGGCCATTCCCGACTAACCATACTCTTAGGCACAATAGTATAGAGTGATCCTGAGTCCACCATAGGTTAAACCACTCTTTCATCAATGATGAACTTCGCTTTGGGTCTGGTACATCTCCCCATGTCAATGTGTGAACCTCCTATACACAAAATTCTGTCTTCACCAGACTCCTCTTGAACATCCAGATTGAACTGATCCTGTATCATCGCAACTTTGCTTGATGAAGCTTTACATACTTTTGCAAAATGACCTTTGCGACCACATGTTCTGCAATCTTTTCCCCAAGCGTTACAACCCTTGAAATCTGCATTGTGTGTAATACTGCCACACCTGAAGCACACCTTAGAATTGAACCTGTTGTTGTGCTCTGATTTGTCACGATTACTAGAGTATCCACCCTTGAGTGGTTCTTTTTTTCTTTTTAACAAACATGACCTTGTTGTTACACACATCTTTCTTTCCCAACTCTTTCATGTAAAACTCTGATTGCTCTACTACTTTCGCAATTTCAATTGCATCTTTAAGAGAAGGATTCTTTATTACCCATAAACCTTCCTATATTTTCTTGCACTGAACAATTAACTGGTCCCTTATCATTTCGTCAGTCATGCTTCCAAACTAACATTTAGTGGAGAGTTGCCTCAACCGCGAGACAAAGTCATCAATAGACTCATCCATTTTCTGAGGTTGTGTATAGAATTTATATCTACACATAACAACACTAGTCTCCTTTGAAAACCTTTTTTTCAGTCTGAGGTTTGCATCCAGAAACACATCCTCAACATGTGTACCATCCTCATTGATAAACTTCGGTAAATACTTGAACACATGTTGACCTTCTTTGCCGAGAACACTCATTAAAATTGTTTTTTTTCCTTGTAGGTCTGAAACCTTGGCCATCCAATGCCTCCAAATAATTTTCAAACATATCAATCCATTCTTCCCACTCTATATCAGGTGAGCCTACATCTTGCAAAAACATTGGTGGTGCAATAATATCTGAATTGTTCATCTTGAAATTTATGTAACAAATTGTAGTAATATTGCTATCCATAAAAATATTTATTCCCTTGTAGATAAATCTTGCACTCATTAACTTTACACTTTGTGCACACGAGTCCTCTTTCTATGTTATTGCACAGTTGAATTGGCAGGAAATGTAGTCCCTCCTCACTTTCAGTGCTTCCAGATATGAGCTCGCGAGGAGACAGGGATCTCCCAAAGATACACTGGTAAGTGCCACCAATAATTGTACTAGATGCGCCAGACAAAAATTGTACTAGATGCGGCCTCTCAGCAGGCACATAAATGTCTTTCCACTAAAGACATCGCGCACCGTATAAACAAACAGTACACACGCTTGTTGAAGCGCGTTTAAACAAAGCAGAGTTTGTGCGCGCAATGGAACGCTCGAAACACTGTAAAAAACAGCACGTCTCACTTTCAAACACAAATCGGTCAAAGAATCAGCAAGAGCACAGTTTTAGGTTTCTCCCGAGTAATGCAACTGAGTATCCATTTGCTGGCATAGCTTGAGTGCCCTGTGCTTTGACCTGTTGGTCCATGGGGTCATCCACTCTGCAACACAGGCCCCAGCTGAGGCACCATAAGATGAGCAATGGGTATAAGGCACAGTTGAGAAGGAGTTTGCAAGGCTTTCCCGGACGTTTTGGCAGAATATAGTTTGCCCTTTTTGGTGAAACAGAGCCTGAGGAGCTAGCCTCAGATATAGGGTATTTTCTTGCTGCAAGTGTGTTGTTGTCTCCCTGAAGTTGTGGGGACGTGCTAGAGTCAGTGGAGAAACATCTTGGAAAATAAATAGCTAATCCCCCTTAAAGCGGATTGAGACTTGGGTCTAAAAGCTGCCATGATGGACTCTTAAACATTGAAGAAGTGAACTTGCATCAGAACATCTGGGATTAAGTTCTATTTTTGTTGGCAAGCAGAATAAACCCTGTGTGTATGTTTGAGCTGAATTTCCACATCAGATGGCAGGTGAAGCAACTGGTGGAAAAGGTCCTGGACATGGGATTCCAAAGCGGTTGCAGGGACATATTTGTAGAGGCCTCTGATTCTTATGTTGTTCCATCTGGATTGGTTCTTGTAGTCTTCCATTTTCTCCTCAAGCCAGTACTGTCTAGGAGTATATCGCATCCATCATTAATGTGAGCCAGCTCTGCCTGAGCATTTTTTAGTTGATCTAGGCTGTTTTCAACTTTATGAAGGGAGTGATCCAGATCAGTGATTGCTTTTTCAAAATTCTGGCATAGAGGGGACATATCTTTCTTAAATTCAGACAGTAAAAGCCGGATGTCCGCTTTGTTGAGGGTTGTTGCAAGTCTGGCTGTTCGGGCAAGGAGGCGTCTTGAAGGGACGAGGGAGAATCAGGTGGCGCCTCCCGGTCACTGTCGGTTCGCGATTGTTGGTGCAGTATCTCTCAGATGCAGGGAGGTTTAGTGGATTTGTTTTTTTTTTATGTCATGTTGGCTTTCCAGAGGCAGGAAATGAAGTTTTGCAAAAGGCTCAATAGCGTTGGGGAAGAACCGACAAAAACAGGAACTCCCAAGGCAGTCATCCCATCAATGCCCCCCATAGGAGGCCCTCAAGTGTTTGCAGGTTATCAACGGGGGCCTTAATGACAGACATTCATTCAGTGGGCCAAACACTACCCTCCGAAGCACACCGGTCTCAGAGGGCAAGGCAGCAAAAGAGTGAGGTATGGCGCTCCAAGCGCCAGCAAAAGACCCCTGTGGATCAACAGTAACTCAGCAGGTGGAGCACACCTTCCCAGGAGGTCACTGTCCCAGGGGCAGGGTTGACAAGGATGCAGTGGTATGAGGTTTTCAGGGGGTCCCAGGAAAGTCCCACAAGATTCAGACCACCCAAATGGAAGGGGCCACAAACCTCCCCCACCAGGAAAGGACAGCTAGGCGGTAAAGGTATATAGAAGAGAGGGTTCCGTGGGAGGCCTCTGAATGATGCTATTGTTCCAGGCAGTCCAGCACGAGGGGCAACCTCTGCCCAGGGGTGCCCAGCAGCCATGCTCTCACCTTGTGTTTTCGTAGGATGGGATGATCTGCTGCCCAGCCCAATAGCCCACAGCATTGCTCAACTCTGTCTGGGTCTCTGTCAGATTAGACCACCTAAGCCAGTTCTAAAGGACAGGGTCCTGAGCAGGAGCTACTGCAAACTGGCACCTGCCTCAATGCAGTCGCAGGCGGGGCAGGAGCTCCCATGGCCAACAGCAGTCTCACAGCCTCTGCTAGGCCGTAGTCACTCCTCTAGGGGTTGTGCCAGAGCCGACATGACCAAAGGTCCTGTTATTATGTCCCCTGCCTCTGGGAGCACAGCCCAGAGGGATAAGCTGTTCTCCCCACTCCACCACTGATGAGGCAGTCACTCCTCTGACATTGCTCCAGCATCCCAATACCTCCACCCACCATTTTGGATCTGGCCTGGAGACTAGTCAGGGGTTTCAGCTGGGCCCATTTCTGTCCGTAGACTTCGAGTCCTGACGGGTGGAATCCTCCATCTGTGGTAGGATTAATACTGCCAGCATGCTAGTTGTTTTGTGTGTCTCTAGCTCAAGGTCTGGAGCTCTGCAGGGAGACATGCTGCTTTGACCATGGTGTGACCATGCCCCCTTTCAGTGAATATCTATATTTTTTACAAGATAAAGTAAGATGTACAATACCATGCGCTAGGCCCTATGCCTAACCCCGCCCTCACACAGCTCGCTATGTCAATTAACAATATAAAGGGTGTCATTACAAGTAAGTGTTGGAAATGGGCCTTTTTGCAGGGTTATGCCCACATTTTTGATTTCTTCCTCCTATTTTTTTCTGAACTGTTTTTACTGGTTTTCGTACTCTGGCCACTTTACCACTGCCGACCAGTGCTCAAGTGCAAGAGCTCCCTGTGTAAATTGTGATTATGATTGGTTATCCCTGATCGGCATATTTGATTTACTATTAACCCCCTGGTAAAGTGAGCTAGAGGTACCCAGGGCCTGTAAATCAAATGCTACCAGTAGGCATGCAGCACTGATTGTGCCACCCACATGGTTAGCCCTGTAAGCATGTCTCAGACCTGCCACTGCAGTGCCTGTGTGGGCAGTTTGGGACTGCCAGTTTGACCTTCACCCAAACCTTCCCTTTTAATACATGTAAGTCACCACTAAGGTAGGCCCAAGGCAGCCCCATGGGCAGGGTGCACTGTATTTAAAAGGTAGGACATGCACTAGTGTGTTTTACATGTCCTGATAGTGAATTACTGCTAAATTCGTTTTTCAGTATTGTAAGTCCTATCTCTCCCACAGGGTAACATGGGGACTGCCTTGAAATATCTTTTAAGTGCATTTTCCAATTGGGAGCAGATAGAGATCTGGAGTTTGGGGTCTATGAGCTCAGAATTTAAAAATACATCTTTTGGTAAAGTTGTTTTTTAGATTGTCTGTTTGAAAATGGCACTTTTACAAAGTGGACATTTTCTTGCTTAACCATTCTGGGCCTCTGCTTGACTGCTGGATCCAAATCTGGGTCAGACTGACAGTTGGGCTGTTTGTGAATTCACTATAAACATTAACACAAAGTGAACTGAGGTGTGTCCTGTCCAGTCTTGATGAGCCTTCCTGAGATAGAGTGGTGGGACAAGTTGTCACTGAAACCTGGTTAGGGCTGTGCCTGTTCTCTCACAATGCTGGAGTGGGTCTGGAGCCAGGCCTGGGCAAGGCAGGATCTTGTGAACACCAGAGACTTTCCATTGACGTTTGCCTTCTTCTTAGGCAGCAATGAGTATAAGAATTGGACTGCTACCCCCACACTTTTTGGACACTTCTGGATCAAGAGGAACATCTGCCAAGGAGAAGAGTTGTGAATAGGAGTACTGCCCTTTTGCTGCGTGTGCTTTGCTGGGTTGGCCTGCAGTTGCTGCTTCTGCCTTAGAGAGGGCACACACTGGACTTTGCTGCGTATCCTGCTTGTGATGATTCTCCAAGGGCTTGGTCTGAACTTGCCCCATGTTAAGAAATCTCAGGGACATACCAAGACTTCATCTGCTAGCACCTGGGCACTCTTGCTGAGATCCCCTGATTTACTAAGCCGTGCCACATCCAGCCCCTGGGCCCCTGGAAAGAGAAGCTGGCAAAACCAGAGTGAAAACCCACACACCGGAGCCAAGCAGAAGAAAAATTGACTCAGTGCCTGCACCACAGTTGAAAAATCGACACAGCGCCAGTGAAATTGACGCCTCACCAGCTCAGGGCGGAATAATCACTGCTGTGTGTCTGGATTTTCCATGCATCTTTCCTGGGTGTCAAAATCTTCAACATCACTGCACAGACCCGAGACTGCTTGGCCGGAATGCAATGCATCCCTTCCGTGCGAGGAAAGAACAACACATTGCTTACCCGGCGGAGGAAGAATCAACGCACGGCCTCACTTTGCGAATCAACGCATCACTTTCTTTCCCAATGCATGCTCGCTCGTGTGGCTTTATTTTTTACGCCTACAAGGTATTTTGTGCTGAAACAATGCATCCATTGATTCTTATGGATTAAGACTCCTTGTACTTTAAACTTTGGTATCTTTACTTTTGTATGTTGGATGTTTGTCATTTTGGTCTTGTTTGATTTACATAAATATTGGCTGTCTTTCTAAACTGGCGTGGAGTCCCTTTCTAGAGTTTTCACTGTGTTACTGTGTGTGTTTGTACAAATACTTTACACATTGCCTCTGAGATGAGCCTGACTGCTTGTGCCAAGCTACCAAGTGGGTTAGCAGGGTTTATCTGAGCTGTGTATCTCCCTTACAATGACTAAAGTAAGGGTCCCTACTTGGACAGGGTGCAAACAGACTGCCAACTAGAGACCCCATTTCTAACAGTATGGCACACCTACTGGCTTTGTCAAAGGGTCAGAACACCAATATAAAATGATACAGGCCTATGGGCTTATTCAAGGGGTCAGTACATCAATATATATAAAGCAGATATATTGGTTTAATCAAAAAAGTCACCAATGACTATAATCAAATGTATATTTTACAAAATACGTTCAATAAAGAATTTAAACAAAAATGAAACGTCTTTGAGTCTTTTTTTTAACATTCTTCAGGCCACAAAATGCAGCCATATAACCAATAACAAGAGGTCTCTGCACTCCAGTGGAACAGCAAACAGCTCTATCTCGGAATTCTTTAAAACATATTGGTAAGCTCTCCTGTGGTCATGGATGACCCAAGAGATCTACTGTATTTTTTTCTTAACATTGGTGAGGGGCTGCTTTGTTCCCAGAACCCTCCACAACATTAAAAAGATGCTTGATGTCATCCCAGCCCTTTTTAGGGGCACCACTGGAATTCAAAATTATTTTTAAAAGGCCCTTGCATGGCATCATAAGGAACTCCTTGCACGGAGCAGTGAATAATAAATGAGAGGCTCCTTCCAATCATTTATTATTTTTTTTAAATTTCTTTGCAATGATTGTCCCAGTGCCCATCTGGGGCACTCACATGGGGCAAATGTTGGTGGCTGCAGGGGGAGCCCCAATGCCCTGGCAATTCTTTTCTTTGACAGTGGATGCCTCAGTGCCACCATCCACTAAATATGAATTTTGGCCCCAGTGGTTGGGGTCCCTGGCACCACTATGAATCTTTTCCAACTAAGAAGTTAATTCACCTCAGCACCTTCCTGGAAAGTTTTGTTGTGATGCGTCAACCGGGGCCTGAAGAAAAGGGGGATCCCATAAAGTAAAGTCCCTATGCATGTCCCATAGATTTCTTTAGACACGGCTACAGCAAAAACTGTTGAATAGAATTACAACAAATTAGGCAGCAAGCTAGAGTCTGGATTGCAGATTCCCTTTATGTGATTTGGTGTAAATACATTAGTAGTTTTTGCGAAATTAAGGGTCAAATATATAATTGTATATTCAGACGATTGGCCTCGCGAGAATCCTCTGGGAGCACAAATTTGAAAATGGAGGCCTGTGATTTGTCGAGAGGCCCATTTTCCCATGTGCCCTCACACTCTCCCAGGAGCACAAGGCTCCAGAGAGTCTCACAAGAGTAAGTGCTCTGATTGGGCAGCTGTTGAAATGTTAGAAATGAAATGGCAGCCCTTACTGATTACTGTGAAAAAATTGAGGTGCTGTGGAAATGAAATAAAAATCTATATAAGGGGGCAGCAGAAATGCATGCTCCCCCCCTAGATTTAGAGAGGAGATGTGTAAGGGATAGCTACTGTGATGAAAATAAATGTGTTTTTTTAACTCATTTATATAATCTCACAGGACTCTCGCAAGATTGTAAATAGTAAAAAGGGGTCAATGAGTTCTGAATACACTCCATCAGTTGGAATGTATACTTTGGTCATTGTTTTTGAAGGAAGTATGTAACTGTGATGAGAAGATGGTTAATTCCTATTTTCAAAACTATAGTATACACACTTGCTACTATATTTGCTACTATAGGAAGGAGTATTACTGGAGATGGTGTTTGTCAGAGTGCACTATTTATGCCCATTGGAGTTGTAAGAGTTGTGAGTAGCGTATAGTCTCTTCCCACTCGCTACTATGCACAACCATTATCAGAGAGAGGGGTTGTAGCAAGGAGGACAGTCCCTGGAGAAAGCACACTATGTACACCTATTATTCAAGAGTTAGATCTCAGCGAAGAGGCTAGTCTCTCTGCTTACACCGTACTATATACACCCGTCATCTGAGACTGGGTTGGGACAGAAAAGCAAGGTCCATGTTATGTTATGAAAATTTATAGAGCGCATAGCTACCCAAAGGCCTCCCAGCACTATACAGAAAATCCTTTGAATATACAGCTTTGGGACACAAACTAAAATAACCAAGTTTTTAATAGCCGCCAGAACGACAGTTCATTGCTGGTTTGACGTAGATTCAGTGGTAATGAATTCCACAGTCTAGCTCCAAGATACGATATTGATCTTCCTCCCCATTTTGCCTTTTTTACTAGGGGAATGACAGCTAGGGCCATGGAGGATGATCTAAGATGTCTGGTAGGTTTGTAAAAAGAAGCCAGGGTTCGCAGTATTGGTTGGCCTTTGTCACATAGCGCTCTATGAATGTAACATCAAGATTTACATTTTATCCAGTGCTCCAAAGGAAACCAGTGCAACGCTGATAAAGCTGATCTGGCCGATTCATGCCTGGGTAGACTGAAGAGAAGGCGGGCAGCAGTGTTTTGCACCACCTGCAATTTCTTCATAACATATTTTGGTGCACCAAGAAACAGGGTGTTCCCATAATCTAGACGAGAGATTATTAAGGCATGTATGATGAGCCTTTTTGCAATGAATGGAAGTATTTTGAAAATCCTTCTAAGAAGTCCGAGTATTCCAAAGGAGGAGGAGGATATTTTTTTCACTTGATGATCCATGGTCAAACATGGATCAAACCATACTCCCAGACTCTTAATGCTTTCTTTGGGCAATGGAAGATCTTCTAATGGTTGTAATACTGGGGAGATTAAGTTTGGTTTTGCCTGGTGACCCAGAAACATAACCTCTGTCTTGTCTCCGTTCAACTTAAGTCTACAGCTGGACATCCATTTGGAGACTGCCTGTAGATAAGGAATGAGCCGAGAATTGGTTGAGTTCTGAGCAGTAGAAAAGGATACCACAAGCTGGGTGTCATCTGCATATGACACTACAGAGAGTCCATAGGGCTCCAATACTTTTGCCAGAGGGGCCAAATAGATATTAAATAAGGTAGGGCTCAAAGAAGAGCCCTGTGGCACCCCCCACTTACTCTTAAAACAGCTTGAATAAAAGGAACGGTCCAAAACTTGAAATGATCTTGCTTCCAAGAATGAGGCAAACCATCTCAGGGCATTGCTTGAGACTCCACTTTCCCTCATTCTCTGGAGTAAAATATTGTGCTCCACTGAGTCAAAGGCGGCACTAAGATCGAGAAGCACGATTGCCGAGACCAAGCCCTGATCTACACGTTTCCTAACTTCTTCAGTGACTGAGATTAATGCAGATTCCGTACTATGTAATGGTCTAAAGCCCATCTGAGGTGGATGGAGAATGGTATTTTCCTCCAAAAAACTCGAAAGATGAGTATTGACATGTTTTTCAAGTACTTTGGGAAGGGCTGGCCGCATAGAGATTGGTCTATAGTTGCCAAGGATGAGTGGATCCAGGCTGGGCTTCTTAAGCAACAGCTTCACAATTGCATGTTTCCATTGTGGAGGAACGGTGCCGACTGATAGTGACATGTTCAGCAGCTCAGTTACCACAGGAACTATTATTGAAGCCCCTTGTCCTAAGATTGAAGGCGGGACCGGATCCTGGGGAAACCCTGATTAAAGAGTGGTCAATAGTATAGAGACTGCTTCAGGAGAGAGGTGACGAATATATGTAAACCTTGCTGCACCATTGGAACACTCTTCATCCACCGCTTGGGGACTATGGGTATCTATTGAAAAGGTTGAATGGATCTCTGCAATTTTTTCCTGAAAAAATACAGCTAAGTCATTACTATGTTTATGCGAGGCTTCTACAGTTTCTGTGTGTGCCTGAGGAGAAGTAAATTATTTTAACAGGAGAAAGATTTCCTTTGGGGAGTTAAAGCTCTGTTCAGTTTTATCTGCATAATATGCGCTTTGGGCTGCTATAATTTCAGCATGAAACCTTCTGATAGCCTTCCTATACTCATCTTTAGAGGAAATCTCACAGGATTTTCTCCATTTTCGCTCCAGCCACCTACATACCCTTTTTATTAGGCTAAGATGTTTGGAAAACCAGGGGGCACGTTTTTCTCATGTCCACTCGGCCTTAACGTATATGGAAGGATTGTGTCTACACTTTTGCTAATCCAATTATTAAATGAGTCTAAAGATGTAGCCATATTCCCATTCAATGTCTGTTTTGAACTCTCTAAGATGTCAATCCATTCTTTAGTCTTAAGCATATGGCAGTGCCTATAAGGTTGGATAATGCTTTGGGAGGGTGTTTCCAATACTGGAAGGGGAAGGGAGAGAGAGATTAGATAATGATCAGACCAGGCTAAGAGGGTGGGGGGCAGAGCAGTTAAGTTGGCTGTATTGCTGAAAACTAAGTCAATGGTATGACCTTTGATGTGTGTAGGGCCCCTGATCAGTTGTGTGAGATCTAAGGCGTCCATATGTAACAGAAGTCTCTTAGCAGGTGCATTCTCTTGATTCTCTGCGTGAATATTAAAATCTCCAAGAATTGTGAAATTTGTCTTGTTACAAATTAAGTCTGCCACTTGCTCTAGAAAGGCTTGAAGAAAATGCAATGAAGAGCAAGGGGGCGATACACTAAGGCCCAGGAGAAACTATATTGAGGATTTAAAGAGAACGAAAAATACATATTCTCACAATCTAATATCTTAAGTGGATAGGTGGTGACCTTAACTGAATCCTTGCCAATAATGGCAATACCCCCTCCTTTCCCAGAGACTCTGTCATGCCTTATGATTGAGTACCTATTGGTAAAGCCAAGGAAATATCAGGAGCTGAGCCCTCGTGGAGCCATTTTTCCGTTAGGAACAGGGCTGTTGGTATTAATTCGTTAAGTAGATTGATATCTAGGGTGTGGGCAGCTAAAGATCTACAATTTGCCAGGAGAAACAAGCTATGTGGCACTTTATGTGATACAGGTATGTTCTGTATCAGAGATTGGGGGGGGTCTATTGCCTCTACTGTAGGGCCAGGCAACTTCCCTGGCAACCGTTTGTTCATTACCTTTGGCTCCTATATTAAATCTAAGTGATTGGAGAAATTCAGCATCATATGTAAGCCTGCCTATGTTAAGATGACCATAGTTGCTGGCCCTTGGGCCCGGTCTGGCACGGACAGGCACAGACGGGCTTTCCTTTGGCACGCCTTTGGCGTGCCTGAGGCGCGCCCGCTGCACGGCCGCAGCATTGAAGGTTTTTAAGTCCTCAGATAACAGGAGGATCAGACGGCTAGACTGCTGACCTCCTCAAGATGGCGTCCATAAGTGTGCTTCTGAAGAGGTCAGAAAATGGCTGCCGTCTCAGTACACAGAGACCGGCAGGCACAATCCTTGTGTGTGAAACTGCCTCGTTTAAAACACTGATAAGTCTAGTTGTGAAAGTTGTAATCCCAACTGAGTAAAACAGAATAAAAACACTTAATTCAATTTAAAACACCATCGGCTTCTGAACATGGATCATGGTTTGTAAAATCAATAATCCTCCTCCAAATAGTAAAAAGAGTGCCAAAAAACAAATATAGACTGTTGAAAACTAAATAAATGAAAAGGCTGTCACCTGCAGTTGCAAATTCAAAGGTAAAGCAAGGTCCATGTACATAGACTCATATGCCAACCTGTCATCTGAGAGAGAGAGTTCTGACATGTACACGCCCTACTATGCACAGCTAGCATCTGAGACAGAGGTCTGACAGAAGAGGCTAGCCCATGTAAACACCCTAGTTAGCACACCCGTCATCTGAGATAGAAGTCTCACTGTAGAGGCCAGTCTTTCTTCATACAACATACTAAGCACACCTGTCATCTGAGAGAGAGGTCTGGAAGGGGAGTTCATATACACATCCTATTACACACAGCCATCATCTAAGACAGAGGTCAAATGGAAGTATGCAGTTAATATACACACCTTAATATGTACACCCATTATCTGAGAGAGAGGACTTAGGTGGTCATTACAACTTCGGCGGTCTTTTTACAAGACCGCTGAGGGACCGTCGTGCGGAAGACCGCCAGTGGTGGCGGTTTGCCGCTCGGCCTCTTATGACCGTTGGCAGCTCTCCGTCCTTTTACGGACGGAGAGCCGCCAACAGCCATACTGGCGGGAGGCGGGGAAGTGGAGGTTGCTCCACCTCCACCGCCACGCCAACAGAACACCGCCCAGCGAATCACGTCCTGTGATTCACTGTGGCGGTGTTCTGTTGACGGTGTGGTGTCGGCGGAGCTGCCCCCATGGCTCCCATCCCCTCCCAGAGGATCGACGGAACAGGTAAGTCGATCGTCCGTTAGGGGAGGGGGGTGGGGGGGGGGTGTTGTGTGTTGTGTGGGTGCATGGGGGTGTGCGTCTGTGTATGTAGAGGGGGTGTGTGAGTGCATGTATGCTTGCGGGGGTGTTGTGTGTTTTGGGAATGAGTGCGTGTATGTCTGTGGGTATGTCTGTATGGATGTGTGCGTGTATGTTTGTATGTGGGTGTGCGTGTCTGACTGTGTGTGTGGATGTAGGCATGTGTGTCTGTGTGTGTGCGTGTGTGTTTTGATGGTGCCTGCGTGCGTGTCGTGTGTGTGTGAGTTTCTGTGATGTTGGGGGTCGGGGTGGGGAGGGGAGCCCTGCCACCTTTGGGGGGAGGCAGGGGTGGTGGGGGGTGTAGGGGAGGGAGTCGGGGTGGGGGAGACCCCTATCAGTGCCAGGGAAGGAATTCCCTGGCACTGATAGTGCTTACCGCCATGGATTTCATGGCGGTTCCAACCGCAGGAAATCCACGGCGGTAAGCCGGGTCAAAATACCGCCGGCGGTATAGTGACGGCCGCCGGGCTGGAGACCCAGGTCTCCAGCCCGGCGGTCGTCTCCGCCCTGGAGGGCGGAACGGAGAACCGGCGGATGACCATGGCGGTAACCGCCATGGTCATAATACAAAAAAAAAGACCGCCAGCCTGTTGGCGGTCTTACCGCCGCTTCTCTGCCTTCCGCCAGGGTCATAATGACACCCTAAGTGGAGAGGCAGTCACTTTCCATACACCCTACTACTCAAACCCACCATCCGAGAGAGAGATCTGGTAGGAGAGGGCAGTCAATGTACACACCTTACAATGCACTCCCGTTATCTGAGAAAGAGGAGTGGAAAGAGAGGGCAGTCAATGCAGATACCCTACTACACACATCTTTCATGTAAGAGAGAGGTCTGAAGGAAGAGGACAGTCATCTGAAACAGAGGTCTGTGTGGAGAGGCCAATCTCTCCTAACACCCTATTACACACACCTCTCATTTAAAAGATAGGTCTTAGTGGAGAGGATACCCCCCCTACTACTGTTACCCTTCAATTATGTTTGATTTTGCAAGACTCTTGCAAGGGTATCTCACAAGCTTCAGGGAGTGAAGCTTGCTGCATGGACATGTGTGATCTCGCAAGCCTCTTGCGAGACCTGAGGGGAAATTACTGAGCCTGATGTGAGGTGTTCTAGGATCCCATGAGCCTCTCATGAGACCCACATGGAAAGTTACTGGGCCTGACATAAGGTGTTTTACAATCCTGTTATGGAAGTACGTACAAAGGCATGCTATAACTTAATTCTGGATCATAAAATGGAGTGTTTGAGGCTATGGACTTTTTTAACAGAAAGGAACACGAAGTTAGTGGTGCAGTACATATAAATATGTGATTGTAGGTGAAAAAAATGTAGACATCTTCAAAAATGTATCATTAGTATCAATTACTGATCAGCATGTAACTTTATGTTGTTTAACCATTTTGTCTTTTTTAGGGAGAAAATGGAAAACAGAAGCTCTGAAAAACAGAAGTACCATATCACACAATATATGGAGGAGTAAAACAAAAGTTGTTTATTTTAGAAGAAAGATGGACCAGTAACTATGTGGGAAGTCAAGAAAGAAAAGAATTGTACAACTGATGTTTTTACTGCCTATTAAGGCATTTATACCCTTGGAGAAGCTTGTGCTGTGTAGCTTTACTCTACTTGTTTTTGATGACAAAATGATCTGCTAACTTAAGGCGCAAAAAAGTGCTTTATTTATATAGGGAGGATTGTTATCGGTTTGTGCATTGAATACCTGGGCAGGCACAGTTTCACCAGGTTCAAAAGATGAGGACACACCAAGGGGCTATCAAGCTCTGCAGCACAGGTTAACTCGGCTCGAGCAAAGTGGTGAGGGTGCATAGCCCTCAAATATTGCCACATGCCAAGGGTACTTATGGTGCATTCCTTGTTCCTGCTGCCCCTGCTGAACTCCTTTTTGTATATTTTACAATTGAGCAAAGATAAATAACAGTTTGTACAGTTTATTGTTTTTACTGTAGTTGTGGTTTATTAATATTGCTAATGTTTATTATGCCGTTAAATTGATTTTTTGAAATAAAATGTCTGAAGTTACTACTGATTTCTTTTCTTAACAGCTTTTAAAGATTTTAAAATTAATACAATCTTTTGATGTTGACTTAATGTAGCTGTTCATACTTCAAGAACTGTAACCATTCCCTGAAGGCTCACGTATGTTTCAGGAACTATAGAGAGATTAGGGCATCTTCCTATTGTAGAATGAAGATTTTGATACATGAGGCGGGTTTTGGTAAAGAGGCGAATGCATTCTCATAGTACACTACACATTACTGTCTGCTGGCGGAGAGGGCAGTTCTTTGGTATATCTTAGTGTATTTGCTTGCCACTCTGGAGAGAAGTTCCAGCACAGAGCTCTGTCTTTGTGTACACTCTACTACATATGCCTGCACCCATTTCGAGTAGTCTAAGAGAGGTGAATGTGTCCTTGCATTCAAATGTACACACTGATTGTGCAAGACATAGGTGTTAACAGAGAAGATACTCCATTTTACACTCTACTAATGACATTCATTATCATGAAGGGAAGTATGAACAAGGTACATCCGTCTCCACTCACATCATATTTTGCATATGTGCTCCCCCGGGGAGATGTCTCAGCTGTGAGGGCATATTCACACCATATTCTCTATAGTTGTTACGCAAGATATACTTATGAGTATAAAAGTACAAAGGAGAGAGGCCAGTATTTCTACACACTATACTATCCAGAGTTATAATACAAGAGGCTTGTCTCAGGAAACTGATCAGTTTCTCCCCAAAGCCTACTATGCATACCTGTCACCATGGGAAGAGGTATGATTAGAGAGATACATTTCTCTCAAACCCTACTAGAGACATTTCATACCATAGTAAGATGTGCTAGCAGAGAGATGGCTTCCTTCCCAGACAGCTCTACATATCACTGTTGTTCTAAGGAGTGGTATGAATACAGTTGCCACTGGTTCACTACACTGTATTGTATTACATACTACTGCATATATCGGCCAAGCTGGGGCGAGTTGTGATTAGACAGGGAAATCCATTCCCACACACTAATAAATGTGGTTATTTCCCTGGGAAGACGGGTCAGCGGGAGACTAGTACTTGTTACACCTAGTATGGAACAGTGAGGTCTTACATTGTACTTTACTATGCATACTACTGAGCCTGGGAAAGGTGTGAATGGAGAAGCAGTGTCTTTCTACACCCTACTCTAGAAACCAATGGTCTTCATGCAAGGTCTCAGTGGAGAGGGCAGTGTCCCCCCAATAGTCTAGTAGTGGGGGTTGTAAAAAGTAAATATTATAATGAAGAAAAATGTAATTCTTCCTCTAAAGTATTTTTACAATCTTGCAAGAGTCTTGCAGGCTTGGAAAAACGGGGTAGTGAAAATTTGGCGCACATAAATTATACCTATTGCAACAGGATATGTTTAGTGAAACTGCAAGTTACAGAATAAAAGTACTCTCTTGCGAGTTGCTTGTGAGCGTAAAGCAGCAAGTGCTGCCCCCTTGAAGTAGATGTGGAGGACTGTGTACCTGGCTCTTGCAAGAGGCAGAGGCTTCCGAGAGTCAACCATGCTATGAAAGTATCATGGCTCTTGCGAGTGTTGCGCAAGAGTCATGAAGAAAAAAAAGGTGTACATAGTACAAACAACATAGATAATGAAAGTATAGAGTAGCTCGGAAAAGAGATTTTTCAAGTAACATTTTCAACAATTGGATTTTTTTGTGTTTTTTTACTTTTTAAATTTTTTGGTATATTAAAAGTTATGGAACAAAATCAAGGAACTGGGAGTAAAAACAGAAACATTTCCTTCAAAACATAGAGGAGAAAAATGTAGAAAGAAATGTTTTGAAAAACTACTGCCTAGGTGGGCTTTTATGATCCCAGTCAAGCCTGTTCCATGCTCCCCTGCATGTCTCAGAAGAAAAAATAATCTCCTTGCATAAACAGCAATAAAAAAGGCTTTGTTCAGATATGCCGGGTTGTTATCTGCTTTTGCGGTGAGTACCGGGGCAGTCAGACTGTCAGCAGGTTGGAAAGATGTGGACACCCCCGAGGAGTTATAAAAGGTCTGCAGCACAAGCTAACTCAGCCCGAGCAAGGCGTTCAGGGTGCATTGCTCTCAAATGTCACCACATCCCAGTGGTACTTATGGAATACTGCATATTTGGGCTGACCCTGCTGAACTCTTTTTGGTGTATGATACAAATTACAGTCACTTTTTTCCCACCAGGCCTCATCTGAAAACACTGCCACACCAATGACTCCCTGGGTGGCTGAGAGAGATGGCTTGCTAGAGCAGGAGTAGGGTTCTCACCTGAATCAGTGGATGACATTCTGATCACAGAAAATCCGAAAAGTCAGAGAGGTAGCTAAAAAGTTGTAATCGGAGAAAAACCCAATAGGCAAGTGATACAACAAGGAATCTTTATTTGCTAAAAAATACACGCACACGCCCCAATCACAATCCGTCCTTGAGTGGTCTATCCGCTCCCGGGCGCCTTGTGGGTATCACGCAAGAACGCTGCACGATCATTAAAAAGAGAGAACTTCCTTAATATCTCAAATGCAACAATACATCAACTGTTTTTGTATTTTAAACAGCACTTATCATGTCTTACTTTCTTCAAAATGATGAAAATACACTGTTATGAACTTAATTCCAAATGTACGATCTTGCAAGCTGATAGCGAGAGCCAGACAGGAAGCAAAGCTGCCTTGCAGTGCATGCAGGGGATTGTGTGTTCAGTTTCCACGATCGTTTTGCAAGAGACGTACGTTTGTACACAAAATAATACTATTTATATACTATACTGACTTTATTATTAAACATTAGCATTCAATAACAAATGATCAGGTGAAAAAGAACTTTGTTCAACAGATTAGAGCACAATGTATAACTCTGCGATCTCACTAGCCTCTTGCGATAGCAATCACACATCTAAAAAATAGATGTACACAGTGAAAACACATAGGGGGTCATTATGACCCTGGCGGAAGGCAGAGAAGCAGCGGTAAAACCGCCAACAGGCTGGCGGTCTTTTTTTTTGTATTGTGACCATGGCGGTTACCGCCATGGTCATCCGCCGGTTCTCCGTTTCGCCTGCCGGGCTGGAGACTTGGGTCTCCAGCCCATCGGCCGTCACTATACCGCCGGCTGTATTTTGACCCGGCTTACCGCCGTGGATTTCCTGCGGTTGGAACCGCCATGAAATCCATGGCGGTAAGCACTATCAGTGCCAGGGAATTCCTTCCCTGGCACTGATAGAGGTCTCCCCCACCTCCCACCCCGACTCCCTCCCCTACACCCCCCACCACCCTTGCCACCCCCCAAAGGTGGCAGGGCCCCCCTCCCCACCCCGACCCCCAACATCACAGAAACTCACACACACATGACACGCATGCAGGCACCACCAACACACACACGCACACACACCGACATACATGCCTACATCCACACACACAGTCAGACACGCACACCCACATACAAACATACACGCACACATCCATACAGACATACCCACAGACATACACGCACTTATTCCCAAAACACGCAACTCCCCCGCAAGCATACACGCACTCACACACCCCCTCTACATGCACAGACGCACACCCCCATGCACCCACAGAACACACAACACCCCCCACCCCCCTCCCCTAACGGACGATTGACTTACCTATTCCGTCGATCCTCCGGGAGGGGACGGGAGCCATGGGGGCTGCTCCGCCGACACCATACCGCCAACAGAACACCGCCACGCCCAACCACAGGACGTGATTCAGTGGGCGGTGTTCTGTTGGCGTGGCGGTGAAGGTGGAGCAACCTCCACTTCCCCGCTGCCCGCCAGTATGGCTGTTGGCGGATCTCCGTTGGAAAAAGGACGGAGAGCAGCCAACAGTCATAATACGCCGAGCGGCAAACCGCCACTACTGGCGGTCTTCCGCACGGCGGTCTTGTAAAAAGACCGCCGAGGTTGTAATGACCACCATAGTTTACAGTATAGGAAAAACTGATTAATGTATTTTTGAAATATGAAATTTATGTAATGGTACACAACGAGACTATGAAAACTATGCTGGTAATATCGCTGTCTAAATGAGTTACAAAAACTAAGATGCTGAACATTGTCAGCACAAACATTGTTGGAGTACTTAGGGGCCTGATTACAACCTTGGCGGATACGATACTCTGCCACAAACGTGACGGATATTCCATCCGCTATATTACAAGTTCTATTACATCCTATGGAACTTGTAATACGGCGGACTGGATATCCGTCTTGTTTGTGGCGGAGTATCCCATCTGCCAAGGTCGTAATCAGGTCCTCAGTGTCTATGTATTTTTGATATTTTTTTTTTTAAACCCTAAAAATTCACTGAAAAACAAAGTTTAAAGTAAAATTATGGTTAAGTGTAATAAAAACATGAGTTTTTGATTTTAAAAAACCTTAGAATTCACTGAAAAAAAACAAAGGTTAAAGTAACGTAGTTAGGTGAATTTCTCAGTGAAAATGTTAATGTTTTAAACAAAAAAAGCACAGGAATTCACTAGTTATGGTTAGCATCAGTAACTACAACTTACGCCTCCACTATGCACTGCTTATGACCTCACTTATGACATCACTATATAACATTAGTTTACCATTTGTTTTTTTCAGGGAAATATATATATACATGTCTATTATATAATGTGTGTATGTGTGTGTGTATATATATATATTGACATATATATATATATATATATATATATATATACATATTTATATTCACTGAAAAAAACAAAGGTTACAGGGATGTTATAGTTAAGAAATAGAATTAAAAAAAAACCTTATAAATTCAGTGCAAAAGAAAAGGTTACAGGGACGTTATAGTTAGGTTCTGAATGTACTCGTATAAAACCTTAAAAATTCAGCAGTTATAGTTACCTGAGCTAACTATAACTTGCGCTCCCATGATGCATACATGTGTGTCTGGCTGTATCACTATGTGCATGAGGGTATACCTGGCTGTGTCAGTCTCTAGAACATTGTGCGCCTGTGTGTAGCACTCTGTGCGTAAGAGTGTCCCTGGGTGTCTTAGTCTATACATGTCTGTGAACCTAGTTGTCTAAGTGAATTTGGTAATTTATACAGTAATCTCTGCTTAAATGTAAGCTTATCATCATTACACTCTGTCCATTTAGTTGTATTCTTTATGTAAATGGTATAATGGCCAGAAGTAACACTTACTACCTCATGGAAAATAATTGCCGTGCAGATATATGTTTTACTACTAATTGTGATTCGTTCTGCTTTATTTGTGATTTGAGTTTCCAATTTAGTTCCATCTGCTTTGCATCGATGTAGCATTAAGATTATATACTTCCCAGTTTCTCTTATGCTCGAAGTTGAAAGGGGGTCTGAGTTGCATTTCATGCATGTATTATTTTGTGAAGCATCTTTAAACAAGTTTTAAAAACTGACAGTTTTAGAATGTGGTAGAGTTAGGTAGATAAATCGTTCTGAATCGATTTCTGTTATTGAAGAAAAGGAACAACTTTCACAGTCATGCTGCCATGAGTGACTTAGTCCAAACAGGTCATCAGTAGGTACCATCTGTTCTTCTAAAATACCAAGTAGGACCATCAAAAATTCTTCTGCATCTTCTTGAGTATTTTGTTTAAAGTGTACAGATCCAGAGCACATATCTGGAATATCTCTAATACAAGATGCAGAGAGTGATTATGTTCTATCACTGCACAACAGTTCTAACAAAGTCAATAGTGCAATGCATAATTGTTTTTTCCTTCTCTCTTTAAGTTCATGGACCAGACTAGGTAAGGAGAACAGTGCATTAACAACTACATTACCATAGCAGTTGACTCCAGATAAATTTGACAACTGGTAACCTACAATTTCACCATCAATTGTACTGTTGTTTTTCTATGGTACTTCTTTCTTTTCTTTTCACTCAGATCTTTTGAAATTCTTAGTTTTGGTAAGATAGTGGGCTTTTTGTAAACTGGATACTGCTCTAGATGGGGATCATACAGAGTTGTCAAACTGCTGTACTCCAATACACAACTGGAATCAGCATTTACTTTACTGTCATCAACTCCATTAAACACAAACCAGACAAAGTTGTTATGCATGATAATGCTACACAAGACATACCATCCTTAAATACAGTGCTACCATTATTAATAAAAGCTGCATCTACACTTAACCGCTTCTATGCCTTGGACGAGATGATCTACAGGTAGGCACTTCGCAAAAAACACCTCTGTTTTCTTCCAAAAATTTGGCTGTGTCCACGTTGCGCTTTGGGGCGTTTCCTGTCGCGGGCGCTAGGCCTACCCACACAAGGGAGGTATCATTTTTATCGGGAGACTTGGGGGAACGCTGGGTGGAAGGAAATTTGTGGCCCCTCTAAGATTCCAGAACTTTCTGCCACAGAAATGTGAGGAACATGTGTTTTTTTAGCCAAATTTTGAGGTTTGCAAAGGATTCTGGGTAACAGAACCTGGTCCGAACCCCGCAAGTCACCCCATCTTGGATTCCCCTAGGTCTCTAGTTTTCAGAAATGCACAGGTTTGGTAGGTTTCCCTAGGTGCCGGCTGAGCTAGAGGCCAAAATCTACAGGTAGGCACTTCGCAAAAAACACCTGTTTTCTTTAAAAAATTTGGATGTGTCCACGTTGCGCTTTGGGGCGTTTCCTGTCGCGGGCGCTAGGCCTACCCACACAAGTGAGGTATCATTTTTATCGGGAGACTTGGGGGAACGCTGGGTGGAAGGAAATTTGTGGCTCCTCTCAGATTCCAGAACTTTCTGCCACAGAAATGTGAGGAACATGTGTTTTTTTAGCCAAATTTTGAGGTTTGCAAAGGATTCTGGGTAACAGAACCTGGTCCGAGCCCCGCAAGTCACCCCTCCTTAGATTCCCCTAGGTCGCTAGTTTTCAGAAATGCACAGGTTTGGTAGGTTTCCCTAGGTGCCGGCTGAGCTAGAGGCCAAAATCTACAGGTAGGCACTTCGCAAAAAACACCTCTGTTTTCTTTCAAAAATTTGGATGTGTCCACGTTGCGCTTTGGGGCGTTTCCTGTCGCGGGCGCTAGGCCTACCCACAGAAGGTATCATTTTTATCGGGAGACTTGGGGGAACGCTGGGTGGAAGGAAATTTGTGGCTCCTCTCAGATTCCAGAACTTTCTGCCACAGAAATGTGAGGAACATGTGTTTTTTTAGCCAAATTTTGAGGTTTGCAAAGGATTCTGGGTAACAGAACCTGGTCCGAGCCCCGCAAGTCACCCCATCTTGGATTCCCCTAGGTCTCTAGTTTTCAGAAATGCACAGGTTTGGTAGGTTTCCCTACGTGCCGGCTGAGCTAGAGGCCAAAATCTACAGGTAGGCACTTCGCAAAAAACACCTCTGTTTTCTTTCAAAAATTTGGATGTGTCCACGTTGCGCTTTGGGGCGTTTCCTGTCGCGGGCGCTAGGCCTACCCACAGAAGTGAGGTATCATTTTTATCGGGAGACTTGGGGGAACGCTGGGTGGAAGGAAATTTGTGGCTCCTCTCAGATTCCAGAACTTTCTGCCACAGAAATGTGAGGAACATGTGTTTTTTTTTAGCCAAATTTTGAGGTTTGCAAAGGATTCTGGGTAACAGAACCTGGTCCGAGCCCCGCAAGTCACGCTATCTTGGATTCCCCTAGGTCTCTAGTTTTCAGAAATGCACAGGTTTGGTAGGTTTCCCTAGGTGCCGGCTGAGCTAGAGGCCAAAATCTACAGGTAGGCACTTCGCAAAAAACACCTCTGTTTTCTTCCAAAAATTTGGATGTGTCCATGTTGCGCTTTGGGGCGTTTCCTGTCGCGGGCGCTAGGCCTACCCACACAAGTGAGGTATCATTTTTATCGGGAGACTTGGGGGAACGCTGGGTGGAAGGAAATTTGTGGCTCCTCTCAGATTCCAGAACTTTCTGCCAAAGAAATGTGAGGAACATGTGTTTTTTTAGCCAAATTTTGAGGTTTGCAAAGGATTCTGGGTAACAGAACCTGGTCCGAGCCCCGCAAGTCACCCCTCCTTGGATTCCCCTAGGTCTCTAGTTTTCAGAAATGCACAGGTTTGGTAGGTTTCCCTAGGTGCCGGCTGAGCTAGAGGCCAAAATCTACAGGTGGGCACTTCGCAAAAAACACCTCTGTTTTCTTCCAAAAATGTGGATGTGTCCATGTTGCGCTTTGGGGCGTTTCCTGTCGCGGGCGCTAGGCCTACCCACACAAGTGAGGTATCATTTTTATCGGGAGACTTGGGGGAACGCTGGGTGGAAGGAAATTTGTGGCTCCTCTCAGATTCCAGAACTTTCTGCCAAAGAAATGTGAGGAACATGTGTTTTTTTAGCCAAATTTTGAGGTTTGCAAAGGATTCTGGGTAACAGAACCTGGTCCGAGCCCCGCAAGTCACCCCTCCTTGGATTCCCCTAGGTCTCTAGTTTTCAGAAATGCACAGGTTTGGTAGGTTTCCCTAGGTGCCGGCTGAGCTAGAGGCCAAAATCTACAGGTAGGCACTTCGCAAAAAACACCTCTGTTTTCTTTAAAAAATTTGGATGTGTCCATGTTGCGCTTTGGGGCGTTTCCTGTCGCGGGCGCTAGGCCTACCCACACAAGTGAGGTATAATTTTTATCGGGAGACTTGGGGGAACGCTGGGTGGAAGGAAATTTGTGGCTCCTCTCAGATTCCAGAACTTTCTGCCAAAGAAATGTGAGGAACATGTGTTTTTTTAGCCACATTTTGAGGTTTGCAAAGGATTCTGGGTAACAGAACCTGGTCCGAGCCCTGGAAGTCACCCCTCCTTGGATTCCCCTAGGTCTCTAGTTTTTAGAAATGCACAGGTTTGGTAGGTTTCCCTAGGTGCCGGCTGAGCTAGGGGCCAAAATCTACAGGTAGGCACTTCGCAAAAAACACCTCAGTTTTCTTTAAAAAATTTGGATGTGTCCATGTTGCGCTTTGGGGCGTTTCCTGTCGCGGGCGCTAGGCCTACCCACACAAGTGAGGTATCATTTTTATCGGGAGACTTGGGGAAACATAGATTAGCAAAACAAGTTTTATTGCCCCTTGTCTTTCTCTACATTTTTTCCTTCCAAATATAGGAGCGTGTGTAAAAAAGACATCTATTTGAGAAATGTCCTGTAATTTACATGCTAGTATGGTCACCCCGGAATTCAGAGATGTGCAAATAACCACTGCTCCTCAACACCTTATCTTGTGCCCTTTTTGGAAATACAAAGGTTTTCTTGATAGCAATTTTTTACTCTTTATATTTCAGCAAATGAATTGCTGTATACCCGGTATTGAATGAAAACGCACTGCAGGGTGCAGCTCATTTATTGGCTCTGGGTTCCTTGGGTTCTTGATGAACCTACAAGCCCTATATATCCCCGCAACCAGAGGAGTCCAGCAGACGTAACGGTATATTGCTTTCGATAATCTGACATTGCAGGGAAAAGTTACAGAGTAAAACGTAGAGAAACATTTATGTTTTTTTCACCTCAATTTCAATATTTTTTCTTTTTCAGTTGTTATTTTCTGTAGGAAACCCTTGTAGGATCTACACAAATGACCCCTTGCTGAATTCAGAATTTTGTCTACTTTTCAGAAATGTTTAGGTTTCTGGGATCCAGCATTGGTTTCATGCCCATTTCTGTCACTGACTGGAAGGAGGCTGAAAGCACAAAAAATTGCAAAAATGGGGTATGTCCCAGTAAAATGCCAAAATTGTGTTGAAAAATTGGGTTTTCTGATTCAAGTCTGCCTGTTCCTGAAAGCTGGGAAGCTGCTGAGTTTAGTACCGCAAACCCTTTGTTGATGCCATTTTCAGGGGAAAAACCACAAGCCTTCTTCTGCAGCCACTTTTTCAATTTGTTTTAAAAAAAACGAAATTTTCCCTGTATTTTGGCCAATTTCTTGGCCTCCTTCAGGGGAACCCACAAAGTCTGGGTACCTCTAGAATCCCTAGGATGTTGGAAAAAAAGGACGCAAATTTGGCTTGGTTAGCTTATGTGGACAAAAAGTTATGAGGGCCTAAGCGCGAACTGCCCCAAATAGGCAAAAAAAGGCCTGGCACAGGAGGGGGAAAAGCCCTGGCAGCGAAGGGGTTAAACCTTGAGACGTATGTATTGTTACAGCATATGCCAGAGATACTGGAAATTACTTTCTATGTACATACATGTCTTTCACAAGTAAGAAACATGCAACAGATCTTGCTATTTGTTTTACATCTTCAAGATAATCAAATTTAATTGCTAGATGCTGAACTTCATTTCTGTTTGGATACAGAATAACATGTATTATTTTTCTAATAGCTCCATTAACTAATTCTTCTTTAACATTTAAAGGATGCTGCAAAATTACTCTACAGTTCTTACAAACACTGAGACTTTTTTCTAATTTTGCAGATTCGGAAACAGATTTTTTCAAAGAATCCAGTTTTGACTGCAGTTTATCATTCAATAATATTGTTACTCCTTGGTGTTCCATTTTAACAATTGATATCAATTCTAATATTTGCTCATTCTATAGTTGTAGTAATTGTTCATTTAAATTTGCGCATTCTTGAACTGTAGACATTAAGCACAGAATTTACTTTTCTTGTTGAATAAATTCAAACATTAGCTCTGCTGCACATTTTATCGAAGGAAATATGTTCTTTATAAGTCTTGTTTTCAGATAATGTTTTCCTTTTTTTGACAGTATTCCAGCTCTAATATCCTTCAGAATGCTTCCATAATGCTTATCAGATGCTGACACATGTTTGTAATCAGTTCCATGTATAGGAAATTTAAGCAAATGTTTACATTTCCAATGCCCCCTAAAGAACTATAAGTTTCTTCATGATAGAGTCGTCTTAAATATAGGTTGTCCTTTCACAGGGGTACGTTGTAGTAAATCACCAAAAACAATCACATGCCTTCACCCAAAAAGCACATCTTAGTCAGTCTTTAATATCTGTCATATTCTCAAATGCACAAAGGCAAGCATTAAGTTTGAGACCATGCTCACCTCATCAGTAATTAAAAGCTTTAGTTTCTTCAAAACTCTAGAAACTTTGTGACAAGCTTCACCAGATAACTTTTGGTATCCTAGTTTATTGGTGTGTTCAACAGGGAGCATTAGTAGACGATGCAAGGTAATTTGTTTGATATTGTGTGCAGCTAATCCAGTAGGAGCTGTTACTACACATGCCAAAATGGAGTCTGTAGTCTTCTGTAGATATGTTGTTAGAACTTATATTAGAAAGCTTTTTCCAGTGCCTGCTTGTCCACTGACATTCAACAGAATTGTTTTAAAACTTGAACAGTTACAATGATTATTTTCATGCAGTAGTCCATGATCTATTTTTTCTTGACTTCCATGTATACTTCTTTCTGCTCATTATTGAATTGGTCTACTAACTCTTCCAACGTAACATTTTCTTCTCTTACTTGTTGCATTGCTGTCTCCACTTAATTCATTGGTTTGGCAGCTTCATTTTCTATTACTAGATGCTCAGGAGGATCTTGACTAAGAGGTGCAGAACCTTGGCTGCTTTGTGAACTTTCCTTTGCAATCTCAGAAGCAATTGTTTCTTCTTGTTCAATTTCTTCATTTAACTTTTTCATATAGCTTGGAAATATTAGACACTGAATACTGTCTTTCACAGCATTGAAAGAGTCTTGATAGCAATCAAATTGTCCAAGTAACTCTGTTTCAGATCGCCAAAGTTTGAATAGCTGCAAAAGTGCCAAGTAGAAAAATTCTCTTTTTTCAACAGTTTGACAAATAAGTTTTCTATGGTTGATTAAGTTACCCGTTGCATGCCAAACTAAGCAACCATCACAACCAGTCTCACCATATTTGCCTTCATCATGTTTTTCTGAAACATTACTTCTGTACCTATTGTGTTGCAGAATTTCATAAGGACACATATTTTCAAGGTGTACACTTCTTTATTGATAGTTGGTGTCTAACACATTGGTTTTTACAATATCTCTATCTCTGGGTCAAATTTTGTTATGTACTGAATTTCTGGATAAGATTTCAAAACTCTGTTTTGCGTGTTGGCAAGGCCTAGGCTAACCCAAACAATTCCTCTAGACTTTGAGAGCAAGCCGGCTGAACTCAACCTATCATAGCACTCATGTGAACTTATCTCTGCAGAAACGTCCTCCCATGTTCCCTTCATCTCTGTTTTTCTGACTTATATATATGAAGTGACATAGCAAGGAATAGCAATAGAATTGTCAGCAACAAACTTAATGTCCATATTTGCATTCTATAATTTGAGGATGGCAGGATTATAATAGTTAATATATTTTGAAGCCTTTGCTCTTTTCAGATTATGGGGGTCATTCTGACCCTGGCGGTAAAATCCGCCAGGGCCAACGACCGCGGGAGCACCGCCAACAGGCTGGCGGTGCTCCCTTGGGCATTCACCGCCGCGGTCAGAAACGGAAAACCGGCGGTGTACCGCCGGTTTTCCGCTGCCCTGGGGAATCCTCCATGGCGGCGCAGCTTGCTGCGCCGCCATGGAGATTCCGACCCCCATACCGCCATCCTGTTCCTGGCGGTTTTGGCCGCCAGGAACAGGATGGCGGTATGGGGTTTCGTGGGGCCCCTGGGGGCCCCTGGGGGCCCCTGCAGTGCCCATGCCAATGGCATGGGCACTGCAGGGGCCCCCGTAACAGGGCCTCACCAAGATTTTCAGTGTCTGCCATGCAGACACTGAAAATCGCGACGGGTGCAACTGCACCCGTCGCACCCCTTCCACTCCGCCGGCTCCATTCGGAGCCGACATCCTCATGGAAGGGTGTTTCCCGCTGGGCTGGCGGGCGGCCTTCTGGCGGTCGCCCGCCAGCCCAGCGGGAAACCCAGAATACCCGCGGTGGTCTTTTGACCGCGCAGCTGTATTCTGGCGGTTCCAGCCAGGCCGGCGGCTTCTGCCGCCGGCCGGTGGTCAGAATGACCCCCTATATGTATTTTGGGGGGATTTTCATATCAGTGTGAGCCTTACTGCAGATAAAAAGCTATTTACGTTTCCCTTAGAGAGGATAGACCTTGGAAAACCAAAAGGATATCTAGTATAAAACTTTCCTTTGCATCTATATCTTTGGCAACAATATTTGCTACACTTATTTATGTGTTTGGAAATGTAGAACTTGCTGTTTTAGATGTTTGTTGTTATTGTCATCTGGAATGACACATGGAACATACCGCTCTATAAAAGACAAAACACAGTCATCATTGTCAGTTCCAAATTGTGGGGCACTCTTTATTATATATAACAGCATATGTATATGAGAAGCTCCTCTTGCTTAGTATTATTTTCTCCCACAAAATCTGTAACTTCTCCAAGAAGAGGAATTGTTTTATTGCATATGCAAGCCAGCATAGCTTGAAATTTGTGATTGAAATATCTTCAAGTGTTAACAGGATCCAAAGAGCAAAGTTCCCCTGACTTCAAATGGATATCCTTTATGTTAGAGTTTGCTACTCTTAGAAATGTTAGTAAATCTACCCATGCATATTCTGCACAACTAAGTGTTACAAACCAAGTAGGAGGACCTAGATTACACAGCATACATTAAAGTTCTCTGTGACAACAGTACCAGTATTCCTTAGTGCCATGTTGACAAGCCATCAAATTAATTGATTGAGAAGCACTCTAGATTTTCATCTTTTCCTTTTATCTTATCCACAAAATCTCTTGAAGAAAGTGTTTGGAGATTAAATCTAGTCTTAAAGATATGGTTAACAGTATATGAGAGTCCAGACAAATCACTCTCAAATAACAAATGGAATATGTAAGGAATGCATTGTCGAAACCTAGGATCTCCTGAATATAGTCTTGTTGACCTGTACTTAGCTGCTGGTATTTGTACAGGTCGGTCACGATAGCAGCCACCTATCCCTGTAGGAAATAGATGTGGAAAGCAATGAGCCTCTAAACATTTTTCCCAGACACTCAAAGGAGCTCCTCTAGCTTGTTTCATTTGAAACAAACCAATAGAATCCCCTACAACATCTTTGGAATGTAGTGGATGAATCCTATAGTGTTCATATATTTCTTCTGACTTCTGCTTGTCTACTTTTTCAAACTGTCCACTAGATTGCACTACTTCATCTTCAACACAGGTTACATATCCAGTAATAGCAACATTAGTATATATTTTTTTAATTTTCTTTCAAATAAATTGTAGCTTTTTTAAACTTTATTGACAACTACTAATTCTTGCCAGAATTTTTACTTTTAGGGGGAACTCCATTTACTAGAATAATCAGTGGTTCATTTACATATTTTTCAACACTCCCAGTATCAACATTTTTTTGAAATATAGAGGTAAATACACTACTCTTCCCTTTAGACCTTTTTGTAGTTCTGTTGCTGGCAGTTTCCCTGTTTTTGGCTCAATTCGAACAATTGTTTAAAATGGATGTACAGTCAGTATTAAAATAGATTCATACACATTTAATTAATTAAATTCATGTGGCATGGGTACCAACCCTAATTTGTTATGAATTGCTCTAGCTGGCATTTTATTCTCTTGTAACTTGTCATAACAATACGTACATATTATTTGCTTTGTGGCAAAATCAAAGCGTTCTTCTTCAAATAGATATGTACTAAATTTCTGCCACATATCGTTATCGTCTTCTTCAGTTTTAAAAACTACATAACGCGTTTGGTTTTTGTGGTGAGTTAGTCGACAAGAAACACAAACATACTCTGGTTTTCAGAACATGCTGAATTGAACTTGTCTATTTCTAATACAAATTTTTCAGTATTCATTTCTGTGTCTATTTCCCTACAGTCGCAATCAGTACCTGGCCATTCTCCCTATTCTCTTCTTCTGGGCCAAAAAAACAGAACTGAATGTCTTCAGAAACTTTCTCAACCTCTGCTATAGTACCATGTAAGAGAGCTCTATTCAAATCTCTTAAACATAAAGCTGGAGTCTTCACATAAATCAGTCACCTTACCAAATTTCACATTCTTGAATGATGCACAGCTAGCATTCTGAAGTGATGAAAAATACTTTGACACACCTTGTTTGAAAGGCATGCCAAGGAATGCCCTTGCACTTTAGTGTATTTTCTAACTCTGCAAGGATCTAACTTCTTTCATGACAATTCTCTTAAGAATGTTTGCAATTTATTAATTGATTCCTGATGAATACTACAAATACTACTACACTTCCACTTGTACACAGGAGCCTGTCTTTGTCTTCCCTGTAGTTCTTCAGCTATCATTTCTTTTACATTCCTAGGAAGTATCTGTTCTTTTTCAATAGGATTACCATCTTTTACTTCATAACAATGACCACTTGTGTCAACTGCACATGCTAATGTATTCTCCTGGAAATAACTCTCTTCATTAAAAAAACGGTTCTGTACTAGATGTGTGCATCCATTCACTTTTACAAATTTTGCAAAAAAATGTTTTGTCAATAAATCTCTTTCTTAAACTTCTCTTCCTCATGGACATGACTGTTTTATCCAGTGTCTTCATTCTATTCAATATTAAAATAAAAAGTTTCCTCATTACAACAAATGCTTTGTCAATTACATCCTCAATATGTTGCTTTTGTTTTATAATAGCACTTCTCCTCTTAATCTTCTTCATCTTTTTCCACACATTTTTAAATACTCTGTTTCTAAAAATTTTTACTCTTAACTCCTTAAATTATTAATGTCAGAAAGTCTCTAGCTTCCTATCAGATTTCCTAATTCTTATAACATCAATTTGTTCCCGTTTATCACTACATTCCAAATGTCCACTTTTAATTAGTGTCTTTCTATCATTTTGCATTTCACAGCATATTTAAAAAAAATCCTTAGTACTCTTACCAGTGCCTGTTTTCCCCTTCTGCACATTTTCCACCTTATTTTGTTTGTTACTGGCAGTTTTAAGCAGGTAGTACAGTTGTTTCTCTTTAATGAGGTATTGTGAATTTTCTTACTTAGGTAGAAATCAATACCTGCAAACCAAATAAAGAATACATTTTCCCATATGGACAGAGCACCACCCCAATCGGAGCTTTTAGGATCCAATGCCACCGTGGCCCAGGCCCGAATGCCATCTCAGCAATGGACTGGCCAATCGGTTTCTGCCCCTGCGCCTCGCGAGCGGGGGGGGGCGAAGGAAGTGGGAGTCGCACGGAGGCACATCATTTCTGCCCGCCTCCATGCTGAAAGGGGGTTTCTAGGTGCCCCCTTACCTAGCCTCTGCCTTTTTTGGCTGCAGGTGGAGCGACAGCAGGCAGAGGTGATTGACATTGGCAAATTCTCGCGTGCGGGGGAAGACAGACAAAAGGTTACGCTGCCATCCTCGACTCCAACCACTATCGGCCCAGTGGCGTGGTGCAGCTGTGAACTGAGGTGCCCACGTGGCCTCCATCCTCTTGTTATCGTGCAGCCAGTGGCGTGCTGTGGCTGCATCGAGGTGCCCTTGTCGCCTCCGCCGACTCCACCATCTTACTGCGGCTGAAGCAAGGCACCCGTGTAGTCTCCCGCATCCGATTGTAGCAGCTGCAGCACATCCATCGGCATGCTGGGGCTGGATCAAGGCACCCCATTGTAGTTTCCCCCAGCACTGCCTCAGCCCATTGGCCTATTTTAGGATCGCTCTTCTTTTTTAAATTTCACCAATTGGCTCCAGGTTCTCAGTACAGAGAGTGCCTCCATTCTTTTTTAAAGGCCTGCAGTACCAAGGGTTCCGGTCTGATTTTATTGAATCCTTGCAATTCCCTGCCCTGCCTTCCTGGCCTTGGGTGGCTGCCCAGGCCTGGGCAATTATACGTGTGTTGTTGTTTTGGGACAGTCCTCAGACAAGAACGTGGACCAGGAGGATTGTGGGTAAGTCTGTTTTTTTTCTTCTTTTTTTTCTTTTTTACTGCTCTGTGTGGCAATTATAAGGGTCGGAGAGTTTTTATGATATGGTGAATTTATTGTTTGCATATTGGCTCTCATTTATAGTACTGATACCTATGCTTGGTTTTAGTGGGTATGTTTTTGAAGTGATAGCCTCTAAGGGAGGTAGATTGGGTAAGAGGAAAGGTAAGGGCCAAAACTAACATAGCTATTAAAATTGGTGTTCGCTAAGCTTCGTGACGAGGGGGTCTCTGAACACTCTGGGTCAGAGTCAGATATAGAGGAAGTTAGAGTACAAGGGGATCGTCCTAGTTGGTCCCACATCCCCCCCATCTGCCTTCCTCCCGGTCAAGCACAGGACAAAGAAGCAGCCCCCTGCCCACCTGGAGGATGGGGCGGTAGGGTCGGTAACAGCCCCATCGCAAGCAGCGTTTGCAGCTACTGCAACCATAGCACAGCATACAGTGCCCTCTATGCCTGCCTCCGGCACACATATACAACCTACCCTTACAGCACAGCAACAAGAAGGGGGGAATGGGGAACTGGCGAATACCATTGCGAAGCTTAGGAAACAGGTGGAGGCCATCGGCACAATGCACACTACTGAGACAATGGGTGCTTGCAACAATAACATGGATGGTACTTCCCCACATGGTGGGAAGGATTCTTTTAAACAAAATGCAGCACCAGGTAAGGCTGCCAACCAAATTGAGGAAAATGCAGGTTATGTTTCTGCTGCTGATTGCAAGGGTCAGGATACCTTATTATCTAGACCTGGGAAATTGGCCTCAGATGTCCCAACAGATGTGAAAGAAAAAATTTTGAAAGGGAAATTTGTAGCTATATTTTCATTGGTTAAAGCAAAAAGACGGGACTGTGAGCGAAAAGAAAAAGATGTAAAGGATACATCAAAAAAGGACAAAAAACCCAAGGTGGATGAGAACATAACTAATTGGTTATAAGGATGTCTGTGATGTTAGAGAAGAAACCTGAGTTGGCAACGTCTATTATATTTTATTCCAACAAGATATTAAAAGCACATCATGTTTCAGGGGGTACCACCTGGTTAGATTATGATTGTGATTTCAGGTTGAGGACCCTGTTATTAGCTGGGATCAAACTGAGGTTAATATATGGCTGGAGAGTGTTAACAATAAGACTTCCTTGAAGCAGCCTTTTCATCCACATCAAGCAGGAGACAAGAGGGGTTCTTGCTGGGCCTTTAATAGGAAGGTCTGCACACACCCAGCAGGGTCCGGCAAGTATAAGCATTTTTGCTCCTTTTGTGGCCATCAATCTCACCCCAAGTTCAAATACATCAAAAAGACAAAGATAAAGAGGGAGTTAATCGTGATTCGTCTTTCCCGGCCGATAGTGTCTTGCCCTCCGCAGTTCAGGTCACTAAAATGCTCCCTTGGATACAGTCATACCCCAAAATATATACCACAGAATTATTATATTTAAGTTTCTCCTCAGGTTTTAGGATCCCTGCATCTGGAGTGGATCCCATCGCTCATTGTACCAAATTATTTTCAGCCCGTAGGCATCAGGAGGTGGAATCCAAAGCGACTGAAAATGAAAGGTATTTGGGTAAGATAGCCGGCCCCTTCCTACACCTCCTCTGAGGAACTTTGTGTGTTTCACGCTGGGTGTGATTTCTAAAAAGGATCCGGGGCAATTCAGGCTGATTCATAATTTATCTGCACCCAGAGGTGCATCAGTAAATGAAGTGATTACTATGCTCTGTGTGTTATGCATCTGTAGACCAGGCTCTGGTGAAATTACATGATCTAGGGGGCGGGGGACTCTCATGGCTAAGACTGACACAGAATCTGCATTCTGATTACTGATGGTGCACCCTGATGATTATCACCTTTTGGGGTTCCAGTTCGCAGGCTCCTATTATTACGATAAATGCATGCCAATGGGGTGTAGTGTGTCATGTACTGAATTTGAGCAGTTTAGCTCCCTGTTGCAATGGATATTTACTATGTGCATAGGCTATAAAGAAGTTATTCACCACCTTGACGATTTTTTTGTACGGGTCCCTCCGGAATCGATGACGTGCTCCTGGGCCTTGACTGTTTTGACTTTCATGTTCAATAATCTGGGGGTCCTCTTAGCCCTAGAGGAGACAGTAGACCCATCAACTTGCCTTACATTCCTCTGTATTGAAATTTATACGGTTTCTGGTGAATGCTGTCTTCTTTGTGACAAGGTCCTGGCTTCAGGCAGTTGACTGACATGTTGTTAGCGCACCACAAGGTTAGTTTACACCAACTCCAGGTTCTAGTGGGTCAGCTGAACTTTTCACTCAAGATTATTCCTATGGCTCGCCCATTTTTTCAATCCATTGCTAGGGTAATAACAGGCCTCCAAGAAAATCATCACCATACCTGCCTGTCTTGGGAAGTTAGGGAGGACTTGAAAGTTTGGTCCATCTTCTTGTACCAGTTTAATGGAGCTGTTATGTGGCCTTCCCATCCGGTCTCTAGTTCTGCCTTGGGTCTTTTCTCTGATGCTGCAGGCAGCATAAGGTTTGGAGCTATATTGGGCACTAAATGGTGCAGAGGGGACATTGCTTTCTTGGAACTGTTCACGATTGTAGTGGCAGTAACAGTTTGGGCACAGGTGCTGAGAGACAGTTGTGTTATGTTCTGGTCTGATAAGATGGCAGTGGTGGAAGCCATCAACAGACAAGAGGCAACATGCAGGGTTGTCTTGAGATTATTGAAGCATTTGATACTGTTGTGCATGAAGTATAGCATTCTGTTTCAAGCAAAACATGTGCCTGGCATTCATAATAACGCTGCTAATGCCTTATCTCGCTCCATGATGCAGGACCTTTGGGAATATCATCCATGGATGGTAGCAAATATCCCAGAGTTCCCATCTGATCTGTGGAGGATTGGTGTCCCGCCTTATCGGATTTAGTGGCAGCATCAATGGCGAAATGTACAGGTGTCTCTTATGAAAAGTCATTCACCTGATATAGATCTTTTCTGCAGGCGCGCAGGCTGGTGGATATTTTCTCAGCACAAGCCATCTGTGATTTCTTGGGTAACCTCAGAGAGCAGGGCAAGCCGGTATCATGTGCAAGGGCTCACCTTGCTGCTATCAGACTTTTTGCAAAATGACAAAACAAAGGGGATAACATTAATTCCTTTGTTATCACTAGGGCGGTGGTGGACTAGGCAAGACTTGAACGCACTGGAAAACAGACCCCCCATTACCCTGCATATTTTGGGTCTCAAGCTCTCCAACCTCCAAGCAATTTGCGCCTCTTCATATGAGTCTACCTTATTTGCCGCAACATTTACAGTGGCCTTTTATGGTGTCTTCCAGGTTAGTGAATTGGTGGGGTCTTCTAAGACTGATTTCACAGGAGGCTTACAGTGGGCGGGTGTTCGCTTAGGTGTAGACTGGCTGGAAGTTTGGTTGAGACAGTCCAAGACAGACCAAGAGAGAAAGGAGACTTCAATCAATTTCAGGGTGGCACCGGGCTCCTCACTTTGTCCCGTTGACTGCTTAGGGTCTTACTTAGCAGTTCGGCTGGACACATGATCCCCACCATTGTCCATCCATTAGAATGGGGGGGACTGCCTATCACACTATCAATTCTCAGCAGTCTTGTTTGCCACTCTGCTGGTTATTCCTCACATTCCTTTAGAAAAGGTGCAGCCACAATAGCCACAGGTTCAGACATGTCATCTGAGGAAGTACAAAAAATAGGCTGCTGCTCTTCAATGTCTTACAAGAGACACATTCTCCCTGACTTGCAATGACTGTGCAATCATACTTTATTATTTTCTTTTCACACTTGTGCCTTTTCTCTTTCAGTAGAATGGCGTCTCATGTAGTGTGGGTTCTTGGTCATTCCTTCGTCTGGTGGGCAGTCTACAAGTTGCAACAGCTCTGTAAGCCCAAGCCAGCACCTTTAATAGACATGTCCTTCCTGTGGTGTTGAATCGGTGGCCTGCACATCACACAGTTACAAAGGCTGATCAAGGTAGCAAAGGTTTGTGAGTAACTTTAGTTCCCGGACCTTATCATTGTGCATCTAGGAGGGAATGACTTAGTGAAAATGGGACGCAAGGTCCTTAGGGTGGCAATCTTGAAGGAAATAGCTCAGCTCGTAAAGGACTTCCTAGAGGCAGCTATTGCATGGTCACACATTGGCCCCTGCTACAACTGGGGTAGAGACATTAAATCGCAGATTATCAATGTGTCAATACAGCAATTGAACTCTGAGTTGGCTAAACTGTACCTTGGCCCAGGGCGTGTTTGGAATATCCCACACAAGATATTGAAGGGCAAGGACATGTTTCACAGGGACAGCGTACACCTGTCTGATGCGGGTACAGATCTGTTTATTGCAGACATGTGGTCCTTTACTCAAAATATATTTGCTGGTGGGGAGGGCGAAGGACCTCTCGGCCCTAAGTCACCCTTGTGGCATGATTGCAATTACAAAATTCACCCCTAATCAGCAGAGGGGCCTCAAAGCAGAGTCCCCTGGACAAGACTAAGGATAGGGTTCAGCAATAATAAACCAACCAGCAGATGTACACATCAGCCTGGGGTCTAGGGTGCCCAGATCATGGAGGTGGCCATGGGCTTCAGCTCCTGGCCATCTCATCGCAGCCCCTATGGTAGCTTGGTGTTTGGGAGCCGGAACCTCTGAGGACAAGGAACAGACAGGTGTGGAACGCCCCCACGAATGCAGGTGAGTGGTTTCACCTGTGTGGTCCAATGGCATTTAGGAATGCAGAAGGTGCCTTGGTGCTGTTGTGGGATATGGTATGTTCTGTCTGATTTATTCACCTGTCTGATGTTGCTATCAATGATTTATTTACCTATCTGTTCTTTAAATATGTTTTTCTAGTTTCCACAATATTTCCCTTACGGTTGACTCAATAACTTCACGCTCGATAATGTTGATTTCTTATGTTGATAATAAAATGCTCCACTCACGAATCAAGAAAAAATTTCTGTGTTTCGTTGGGGTTGTGCTGGGGCCAAAATGGGTTTCTATGGGAAAAAAATTAAGAACAACATTTGCTAATACACAGTTTACTTGATAGTAAATTTACAAATGTACACTACATTAGGGTGTACCTCTATCTGTCAGATTATACCTTAGTTTGTGTATAAGTGCATCAGTGAATGTATAAATCTCTCTCAAGATGTCTGCGAGTATTCAGGTCTGGGTAGATCGGTATGTACATCAGCATGTGGCTGGGTGTATTAATGTGTGCATGCCTGTATACGTGGGTGTCTCAGTCTATCCATTAGTGAGTACCTATCTATCTCAATGTATGCATCAATATCTCCCTCAGTATTTCAGTGTATGTATTAGTGTGTACCTGGTTTTATACCTCTATATATCAGTGTGCACCAAAGTGTTTCACTATATCTATATACTTGCCTGAGTGTATTAGTGTATGCATTGGTGTGTGCCTGTGTCTGGTAGTGTATGCATCACTGTGCTCCAAGGTGGGTGAGTATCACTTTATGCATCTCTCTGTGCCTGGGTGTCTCAGTACATACATCAGCATATATCAGAATGTTTCTGTGACTGCATCAGTGTGCACCTGAATGTGTCAGTGCATGCACCAATGTGTGCCTGTATCTGTCATTACATCCATAAGTATGTTCCTCGGTGTCTTGGTAATTGTAAGAGAGTGTGTCTGGATGTGTCACTTTACACATCAGTGTGTGCCTGGGTGTCTCAATGTATAAATAAGAGTGTGTCTGTGTGTCTCACTATATGTATTACTGCATATGTGTATGGATCACAGTCACCTGGGTATTGCACTGTATGCATTACAGCACACCTGGTGTCTCAGTCAATGCATCAGTGTCCGCTTGGGTGTGTCAGTGCATGCAACAGTGCATGTTGGGGTGTGTCACTCTACGGATTAGTACGCGTCTGGGTATGTCAATTGATACATCAATGTGTGCATAACTGTGTCAGTGTACAGATCAGTGTGCGCCTAGGTGTGTCACCGTATGCATCAGTCTATTCCTCATTCTGTTAATGAATATATCAGTATGGCCCTTGGTGTATGACACAGTATGTTAGTGTGTGAATTGGTGACTATAGAGATGACTTTCTCACTGTTTCACTAGGTATGACACTGACACTATTTTCTTTATATTATTAGCTGTATAAGTATCATATGTTTTAATAGAGTGCATATATATCTGGCCAAAGACCTCTGCAACCTTTCATTTCAGTCAGTAAAACTCAAAACAACATGTTTCATCTTTTAATAAGAATATACTCTGTTCTGTTTTTCCACAAGACACTGTATAAACCTAGTTAAACACATAGGGCCTGATTCTAACTTTGGAGGACGGTGTTAAACCGTCCCAAAAGTGGCGGATTTACCACCTACCGTATTACGAGTCCATTATATCCTATGGAACTCGTAATACGGTAGGTGGTATATCCGCCACTTTTGGGACGGTTTAACACCGTCCTCCAAAGTTAGAATCAGGCCCATATTCTGATACCAAGTGAACTTAAAAATAAAACGGTGTACCTAGGATCACAATTAGTACCCTAAACCATATTTAACACATAATTTATAGAAATAATAATCTTTATTATAATTATAGAAAACTACATATTACATTCACTATATTACATCCCAAATACATCTCTTACTGCAGCCTATTTACTTAAAGTCTCTATATGCACATCAATATACAACTGGTTGTTTATGTATCTAACTGAGCATGAGTCTCCTTTTATATTTGTATTATTTTGGATCTTCCTAACAGAATACATCAAAGATTCTATTTATACCTTAACATAGCAAGTGCAGGTTTACAACTATAAACTTAACAACACTTTTTTCTCTTCTATGGACATAGGAACCTCCTCTTCAGGGTACATACGGTATATCTGACTTCTTTACTTTCTACAGCAAAAAAGCAGTTCAAGGTGTTCTCACCAAATCCTTTTTTTTAGGTTTTCAAGTAATATACTTCACTCATATTCATGTCTAACTGATAACCTCTATCATCTCTCAATACATTTCTGACTCAACATTGCTTTTATACCTACCCATTTCACTATAGAGATACACATCATATTTTAAAACTCAATAGAACATGTTTAATCATTAAATTACTCATCAGTGCATTGTCCATAGCAGCTTCAGGGATCAGTTTAATACACTGAAAAAAAAACTGGAAACATCCATGAAAACCTTTATCCAAGTTCAGCTAAATCCCTTCGTTATACATTTAATTATTTATATAATTCCTTTACATAAATCACAAACCTAGCATTTCTATCTTTTATAGCATTTTGTGAACACACTCCTCACTTTCTTTCACTTAATATTAATTTATTCATTTACTAATACTTTGTAAAATAAAGTATAGTTCACTACATATACCTGATGATTGTCTTTGTTGTATGGCATGTTTTCTCTTTGAGTATCAGTTAGAAATTCTTCTCACTGGAAAATGTTAAAAAAACACAACCACGAAGATGGAAGTCCACTCTCATAGCAGGCAACCAGTCATGGCAACCTCTTCATATTTTGCTTTCAATGTTACACAATCAGTAAACCAATCACAATCTCCCTTTCATGTTAATATAATGTTCTACAACTTTTGACTGGTTTCTATAGTTAACGCTTTGCAGTACTCTTCAAAAGTTAGCCAATATGGTAGGAGTTTCGCCAGATCTGTGGATCCACCATGGCGCTCAGAGAAGTTCCCCGGTGCAAATTCACAGGTGGATCCATGGATCCACGGGGAAGTTCAGAAATTATTTTTTGTTCTTAGAAAGAAATACAGATCCATATAAATACTTTTTTATGACACAAAACCAAATCTTAACATTAAATAATCATTTAAAAATAAATATTGCCTCTATATGTTGTAAAAGAAAGGCATTGTCAAGTTTTTTTTGTATTCCCTTCCCCCTCATGCTCTTGTAGCTCTGTAACCATGGTTACACCGTCTGCAACATCCTGCTGCAGCAGGTAACACATTCAGGACAGTTTCTGACTGGAGGATGCTTAATTTTAAGCCATCTTTAGCAGGTGTGGTTGAATCTTTCACAGTGAACATATCACAACTACTTTTACTGTTTTCCAGTTTTTGTAAAGCCAATCCAACATATACGTACAATTCACATAACCTCACTACCTACCTTCACCCAAAAACATATCTACAACAGTTAATTGAATCTGTCCTTCCAGATTGTACCTACTACCCTCTATCTTAACACAATTTCATTTCAAACCAACCTCATTCAGCTGCAGCCATCTCCTGTGTGCTTCTCCAGTTTAACTCCAAGATGGTCAGATTGTGGATTGTGGGACACAGATTTGTGTTTTGGACCAGAGAGAGTGCAAAAAGAAGTGTTATTGACAGGGACCTAGGTTTGTCTAATATGAATTTTACCTGGATTGGCCAGAGAGGTTTAATGTGGCTTCAATTTCTTCTTTTGGTTGGAACCATGAAGGATTGCCAACATCCAGACCTTATGATTGTAAACTGTGGTGGCACTGACATGGGCGCAGTCACAGGAGTTACTTTGGAAATCCTAATGAAGGACACCTTCAAAACGGTCTACTACCCTTATTCAAAATATGGCGGCCATCTTTAAACATGTTTCTCTTATCATTATACTTCACATATTTTTTGCTACACTCATTTCTGATTTTCCAAAACATCAATTCTCTCTTATTCTCTGCTACCTCTTACTGTCTTCCATATTTATCATATCTGATATCAACTGATATATTAACATTTTTCAACACAAGTTTTACACTTTTATATTTTTTTCTAAACTATTTCCAAAATGTTCACAGATGCTACTTGTAATCACAACGGCATGTTATTCAAAATATTGACTTATTAAATGTTTACCTCCCATCAATTTCTAATCACTTCTACATTACCGTCTTTTTCAAACCAACTTATTAATATTGGTGAACCTGACCCAAGTGGGCATTTACATTTCAAGCATCCTCATAAAAAGACATATATAAATCTCTAAAGCAAAAAAAAAACTCATATTTACTTTTACTTCTATTTAGTACATATTTCACAGTAGTCAGACAAATTATACTGAAAATCATTATTCAATTTTATCATCACCAGATATTTTCTATATGATATAGTAGCTCCTCTGCATTTCCAACGACCGTTCATATTTTTCTTCTTTTCTATAAAACAAACAATAAACACCTCTTATGAAAACCAAATTGTGAGAAAACATCCTTCAAAATACTTCTCCAATTTTTACCACTACAGTGTGCATATTTTGACAACTTTAATTAATTTATCCTTCAATTCATCAAGTGTACGGCTAATTCCTCATCCTTATTCAATCCTTCAGGTTCCATGGTGCTACACTCAATAATTAAACGGGATTCCAATTTTCTACTCTAATGTTCTGTTTCCGCCTTGTATATTCAGCATTATTTTATCCAGTACCACATATTTTAATTCATTTACATTATTACCATGATGTTCTTTAAAATGTCTGGCTACCGGATATGACTTACCTTCATTTTTGATTGCTCTCATATGTTCTAGTACTCTTTTCTTTGCCATATGTATAGTGCTCCCTATATAAAATTTATTACAGGGGCATTTCAAGGCGTAAACACAATAGTCCGAGTGGCATGATACATGTTTCCTAATCTTAAATGGTTTTGTATTCCCTGTGAATTTAATTTCTTTACAGTTTTCACTATGTTTACATGCTTTACATTTACTACAAATAAAAAAACCTTGAATAAGATTTTTCTTCTCCATTGCTGGTATCAAACATTGACTTAATGTGTCCTTTAGGGATCTACTTCTCCTGAAAGTAAATGTGGGATAATCTTTAATCACCTTTGCTAAATTCTCATCTGTTTTTAACGCCGGCTAATATTTATTAAATATTTTTCTTATCTCCCCTGTTTTATTATGATATGTTGTAATAAATCTCATTTGTTTTTCATCTTGCTTTTCAATCTTAAATTGAGTTACCAACAGGTCTTCCCTTTTGATTTGTTTAACTTTCTTCAATGCCTTTTCTATACTACTTTCAGAATATCCTCTTTCTCTAAATCTTTTAATCATAATGCATGCTTCTTTATCAAAAGTAGTGTCTAGACTACAATTCCTCCTAGCCCTAAGTAACTCCCCATACGGGATACTTTGTAGTAAACACATACACATCATAAATACAATGGATCTTTTCAGAGCCGATCTATTACCCATATATATATATATATTGTT